>NC_138204.1:77077546-77200046 GCF_964194415.1 Vipera berus
TCAATTTCATCCTCTTCAGCACTGGTGGTTGGGGCATATACTTGGACTACTGTGATATTGAATGGTTTGCCTTGGATTCGAACTGAGATCATTCTGTCATTTTGAGGATTGTATCCCAGTATTGCTTTTCCTACTCTTTTATTGACTATGAAGGCTACTCCATTTCTTCTGAGGGATTCTTGTCCGCAGTAGTATACCTGATGGTCATCTGAATTAAATTCACCCATTCCTGTCCATTTTAGTTCGCTGATACCTAAGATGTTGATGTTCAGTCTTGTCATCTCTTGTTTGACCACGTCCAGCTTTCCTTGATTCATGGATCTTACATTCCAGGTTCCTATGGAGAAAAAATCTTTACAGCATTGGACTTTCCTTTCACCACCAGACACATCCACAGCTGAGTGTCCTTTCGGCTTTGGCCCAGTTGCTTCATTCTTTCTGGCGCTACTAGTACTAGCCCTCTGCTCTTCCCCAGTAGCATATTGGATGCCTTCCGACCTGAGGGGCTCATCTTCCAGCGTCATATCGTTTTGCCTTTTGGTACTGTCCATAGGGTTTTCATGGCAAAGATACTGGAGTGGGTTGCCATTTCCTTCTCCAGTGGATCACGTTTTGTCAGAACTCTATGCTATGACCTTTCCGTCTTGGGTGGCCCTGCATGGCATAGCTCATAGCTTCATTGAATTACGCAAGCCCCTTCGCCACGACAAGGCAGTAATCCACCAAGGGGTTACTAACACATAGGAGAAAGCAGTTAATTCTTTACAAATTTTAGTAATGTAATATTTTTTTAATGTTTTTACTTTTTTTGGTGATTGACACATTTCACAGGGAGTAATCTGAAGAGAGCTATCAAGGTTTAAAAAAAATGTAAAATGTCCCCAACTATCAATTCAAGGTGCCTACAAGAGTACATGTCTATTGTTTTCTTAGCAATAATGCTGAAATTGTTTTTCCTGTGTTCTAGGATGTTTTTCCCCCCTATAGATCCGTCTAGCACTGGAAGTTTGGGTCACTTTCCCATTCAGGAACTAATCCAACTGAACAGTGCATAGCTTTTTCCAAACTTAGCCAAGATCATCTAAATGCCACCAACTAATTGTACTTATCAGAGGTAGATAGGTCTTAGGCAGGTTATGATAGAAAGAGTGGACTTTTTAAAAAATTTGGGCTTCCCAACTTCTGGCCTGGTCTTTCTAACATTCAGTCTTTCTCTTTCTCTCCTCCCCTTCTTCTTGATCTCCTTTATAGCTGCAGCAAGACTAAAACATTAAATAAGATACTGAAGCGCAATATGTGAACCAGTTTTCTGATATCTTATGGCAGAGTTAGATAAATTAATGGTGTGTGTCTCTGAGAAGGGGTTATGAGTTTATTTGGTTTTTTCTCTCTCAATAGCATAGAATCTCTCTTCTCCCATGACTACTTGCCTTATCATAGAAATGTTTACTTCATCAACAACATTTTCCCCAAAAGGTACTCTAGTACAGCTTTAAAATGTCTATTTTTGTTCAAGATAGAATAAACATCACAGATATAGATGTCCATGAATCTAAGAGATTCATTTTTCCCCAAATTCAGTTTTGAAGATTTCTGTCATTCACATTTATTAAAGCCTATCTGAAGTCTTTTCTTTCTGCATGAAGAAATTTAAAATTTTAAGAATACCTATTTCCAAACCCCAAATGATTAAATTCCCATATTTTTGTAATTTAGGTGGGAAAAGTTTATATGTTAAAAAAAAGTTCTGAAATAATGCCATATCAATATTCCTCATTCAAAAGTGTTGTATTTGTTTGTTAGTACTAATGTGAAAGCCAGTTTGATATAGTGGTTTAGGCATCAAGTTAAAAATGGAGAGACGATGATTCTGGTCCTACATTAGTACATTAGTACAAAGCCAACTGGGTAAGCTTGGGCCAGTCACGCCCTCCCATTGGTTAAAAAAATTGTTTCATCAGACTTTCTAACTTCTCGTGAGATCTTTTTTTTTTTACCGATAGTTCCACAAACACATTGCGAAGGCTAAGAAGCGAACAGAGAAATGGAATGTAGCTGAAAGGCAGGTTAGTAAAAAAACACGTGGGGGAGGCGAGGGCATCTGAGCAGGGACGGGGGTGGCAACCTTACCCTGTGTGGCTTCGGCAGGTATCTGGCTGGGGGAGGGAAGCAACTGGTCTACCACCATGCTAGCACCACCATATTACTTCTCTACCCCATGCACAGGCCCCACCACACCCCCTCCGCATGGAAAATCCTTCTCCCATGCTCCCCCCACCCCCACATGACACCTTCCAGCTGTGATGCATCACTTCCTCTGTCGCTGTGTTCAATCAATCAATTCCAACTTTGTGAGATCATTTCTTTCCTGCAAGAAGTTGAAATTGATTGATTGATTGAACCCTTTTTTTTGCACACGGTGGCGGAGGCTAAAGACCGAAAGCAAAAACATTTTATTAAACCCAGATGAAGGCCTAGGACTGGGGCGACAGCATGCGTGTCCAGAGAGAGGGCTCTGCATGCCACCTGTGGCACATGTGCCATAGGTTCGCCACCACAGGTCCATAGAGTGTGAAACTGCTTTTGAGTACTTAAAAACACTGTTTGCAGCCAAACCTGTTCTCAAACGCCCCAACTCGGGTGAGCAATACATCATTCAATCTGATGTCAGTGATGTAGCTGTGGGAACAGTCCTTCTGCAAAGAAACCAAAGGGGAGACTTACCACTGTGCACCTACACCTCCAGGAAATTAATGGAGACCAAGTGAAAGTGGGTAGTTTGGGAGAAGGAGGTTTTTGCAGTAAGATGGCCCCTGTTGACTTAGCATCATTTCTTTGAGGGGGGGGGCAAGGTGCCTTTTGAAGTATGGACTGATCATAAAAATTTAGAGGCATTGAAAATGAACTGGGCTGACCTCCTCCCTTTTGCAGAAGTAGCTTATAATAACACAGTGCATAGTAGCACTGGACTTGCTCCTTTTAAAATAGCTACTGGTCAAGAATTCATTCCTATGCTTGAGTGCCCGCAGGAGCCTCCAACCTCTCAAACCTTAGGTCAGTGGGTGACCTATTGGAAAACTATTTGGGACAATGCAAAAAAAAAGCTTTAGTGAAAACATTAAACATTTACAAAGAGCAGGCAGACAAGAAACAGTCTCCTCAGAAGTCATTTCATGTGAGGGAGAGAGTCTATTTCTCTACAAAATACCTAAGACTCAAATTACCTTGTAAAAAATTGGGACCAAAATTCCTCAGCCCCTTCCCTATATTTTGAATTATAATCCCTGTTACAGTAGTTTTAAAACTTCCTTGTTTATTGGGGAAAGTCCACCCTGTTTTCCACTGCAGTTTATTAAAACCTGTCAGGAAGTCTTCCTTAGGACCTGTTCCCAAGAAATCACCTGGTCCCCTTTTAGTGGAGGGGGAAATCCATTATGAAATAAAATGAATTCTTGATTCTAGGTTGTAAAAAAGAAAATTACAGTATTTAGTACACTGGAAAGGATAACTACTATCAAAAGTTATGTCGGTAAAAATGCTGATGTCAAGGCAGATATATTAATACAGAGATTTTTTGATAAGCATCCTCATAAGTGTTGGGAAGATTCCTAACTTTTCTTTGTCTGCAGGATTTGTTCTCTCTCTAGGGGACCCAACTGTCAACACTGTAACGATCTTGGCTGAAGCCACTTTTGCTTTGTTTTCAGTTGCCACAGTACTGGGAGGGGGGAGGGGTGGTTTTGATGTTAGACTAAACAATATTTTGTCCCATGGGAACCAAGGTCATTGCTGCCTGACTTTTGGTTGGCTCAACTTTCCATTAGAAAGCTCACCAAAGTATTCTATTGGGGAACATAGTTGATTACATTGTGCTGGGGTGGGCAGGTCAACTTTGTAACATTGTAACACTTTGGAGGGAACTCCAGACTTGGTTTCACTTTTGACTGTGCCAATACTTTGTAGCCAATAAACATGTTCCTTAAGGAAACCTCTTGCCTTGGAGTTCTGCTTTTACTGGTCTCATCTATCAGAACCATGACACTCATCCCTAGAAAGCAGGCAATGGCAAGCCACTTCCAAAATCTTGTTAAGAAAGCAGGGACTCATCCAAGCAGTCACCAGTAGAAAAACAGTGACTCAAAGGCACAAAAAGAAAAACAAAGAGGATATAGGACATCAGCAGGGAAACGGAAGAATTCACAATCCCATACAAATCATCACAAAAAGCTATGGCTGTGTCAGAATTGAAGCATTCTCAGTATAACCCCAGATCAAGGGAAGAAGTTGTTCTCAGAACTAGTGACTTTTAGTCAAGAAGGGATTAAAAATCCACTTTATGGAGAATTATTATTTAGGTAGCTTCTGCCCATGGAGTGATCCCATACCACTGATTTTAATAACTCTCACACATTGTTTAAAGATCAGCTTTGCTTTTTCATAGAGGTCAGAGGCGACAATATGTATGATAAAAAGGAAGATGAATTAAGAGAATACTAACTGTAGCCATTCATGTAGCCTTGCACGCTGAGAAGAAAATATTAGAAACATCAAGAGCTCATTGCATTACAAGCCAAAATTAATTGGCTTAGAATGACAATGCAATAATAATGGAAGTAGTATTTTTATCATTCAGCAGCACCTAGTCCAACTAGCATGATGCTGAAATTTAAACTAATGTAGTGAGTTTACTCTAGATATACATGCAGCCATTGAAACACATTTTTGTGGGGGTTTTTTTTAGCAAATTTTGGAAACTCTGAAAGGTGATTCTGACACCTTTTGTATCTTGATGACTTCATTTTATTGTTCTGAATGTTGTGGATCTTCTCCAAAATATATACCCCAACTATCAGAGGTTTGCCAATGCTTGGTGCATGTCAATATTCACACCAAAATAGAATTAATAAAATAATTCTATTTTATACATAATGAAAAAAGTAAAATGTGCTACAAAGAAATTTCCCTCCTCCATTAGACCTCTGCCCATTTATCCCATTAAATTATTGTATTGAAACCATATTATAAAAATCTTCCCATGCATAGTGTAATCTGTAATGGGAGAAATGCTAAACTGGGTGTGTGAGTATGGTATTTGGAACATATGTGTTGTAAAAAAAATAGGAAAAAGAATGCATGAGTACTGATTGAATATAGACTGAGGGGTCCTTGGTGCTCTCTGAGCTTGATTGTTTGCTTGCAGACATTTAATAGGTAGTATCAATGTTTGTGAGTGTGGGGTTGTTCCCTGTTTATATACAATAGCTTGCCCTGACTGTGTTGGTAGTATGGTTTTCTTGGTAGTTCAATTAGGGTACAATTAGGTTATTGTTTTCTGCTTGATTTTTTTTGTCTCATGTTAATCCCTGCTTAGCTGGGTGTATGCTGTTGGAGTTGATGTGTTCTGGTCTTTTTGTTTCCTTCTTAGCTTTTTATTGTTTCTTTTGAAGAGTAAGTAAATGTGGTTTATCTCTATGTAGCGTCTATGCCATGCTTCTGGGAATTCTCTACCTATTTTGTGTTTAGCTTGGTCAGCAACCTGCGGCTCTGGAGCCGCATGTGGCTCTTTCAGCCTTCTTCTGCGGCTCCCAGTCATCCTCTGCCATTTGCAGAGAGAGAGACAGAGACAGAGACAGAGAGAGGCACTTATTGGGCAGGGCTCCTGCCTTTTCTGTGTCTCCATAGGAAGCAGCAGAAAGCAGGGCAGGAGAGCCAGCCCAATAGGAATGTGTGTCAGCTTGTCTGAGAACAGTGTGAAGCCAGCTTGCCAGGTGAGCAGAAGATCAGAGAGAGGGAGGGAGGGAGAGAGCTCATGCTTAGCAGCCTCTGTTTCTTTTTAATTAAACGCTTCAGTCAAGTTTTCCCCCCTCGTGTGCGCTCGTGTGCACGTTTTGCAGCTCCCAGTGAATATTTTTCCCACTGGGAAATGGGTCCAAGTGACTCTTTGAGTGTTTAAGGTTGCCGACCCCTGGTCTAGGATGCTCAGTTTTCCAGTGGAAACTACAGCTGAATGTGTGTTACATGTTATGAGATTAAAGAACTTTCATTATGTCTTCTGAATGTTAGTTGGTGTTCATGGATCTGCTTTGATAATCTTCTATCTATCTGTCCTACACAGTGGCTTTTTTCCCCCTGGGCTTATGTGTCTTGGTTCACTTCAGATGTTTTGGAGAGGTTTATATGGTTTTTTTGCTACAGTGATGCCATGTGGATGAAGTAGTCTGTTGCTTGCTTCTGAAATGTTTTTGATGTAAGGTAATATTATCCTTTTTATGGCTTGTATTGGGTGTGCTATAGTGGGCTGAGGTGTCAGGCACTTTTTAATTAAATTGCATGGATATCTATTTTGTTGGAAAATGTTACATAGACAATCTGTTTCTTTGTTCTGATGTTCTCGGTTGCTGCAATGCACTTGTACTCATCCAAATAATTTTCTTACACAGTTCCTCTTGTGAGGGCTTGGGTTGTTACTTTGACAATGGAAAAGTTGCTAAGTATAAGTTGTTTTTCAACAGATTTGAATTTGAATTTCCCAAATTTGTAATAGTTTCTTCTGCTGAGGAGGATATCTGGAAAGGTAGAGTTTTGTTTTCTTCTTTCCTTGTGAATATTATTCCTTTGAAGATGTTGGTTGTTTCATGTGTCTGTTTTAGTTCCTTACTTATTATAATGATGTCATCTACATACCAGATCCTTTTCATTGTGGAAATGCAATAATTTCTAGATGTTGCAAAACAGTCTTTGCTGCGAGTTTGAGTGTGATTATCCCATAGGTGTTCCTTAGATTCCTTGGAATAGTTGTCATTCAAAATGAAAGTAGATAGTGAAGCAGAAGTTGATAAGGTCCACGATTCTATGCATTTCACTTTTAATGCATTTGGCTAGGTCAGGTATATTGTGTAGTGCTGCTGCCATGAATTCTTTCACTGGGTCTGGATCTATAGACATTAAAGAAAGTCATGACATTGAATGAAACCATAACTTCATATTTCTCTGTTTTTAGGTCTTTGATTTTCCAGAGGCCCTGTAGTGAGTAATTGATATATATTCTCTCCCCTCTGTGAGATGTCCAAGAGTTTTTGTAAATTCTTTGACTATGTGGATTGAATATGGCTATGTGGCTATGTGGACTGAAATGGACTGAATGCAAAATATATATGACTGGCCCATATGAAATATTTAACAGGGCTGATCATATAAAGAGAATGCATGAGGAACAAATTGCTAATCACACATATAAAGAATGAGCAGATAGGCCAGGAGAAATGTGAAGCTCGAAAAAGTTATGGTTGAACTGATAAGAACTCTCTTTTACTGAAGAAGAGAGGCAATAATAAAAAGCACGGTATAAACCAATGTATGGGATAGTCAAATAAGGACAGTTTATAATATTATAAAGGTATAGGAATCAATGGTGTCAGTGATGTCAGATTTCTCTTGTAGCAGCATTTTTGGTACAAAACAAGTAAGTTGAAAGAACAAGTCTCCCAATGTTCTAATTAGTAAGATTAGAAAAGAGATTATAGTCCAACATCAGAATGCTAGTGAATATTCTATTTTCAGATGAGAAAAATATGTACAGGCAATTTCAGGTAGATTCTGCCTTATTTTCTCAAGCCTTTTTTAGTGCAAATTCAACTTGCCTCTTGTGAAAACAGGCAAGGTTGATCTGTTGATTGTTTTGGAAATAGCTACTGGATTTATTATAAATGTGAGAAGCAATTCTCAGAGGGATACTGAGTTATATTTCAAGATGTTAAAAATACTTTTAAAAAACTGTTGCATGGAAGAGTTGGATAGATGTTTGGATTTTTACTTTAGATGAACTACTGGATAATGATAAGTTTTTACCATTTCTCTGTGTTAAGGACAATACCATTTGTCAATTTCCCCTATTGTCAGGAGTCATACTTGCAACATTTATTGATATTTCAGTTTGGATTTGCAGCACTTTCAAGTTCAGAGATACTTAAATTATTAGAAGGGATCACTAAATCCTGCAAGACAAAAAAGTCTAAATGAGTTTTTATAAGTATATTTTATAAATAAATCAAGCTGATACAAAACTTTAAAGACTGAGTGAAATAAGGAACTCCCATTCTTTGTAAACCATGGGAAAGTTTTAATCTATTGATTTTTTTTCTTACAAAATCTCAGATTTATATTTTATAGAACAAAAAATGCTATTTTAGATATTGGACCACATTTCTTTTGTACAGAAAAAGAATGAGTAAATCATTATGTGATTTACTAAAACCGTAGTAGTACTTTATTTAAATAGTTTTCTGCAAAACTAATTATGTTCTGGGAAGACATAATAATCTATATTAATTTGATTTTGAGAAAAAAAATCTTAATCTTGGAACTATGTAATTATTACATAAACATTGATAATTAGACAATGGGAATGGGAATGTCTTTATTGCTAAGAAAGTAATTGGAAAGACAAATCAGGATAATGTAGATGTGTATAGACAAATGCAAAGAAATTTGATTCATTGTAATACATGTGAAGAAGCATCCTCAATGAACAAAATCAGTTCAGAAGCAGTGATGAAATAATAATAATAATAATAATAATAATAATAATAATAATAATAATAATAATAATAATAATAATAATAATAATAATAATAATAATAATAATAATAATAATAATATAAAGTTGGAAGGGACCTTGGAGGTCATCTAGTCCAACCCCCTGCTCAGGCAGGAAACCCTATACCATTTCAGGCAAATGGCTGTCCAGTCTCTTCTTAAAAACCTCCAGTGTTGGAGCATTCACCACCTCTGGAGGCAGGTTGTTCCACTGGTTAATTGTTCTAACTGTCAGGAAGTTTCTCCTTAGTTCTAGGTTGCTTCTCTCCTTGACTAGTTTCCATCCTTTGCTTCTTGTCCTGCTCTCAGGTGCTTTGGAGAACAGCTTGACTCCCTCTTCTTTGTGATAGCCCCTGAGATACTGGAACACTGCTATCATGTCACCCCTCACCCTTCTCTTTATTAAACTACACATACCCAATTCCAGCAACCGTTCCCTATATGTTTTAGCCTCCAGCCCCCTAATCATCTTTGTTGCTCTTCTCTGTACCCTTTCTAGAGTCTTGACATCTTTTTTACATCGTGGTGACCAAAACTGGATGCAGTATTCCAGGTGTGGCCTTACCAAAGCATTGTAAAGTGGTATTAGTACTTCACTTGATCTTGATTCTATCCCTCTGTTAATGCAGCCTAGCACTTTGTTGGCTTTTTTGGCAGCTGCAGCACACTGCTGGATCATATTGAAGTGATTGTCTACTAGGACTCTGAGATCCCTCTCATACAGTAGTTACTACTATTGAGCAAGGTACCACCTATACTATACCTGCACATTTGATTTTTTTCTCCCTAAATGTAGAAACTTACTTTTTTCACCATTGAATTTCATTTTGTTAGTGCCCAGTGTTCAAGTCTGTCCAGATCCTCCTGTATCTTAACCCCAAATGCAGTTCAAATACAATGCAAACCAATCAGGGCTCTAGCTCCTTTTTTGGTGCTGCCCTTGCAAAACTTACAGCATGGAGCACTTTCCAGCAGCTCTGAAAGTTGAAATTCTGCTGAAAAGCAATGGAGATCCAATGAGGACCCCAAATGCAGTTCAAATACAATGCAAACCAATCAGGGCTCTAGCTCTTTTTTTGGTGCTGCCCTTGCAAAACTTACAGCATGGAGCACTTCCCAGCAGCTCTGAAAGTTGAAATTCTGCTGAAAAGCAATGGAGATCCAATGAGGACCCCAAATGCAGTTCAAATCAAATCTCTGCAGTCTCTAAGAAATGTCCAATGCATGTTCTTCTATGAATTTTATTTTTCAAGGCAGATAAGCCAACCTTAGAGTAAAGCCTGAATTTATGTTCAGTAAGAAAACTTGACAAAGGATGACAAAGGCGTTCTTACAGCAAAGATAAATGTTGTCCTCCATGATTAACTAAATTAAAGAAATTGTGACTATACTCCAGTGGTGGAATTCAAATACGTGAACAACTGGTTTTCTGTGTGGATGCCACTTCCGGAAGTCCATTCTGGGCCTGGGCAACAAAAAATTAGCTACTGGTTCTGCCGAAGTGGTGCAAACCAGCTGAATCCCACCACTGCTATACTCTGAATCTAAAGATTGTTCTCTGAATATTTAACTATACTGTTAGCTTTGTATTCAGAATTTCTCCTCATAGATACAAAGTGAAATATGGCTCAGTGGCAGATGGTTTTCCTTCAGATTTTCCATTGGCCAAATAATCTTCAGGCAGGGAGAAGGGGCAAGGGAAAGAAACTCATCGCCTTCCAGTCATCTCTTCCTCTCATTTAGAAAAGCCAATGGTTGCATCCAATCTGAGTTTTGGCTTGATTTCGGCAGCCCAATACACTTCTCAGAGAAAAATATAAGGTTGACTAAAGCAGAGCTGGAATTCCATCTGGAATGCTACAAATGGAACTGTTCTGCTACATGCCAGTAATAAATCACTGCTATCACTTCCTGGAGAAGTTGATTAGCCAGCTCAAGTGGAAAGTTCATATCCAATATACATTAAAATTTTCAATAGTAGATGTGGCTTTGTCTTGTTTTTTGAATGCTCATGAACAGTTTAATGATATTGCTAAGGTTGAGGAATGTCCTTGCAAATAACCAAAGGCTATAGATCAATGTTAGAGTGCATTTTCCAATACCGATTTTCTCAATTTATGAAGCTGGGAAATAACTTCAGCTTATATTTGGGAGCAACATTATAGATCAGAAGACATGACATTCAATTGTATCTCACAAAGTAACAGAGACTTTGTAGGTATTAGGAGTATACTATGGTTTTTGCCCCCCTCAACTATGTTATATATTTCTTCCTTCTATTGTGTACTGGAAGTCATTCTCCCAAACAGTTAGGCCAAAAAAAAATATAAAATAATAAATAAAATAAAATAAAATGTAAAAAAGTAATTCATTTCACTTTCTTTAAGTCAGATGTAATTAGTATGGTACATTTTTCATTTTTTTTTACATTCTTTAATTTCAAGATTATAATTTGGTGGCAGTTTGTGATGGGCTGTGATGGAAAAAGTTATCTATCTATGTGGTTCGTAGGAATCAAAATTAACTTGATAACCCAATACATCAACCAAATCTTGTGGCATAAGGTCTAGCTAGTTTCTGGACCAAGTGAATTCCAAAGGAGTGGAATCAATGTGGATTTCTGCCTAAAAGACAATTACAAGATAATATTAGAAATGTTTTGCTATTCTGGAATATTTGGAATAACATAATGAAAAACAGTCTATATTAATACTCTTAGATGCCTGTTATAGACCTTTTGCACAATTTTTTTTTAAAATGAACAGACTTGATAATTTGACAGGCTAGAATATAGAAAGAAGAGTAATAAGATGAAATTTTAGAAAGAGAGATTAATATATATATATATATATATATATATATATATATATATATATATATATATATATATATATATATATATATATATATATATGTATATATATATATATATGTATGTATTTATAACTGCTGTGAAGAATACTTCTTTATACCTTTTTTAACCTCTTTTCCTTTTCTTACAATTTGTGCTTTTCTTGGCTCCCCCCACCCTTTCCTATTTACTACCTATTAGTTGGAGTTAGTTTTTTATCCACTGGTTTAAAAGTTATAATAAAATATTTTTTAAAAAAAAATAAGAGAAAATAGTGAAGCTATTTCCAGATATTATGACAGCTTCCAGAACCATGTCTGCACTATGGCTTGGTAATTAATCTTCTCATTACTGACTTATTTTCCTCAGTTCACAGCTCCAAATATGAATATTATAAACTGAAATGATCTCCAACCTCATCCTTATCTCTATGACTACCTATTTTGAGGGCAAAAAGTGTGAAAGAACAGCTTCATTTTTTTTTAAAAAAAAAAACTATATCATTAGAGCAGAACCTGCTCTTGGTGAAAAAATTACCAGCAGAGAAGAAGCAGATTTTCATTTTTGTAGCCAGTAACTTTCTTCTACTGAGAAGGAGGAATAGGGGAAATATACACTGACAAACAAAATGAACGCACTCTAAATGAGCAGAATGTTGATTGGGTTTTTCCCACCTTCTTATAATATTGTTGTTGTTTTTTTATTTCAGAGATTAAATGACCGATCAAAAATTGGGGTGGAAACTTTCACCAGGGAGATTTCATAGTAAATTTAGTTCTTGATGTAGTCATTCTGTTTTCACAGCTTTCAAAAAACAAATTATACATTTCAGAACTGTGGGGTCCTGGCCTCCATGTCATTGGTGAAGATTGGTCTGGCGGTGGTTGGGAGGAAAGGAAAACAGATTGTTTCCATTTCTATTTTGGAACCAGGTGTACACTGAACATTGATTAATAGCTTAACTGTTTCTTTTCTTTTTTGTCTATGCAACAGGTCGGTAACACATGTTTTTAAAGAATAAAACACATGTTTTTACAAGGATAAATACAATCTCATTTAGATGAGATTTACAGACATGGGTTTGTTTATTGATTAAACTTGTATGCTGCTCATCTCACCAGAAGTAACTCTAAGTGGCGCACAGGCATTCACTTAAAATGCACTACATTAACACAAGAAATAAGGACCATCAGTTTAAAATTCAATTAAAATCAAGCTAACAGGGATTAGAGGGAGGGAGAAAAGTGCACATAGGAAGGAGGTATTGTGTGCATTATTCATATGATCAGAGAGGTTTACCTCATAAGGAACATCTCTTCAATTTGAATTTGACCAGTGTTCAATTCCACTAATACCCACTGTATGTCTCCTGCAAAAAAATAAAAATAAATAAAATTAGGACATACATCCAAGGAAATCTTCCTTTGAAGACTTTTCAACAATGTTCAGTATGTTGATGGAGAGATCACTAAGAGGACATAATTGTCAATTTGCTAAACCATTCAGGATTATCCTGCTAGCTTAGATTGGTCAAAATAATAATCAGGAAAAATTGGAGTGGGATGGCATCCTGTACTTGAAATATTTTGAGGAAGAAGCAAATAAAGTCAGATCAGAGGATCAGAATCAATGGGTGCTCAGAGCTCCTGTAAGAAGGGTTAGCTTGTAAGGAAGAATGACAGAATGTAGATGAACAGTCACTAAAAATGAATAGAACCAGGACCCAAACAAGAAAGAACTAATGAGGACAAGCTGTAGTTAAACCAAACAGTTCTTCAGAAGTCAGTTGTAAGGGGTTATCAGGAGTAGGCTGGTTGCACCAATGGTTAAATAAAGATTGTGTTACACTGACCAACGTGGTGCTCCTTTCCTTTGTATAAATGTGTCTTTTACTGGGATGCCTTCTCCTTTTATTTAATGGAGAAGTTAAGTTCTCAGAGAGTGGACTCGTCAGCATTTCAGCAGAAGGACAACTGGAGGGCAATAAAGTGTTAAGTGACTCACTTGCAGCAGTATTTGACTGCAGCACAGATTCTTTACTGTCTGAAGATTATTTAAAATCATTTGCTGTCCTTGTGTGGAAAGAGTGCCAACCAACTAGGTTAAATCTTCCTCTTTCTCCATAAGGTCAACCAATGCCTGTGTCTTCCCTTTAATTAAATCTACTGTGTTTCTCTTCTTGTTTATCTGGACCTGACCTTGGGGTTGGTGGAGATTTTTGCTGTACAGATAATTGTTGACTGAGATTATGAGCTCAGAAATGTCTACCCTTGTTCTTCACAGTTTTGGCTCCCCTTCCAGAGTTTAGCAGAGGTTATACATTGCTATTGTGAAAAACCCAAATTGGTGTAATGTGAAAACTCCTCAAGAACTTTTTGAGTTTAGAAAATATTGAAAGGAAAGTAAAATACCTAAAAGTCAGAATTGTCTTTTTAATTCCATGGCATCTGGGGAGGCAGGACATTCCCATCAGCATAATGGAATGCCCTGCACAATAGAAAAGCTGTGAAAGGGAATATTGTTTTTCTATTGAAAGGAATGTCTGTAATCTGATGCAAAATTCTATGTCACTGCAAGTTTGTCCCTCCATAGTTCTGAGCACTGCATGGATTTTAGGACATTTTAAAAAGTTAAGTAGGTGTCTGACTTCTTAACGAGAATGGGTTCCTATTTTTCCATTAGAGACTTAAATGCATCTATTTTCTGTTTGGCAACCAACATCTGCTCAAATATAGCAATAACCATTTGGGTTTTTTGAAGGCAATTCTAGGCAACCAAATCCACCACCATCACACACCCCCACACACACATACATACTTAATAGCAAATTCTTTTCTATCTCTTAATAAAATGTCATCTTTGGAGAAAAGGGAAATAATCTACTTCCCAATCAAATAAGGCATGAGATTTATTAGCAGAGGTTGCAAGGAAAGAAGGGAAGAAGACTTATGTATGGTGTCTTTGTGCTGCAGTTAATCCTTTAGTTTTAATGGCCAAGAAGTGTCCACAACCTTGGCATGATCAGAATGCTTGAAATGTTCTCTCTGCAAAATCTCAGGGTTGTTACTCCCTCTAGTCTTTCTTAAATTCTTTTTGTCTCCTGCTTTATTGCATCTCATCAACAATAGATAGTCCAAGTCTATTGGGTTCCAGAGTTTAAAATAACAGCTAGCCTTTAAATTACCAGCTAGCCTTTATACTAGAATTAATACTAATACTAACATTAAAATCTTAAAATTATCAATTTTCTTTATCACTATAAATTACTATAAGTAATTAGTAAATGACTTATTCCTATACATTGCTAGTACTAAATGAAATAACAGAATACAGCAATTAAAACAAGGTAAAAGTATCTTTTAAAAAGTTTACAACTCACTAAAAAAGGAGATTTGATTGGCCCAATCACCTAATGAACTTCACAGTTGTGTGGGAATTTAAATGTGAATCTCCCAGTCTTATATCTTGAACCTAAGTAGCACAGAGAAAAATGTGTCCAGAGTAATTTTTTGCTCAGACATTTGACTATCTTACATGGCTATAGAATGAAGTCATAATTTATTGGTGGGAATAAGTAACCAGAAATCAACTTTCCAAATTTTCAAATTCAAAAATTTCAGATGCATCACATTATACATCAATTTAATTAACTTATCACTTAAATTGCAAGCTGATTCACTAAAGCACACAGCTACAAGCCCTTTTGTGTACTGTTCTTCTTGTTTCCCAAGATAATTTCAGGAAGGTGTTTGATAAATATTTTTGGACATATCACTCTACCCTCCCAATTATTTTTCTCCATTTTTCACCTAATGTCCTATTTATCTCTCTATTTCGCTGTTAATAGGTACATACAATAGGGTAAACCTGGAATCAGCAATGCCACTCTCTTTGCAACTGCCTGTGCTGAGTATCTGAGGTATTATTTTCAATAGCATTGGAAAATTCTGACCTTCTAATATGTAGATCATTTTTATGGATATAGATAATATATATTGTTTATATTAAGCCTCTGCCCTTTTAATCTTCTGCCTCTTGTTCATGCCACTCTTCCTCTCCCTGTTTTTCCCTGTCTTTGGTCTTGAACTTTGCCAGTTCACAAATACATCTGCTGATATTTAATAAATAAACAAGCTGTATTTGGCTGGGTGAAATGAGTGCATGCAGGATTGACTGCCTGCTGATCAGGATTGACTGAAATGCTGCTAGGCTTAGACTAAACTAGAAATCAGCTACATAAACTTTCCACAAATATATAAGAGATTGCTATTTTTTTTTAAAAAAAAATGAAATTGTTTAGTATAAAATGTTAATGATTTTAAGGAAAGCAAACACATGGAAACAGTGAAACAAAGTTGTATGTGAAAGTTATGAATTTTAATGTCAGTACTTTCCAAAGCAAGATATATTGCAAATACAAAAGTATACTCAAATTTCCTCTGAATTTCAGCAGACTGCCTGCTTTTCAACATGTAAGATAGATGTTGATTCCAAAAGACAGAATCTAAGGTGGACCAAGTTTTATATATAAAAAAGTAAACCATTTGTTGTACAATTTTATCTTTTTATTTTAGTTTTTTCTAAAATCCAAGGGTGAGCATGCTGACTGGAGAATTCTGGGAGTTGAAGTCAATAGATATTAAAGTTGCAAAGATTGAGTAAAGTTTTCCAGCAAACTGGAAAATGGTAAACCATGGCATGCCCCATAACACTGTAGAAAAAGCAATTCATTCTGTTCTTTTAGTGACTGTCTATGTGCACTGAAGTTGGGATAATTGAAACTAGATTTTAGGAGTATTCTATTCTATTCCCTCTGAAGTGAGTACAGTAGATAAAAATCAAACTCAAAGCTATGGAAACCATATCTAGAAAATTTCTATAGCTTTTAAAATGACTTTGCAGGTCTATTCAGAGCCTTCCAAAACATGTGTTTCTAACATTTTGTCATCATTGAGGACGTATAGCAATCATAAGATATGGTGATTAATAATTGAGACAAAATGAAGGCATTTTAGAAAAGCTAGCCTTCATAAAATTGGTGAACGACAGATGAAAAATCTTGAATCCAAATCTAGGTAAATGTAGCCATTTGAAGGGAGGATAATCTGATTAATTTATTTATAGTTCTGTTTTGGGAAGGAAGGAATAAAGTAATACAAACAAAAGGGTTTAAATGCATATACACAAATCCACCTATGGCACATACTCTTTCTACCTTGAGTTACAAATAAATTAAACAGATTGGCTTCCTCTCAAGTGACATATAGCAATGGCACTTAAACTAATAAACAACTCCATAGTGCTTTACTGCACTCTCTGAGCAGTTCACAGTGTCAACATGTTGTTCCCAACAATCTGGGCCCTCATTTTACTGACCCCAGGCCAAGACAACTATGAGCCAGTCAGGATTGAACTCCTGTGAGCAGAGTTAAATTGCCATCTAACCACTGCACCATCAGGGCTCCTACATGGGAAACCATAGTTGTTTAAAGAAAGCGGAGGAAAGGTAGTATTAAAATGGGGGCATGGCATCCACCAGCCACAGTTTCTTCATATTCTCATAAGCATCCAGGTTTAACTATGAAGAAAGATTGCAGAGTCATTAGCAATCCTATAAATGTAATTAAAAAAAACAATACAGAATGAACAAAGCTATAATCCAGAAACCCTATAGATCCTTTATTCCATAATTTGATCAATCCTTTTACATTTCCCATTTTATTCTGATTTTCATATGGAACTAGAATCTCAGTGAAGCTTATAGATTGCTGCTTTTCATTAAATAACACTTACTATATGTGCAGAATATTGGTTTTGAGGGAAATGGCATATTTGCTAATGTTTTCTCAAATAGTACTTGTACATGCAATAGCATATTAGGAAGATATCAACTCCTTTTCTTTTAGTTTAAATAATTTTAGCATACAGATGCTCTTGCTATTTGCAAACATCTAACCAAGTCCAGGTGTTCTCCCAGCAGGAGTGAAGTTATTGCCACACTTATCTCTCTTGCTGGTAATTTTTAGCTTGCATGTTGCACAGTTTAGTGGCAACAAAACAAAACAACATTCTTAGAGAAGTTTTGGAAAGCAGCTTAATTTGGATTTTTCCCTGGTAGCGTGAAAATAAAGCTTTCTATTTATTTTCTGGCAGCCAAATTTTGTGCAATTTCATCAAAGTGAGATTTAAGCACAAGGCCGAGACTGAATATCACTTACAAAGCTATTTTGTTCAAGTGAAGAAATCAATACCTGATATCCATAATGGAAGAAATCTGAGAGGTGCAGTTTCAAGAAGGCATCCAGATGGATGAAGGAGAGTGAGGGAATACAGGTAATGAATTAAGCACAAGCTCACCGGATGGAACTTTCAAATGGAGCTGTTCTAAATTATATTTACAATAACAGAATGCTAAAGGAATTTAAAAAACCCTGGGTCAGCAGTCTCCTGTTCCCTGTTTCTTAGAACCTTCTAAGGAAGTTGTTCTCCAGAACTCCAAAAGTTGTGAGAGCTTCGACACTGGAGGTTTTTAAGAAGAGATCAGACAACCATTTGTCTGAAATGGTATAGAATTTCCTGCTTGAGCAGGGGGTTGGAATAGAAGACCTTCAACATCCCTTCCAACTCTGTTATTCTGTTAAAGAGGCTATGATTATGTCTTTAGTACATCCCCCACCTTAATTTATGTTAAAAGTGTCACCCCATGAACATATCTCACTTTATAAAATTTCTTCTTTCTCCCATGTTTACTCCATCTGATGGCTTCTTTCATGCCCTCCTCTGGTCTATTTCATACCCAATGATTCCCATCAACATCCTTTTCCTTTCCAACCCACAATTTGTCCATCCTCACCCAGCACAATCTCACCATGACAATCGGAACTTACTTTTATTCTTCACATTCTCCACTTCTTATTAAAAAGTAACAGACTTATCCAAAAGTAAGGAAGTGTGGTGTTGTACAGGAAGAACATATATTGTGAGAGAAATTCACCAATCACAGCATGGAAATACTCTTGAATATGTTTAGACAATGAACAGAACATTGCATTGTTGATTATAGACCACCTGGACTGGCAAAAGATGAAAGAAAACATTATGTATCAGAAGACCAAACTTTTAAAAAATGACACAATTGTGCTTATAAGAGATTTCAGCTACTGTAGTTATTTGCTGAAAATCTGACTCAGTCAAAAGTCAGCTGTGTAACAAATTCACGTCCTCTCTTGCTAACAATATGCACCAGAAGGTAGAAGAAATAACAAGGAGGTCATTTACACTGGATTTCAGAACACTGGATTTTTATGAACTCAAATGGAAAAAAAAATTAGGCCTACAGACTTGAAATCATGCAAGAGAAAAGTAGGAAAAATGGAAATTCTAGTCAAGTAAGATTATTGAAGGTGTAACTACAAACAATTTTTAGCCAAAAGAAAAAATAGGAGACATCTAAAAATTCAATGTGGACACAAACATGAGCTTTCTATAATATAGAAAAATGCATGCAGGAAATTGAAGAACAGATATATAACCAACAAAAGACACAAGGCATTTGCCAATTTCTCTTAAAAATCATACTCTAATTATCTGACTTTTCCTTGATATATAGGAAAGCCATTCTTACTTAAATTTAATCAAAGTTCTGTTGATTTTGCTATTGCATTACATTCTCCAAGTTTGGTTTCCCAGTCTGATATTGTGAGCAAAGTGTCTCTTTTTTACTGTTAAGCAAAATTTCTCCTTGCAGCCTTTAGCATATATTTTAATATAGTGGTTCTCAATCTGTGGTCCACAGAACCCTGGGGAGCCAGGATGTCTTCACAGGGGATCTGCAAAGGCTTGAAAAAATGTGATGATTTAAATCTTAGATCTTGGTAGCCCTTGGCCACAGAAGGTAGTTAAGGGGGGACTGTGAAGAAAAGGTTGAGAACCACTGTCTTAATATACTGTGACATTTTAAAAATTCATTTGTTCCGGAAAGATTTTTTGAGAAAAATAACATTTCAATTCAATCTTTGGTTTAAAAAATTCTTAATAGTTCTGCATATTTCAGTAATTTTCATTTTTGTAATACAACTACCACATATGAGAATTTTTTTTTCCTTTTGTATCCCAACATTACCAACATCATTATTATATGATTTATCTATTTTTCCAGTTAACATTTTGTACAAATTTTCTCTTAAATTATAGCTTTAGGTAAATTTTATTGAATTCTTCTATAAGTCTCTCAATTGTTGTAATGTAATTGTTTCTTTAAAAGTTTTTCCTGAGTTTATCACACAAGATTTTGATACTTCTGTCTCTTTGTCATATTTCAGTAGCCATTTATATATTTGTCCTAACAGGTGGTTCTTTATACATGTTTTGAATTCTGTCATTTGTATTAAAAACCCTCCTTCCTTCTTAAGGTCACCTTTTATTCTACCATGAATGTGTAAATACATCAGCCATGATAAAATTCAGCTAACACCAAATAAACCATGCTGTCACTTTAGCCTGGATGCTCCATATCCACATAGGTGATTGTATTTTCCTTACAATATTTTTTTTTCTTCAGAATAAATGGCATTTGAGGGTGAAGATAAAGGTGAGAAACAAAGTGAACATTGTCCCACTAACAGAAGTAGGAAGTGCAGCTCAAAATAAACAAACAGAGGGTAAAAGAACAATAATTAAAATAATTAAATATAATTTAACAATAATTAAAATGAATGCAAACTCCAGAGCCAATTACACCCTAGGGTGCAGAAAATGTGATGGTTGCATTATTATCATGAAAATTTAGAATGATTTCTTTGTTTGTACCTTTTTGTGGAATTACCACATGCTGCCATTTTGTTTTTGGTTGCTGCATAGTACCATATTTGTGTTTCTGTCTGCATGGACACACACACACACACACACACACTTAGGTACTTGGAAACTGCAATAATGCTTTTAATTTTAATTGTGGTTTTAATTTATCTTCTACATTTGGGCAGTAGGGCTTAATTTATTTTCAATTTTCTGTATTTGTACATTTTGACATTTATGTCACTGTTCACGGCCCTGAGTCCTTAGGGAGAAGGGCAGTATACAAATCAAATAAATAAAATAAATAAATAAATAATACACTAGGGCCATCTCACAGTGTCACTGGAACCCAGAAAGGCATCAAGCAAGGCTGCAAGGCCCCACCCTTATTCATTCTTTAAATCAACCTCCATCTCCTCAAAAATGAACTTTCATATTTCATATGAACTTTCACTCCCCAAAAGTAGCTGGAAGACACACTTCTGTTTTATTTTTGAGCAGATAATGCAGCAATACTCTCAAGAACACCCATTGGCCTTAAAAGAGCACTGAGTGCACTAGCCCAGTAGTGCAAGGAAGATCAGCAAGGAATTCAATCATCTGAAAATCAAAATCATGGCACTTGTCAATAGGCCCACGAGTCACTCTGGGAGGAGAGATGACCACAAGATTGAGGAGGTCTCCTGTTTCATATGCCTGGAAAAAGTACTGCATTCTACCAACAGTAGCAAACCCCATTGGGAACCCATCTGTCATCCTTAAATTCCTCAGAACAAGAGATGGTCACTACATTCCTGCAGTACTCAAATTACTTGAGCTAAGCCAATAGCACAACTTCTCTATGATGTCGAACTGGGCTCTTTCTCCAATTTTTCATCATTAGAACTATGAGGAATGATTTTCAGTCACATGGAAAAAGGCAGTGACAACTAAAATTTCACCCTTGAGCTTCTCTCCAAATCTTTTACTCAACATGAGATACGATCAAGCCAAATTACTCATTAAATAACCTATAGCAAACATGGAACACCAAATGGATCTACTCAGATACACAACATTTATCACCAATAAAGCCAATAGGAATTTAGTTTTTTCCAAGGCTTACTTAATAAACATTTGAAGTACCTAACCACCAGAGTATTTATACTGGCACAATGACATGCCCTTCCCTCAGCTATCTTTGAAGGTTTTACAGGAAGATCCCCTATCTAGAGAGACAGTGCCCTATGACTGTGGATGTGTAGAAAAAAATGAAACATGTTCTAGTTATATATTATAGACACATTCATACTAACCTTATTTTACAATTATTGAATAAATGCTCAAGGTGTACAGGACAATTTTATATACCTCCCTGCTGCTGTCAGATATCAACTCTGCTACAAGACATAATGTTGCCAGTTTCTCTATACAACAGCACTTAAAATCTGATTAGAAGATGACCTGTGCCATAAAACAGCTTAATGAGTACCCAGCTCATTATTATTGAGTGTTTTATGATAGTTTTAATTTTTTTTTAGATTTCTTCCTGTCCATTTATTGTTTTTGTCTCTGTTTTTAGATTTTTAAAGACTTTTTAAAACTTCTTTCAATTTTTGTTTTAGATTTCTGTTTTTATATTTTATAGCTTCTTATGTACATTTACTTTGTTGCATTGTTGTGCTTTTTAATCCCTTGTACCCCACCCTCCTTATGCTGATCTTTGACCTTAATAAAGGATTGACAATGCTTTCATATATCTGACACAGTTAACTTTAATTTTTGAAAGCTACTGTTAACCATAAATCAACTGAAGGTGCAATGAAACAGACTTTCTTACTGATAGAGTCATCAAGAGTAACACTCAACTGGATGGTTCCCAACTTGCTGGAATTTAGATAGATAGAATTTAGCTGTTTATGCATCTCAAAATTAATTGATTTCAAACAAATTTGCATCGGATCATAAGCAAAACACTCTTTATGTTCTTCTTTGTTTGTATTTTTCTCTTTCAATACTAGAACAAGAAACTATTCAATACTTTTCTCTCTATTTTGGCATAAGTGTTATTTCCATGACTTTTGAACTCAATATGTCAAGTTTTTCCCCCTAATGCATTATAAACCATTTTTTTTCTCTTTTAATGCAATAGATAGCTTAGGATCTAAATTATATTTTTGTTTGTGTTTGTACAGACAATAGCTTTATGTATTTTTGTGTGTTTCTAAAGACAATAGAGTTTGATGTAACATAGTCTTCCATACTGTTATTGATGCTACTGAATGTATTTTTCTTTAGCTATTACAATATGCCTAAAATTGCTGAGCCTCACAGACAGATCAACTTTGGTAACTGCTTTATATATGTGATTTGAGTGAATTCTTCAAAGTATAGTGCCTAAAATTCCTCAGATCAATAGAAGAGTTGTATTCCTTTAAATACTCAATTATCTCAGTTTTGAAGAGGTGGACTGCAAATGTCAAGAGTGATATTGATTGGTTTTGATATTTTTCTTTTTTTCAAATAGTGCTAAAAATCAACACTGAATACCATGTTTTCTCATAACTACTTTGTCCAAATGAGTACAGAATTTTATCAATATAGGCATAAATAGTTTTTCTAGTTCTTACAAGGCATTTTTTTTAAAAAAACTTGGACATTACATGATTCTTTTCATTCTTTCCACTAAAGTTTAATTCAGATGAATTACATACAGTTATTACAATTTTTATATATGGGATATTTTGAGTCAAGAAGTAGAGATATTAGCACAATTGGTAGTAAAAACAATTAAAAGTAATGTTCTACATGGAGACAACCAAGCTAAATGCTTGAGAGACTACCTAGCACTATTGGTAACAGCCTTAACTAATCTTGAAAAATCTAAGCAAGTTTGGCCTGCTTAGTATTTAGACAGAAGATCATCAGAAAACTCCAGGGGCATAAATTAGATTGGAAAGTTGAAAATAATCGCAGAAACAAATAATGGAATGCATATCTGTACTGTCTATAGATATTCTTAATCATCCATGTCATGGTTGTTCCAAAGGTGCTATGTCAACGCTGCTAATATCAGATGTTTTTGCCTTGACAACAGTTAGAGATGCAACCATTTTCTTCTTATGTTTTACTTTTAGAGTTAGATGATGATGGGGGGAGGAATGTGCATGAGAGTTTATCTATACATAATAATAATGGACCTAGTGTGTGAACCAAGGTTAATGAAATAAGAGATGATAAGAATTGGTGAGCTGGAGAACTGGAGGGAGAATCTGCATTTCAAACTAATTGGAGAATGTGATTTATGACTGTTAATTGGAGGAGGGAATTGTGCTTTGATACTATGTGCTCAGGGGAGAGGAATTCAGTTTTTGGCTTCAATCGTGTTAGTGCCAATGCTATGCTTCTCAAATAAAGATTCTTTAAGGTAAACAATGCCTCAAAGTTCTTTGAAGAGTTTTATCTGTCGGAACCATGACATTTTTCATCCAAGACTGTCAGAACTGAAGAAGCTTCTTGGTTGAAATGGAAAATGTCTTCAAGGAAAAACAAAGTCCAGTTGCCTTTTGAAAAAGCACCATTTGGGATATATCTATACTGTTGCCAAGAAAACTACATGGTTATTGGTAGGTAGTCACCACAAGCAAGCTGAAAGCTCTTTGAGCTTTCCGGCCAGGACTGAGAACTTTTAATTTTTAACCTATTGTAATTGGGGGTTTTTTAATTAGAGTTAAGGGTTTTAGATTTTAATTATGGATAATTTAATTTATTTTAATTTGTTATTAACTTTTGTATTGTTATATTGTTTTAATCGCCTTGTGTACTGCCCTGGGTCCTACGGGAGAAGGGCGGTATATAAGTCTAAATAATAAATAAAT
This sequence comes from Vipera berus, assembly GCF_964194415.1. Taxonomy (NCBI): domain Eukaryota; kingdom Metazoa; phylum Chordata; class Lepidosauria; order Squamata; family Viperidae; genus Vipera; species Vipera berus. The sequence goes on from NC_138204.1 coordinate 77,101,646, forward strand.
AAATAAATAAATAAATAAATAAATAAATAAATAAGTAGTGTAGATGGAGTTTCACATCTTAGACCTGAGCTTTAGATTCTTTCACAAATCAACAGGTTTCTGGTGGGGTGAAAATTAAAACTGTTGCTTTTAATCATAATAGGTTCAATGATGCCTATATTCTAAAAATCTTCAATAATAATTTGAAATTTCATAGCTGCTTAATATTGAAAATAAGAAAACAATTGGCGCTTTAAATCTATAATGGGGAACTGCTTTAATAAGAAATACTAAACAATCATCATTTGAGGTAATGATTTTTTAAAAACAAAACTGGAATGTATTAAATATTATTTGCTGCTTGGAAATAGAAAATAATTGGGAAACAATCTATTAAATTGAGATTTTATTTATCTGCTTTACAAGATAAATTTCAACACAAATATGATTTGGATTTTGCACAATTCCAATTTATATGATGCAAATAAAAATTCATATTAAATGGCAAGCTTAGGGAAACAGCATATTCAGAAATGTATACAATAGATTTAAAAATGCCAATTGAAATCTGTACTTAATTTGATTTTTGTGGATTATCTTTAAGAAAATCAGTTTAATGCTAGAATAGAATTAAATGTATGTATTAAGGAGACTTGTCATTCTTATAGGGATTGTTAATCCACCTTCAACTGCATGTATACTTAAATAGCTATTATTTTTCACAAAAAATAATTTAAAAAACCAATATATTAGGTAATGTTGCAAAATCTCAAGATCATGCATTGAACTGAAATTGAAAAATATTTTGGAAAAAAATAAAGGTTTGCAAGTTAATAATGCATTTGATAATCCTCAATGCAGAAGTGAAGCTCTGAAGATAGATTTCATCTCAGAATACAGTTTACCATGATTAGTCTCTATAAGATTGCATGTTGATTGCAGTTCATCTATCACTTCAGAAAGCCATTTTTCTTTCCAGAAGAAAAAGAAGAAGTCCAGAATGAATTATATCAGAAGGCACAGGAGTTATTACTATATGAGTATCAAGAATCTCAACAGGACAAACAGTTTCATCTTGAGATTTGATCAGCCAGTTTGACCTAATGGTTAAGGCACCAGTCTAAAAACCAGGAGATTGTGAATTTTAGTCCCACCTTACACATGAAAGCCTGCTGGGTGACTTTGGGCCAGTTATTCATTCTCCCAACCCAACCCATCACACAGGGTTGTTACTGTGGAGAAAATAGGAGGAAGGAAGAGTATTAGGCATGTTTGCCACCTTTTATTTTTATAAAAAATAATAAAGGTAGGAAATAATAAACAAACAAATGTCTTCTATTGAGAAGAGGCTGAGAATTTATTTTGCCTCCATTTCATGAGACATAGTTTCTTCTCAAAAATTGCAAAGTACATTTAGATAAGTAAAAACAAAATCAGACTGTAAGAAAAGCTCACACGTTGCTCAGGTTTTGAGAACAGGAAAAGGAGAAGGTTCAAAGGGGCCACTGTTTAGATCCCCATGGAAGAAAGACTTGATCACAAGCATTGTTCAGTAGCAATAACACATTCTTGGTACATTTTCCTTCTATCAAGTAGTAGTCAGTTAATAACACAAGTTTTAAGAAGTTATGGATATTTTCAGAGGTGAACAAAAATTAAAGGTCTTTCTGAAAACAAGAAAAAGATTATCAGAAGATGGTGTAGAGTTGGAATGGTGGGCATACTTACAAATAAGGTCACGATACAGAAAAGATAAAAAAGAACCAGGGATAAAATTAGAGCATACACAATTACCGTATTTTTCGGACCATAAGGCGCACCGGACCATAAGACGCACCCAGTTTTTAGAGCAGGAAAACAAGAAAAAAAATATTTCTCCTTCTCTCTCTCTCCCTCTCTTTCTCTCTCTCTCTCTCCCTCCCTCTCCCATTGTCCCTTCCTTCCTTCCTTCCTTCCTTCCTTCCTTCATTCCTTCCCTCCCTCTTTGTCCTTCCCTCTCTGCATTAGAGCAGTACCCGCGGAGGCGGCCCTGCAGCCTGGCTTTCTCTTGCAGAAAGCAAGCTGAAACGGAGTGAGGGAGATTGCCAGAAATGCAAATCGGCCGATCTCGTGCTCCTGCACACTCCCTCGCTCGGTTTCAGCTTCCCTTGCTAAAAGAGAAAGCAGGCTGAAATGAGGCAGATTGCAGCAGCGCGAGATCAGCCGATTCGCATTCCTGGCAATTTGCCTCACTCCGTTTCAGCCTTTCTCTTGTAGCAAGGGAAGCTGAAACCGAGCGAGGGAGAGTGCAGGAGCACGAGATTGGTGTTTCTCAGCACGTGCCGATTCATGCTCCTGGCAATCTCCCTTGCTTTCCACTTGCGGAGGTTGGGGCTGGCCATACAGATCACCTTCGGACCATAAGACGCACCCTCGTTTTCCCCCCCACTTTTGGGGGGAAAAAGTGCATCTTATGGTCCGAAAAATACGGTAGATAAAAATCTTCTAGGAACAGAAGATCGATTGATAAAAAAAGATATACCAATATTTATTAGAACAGGATTTATTAGAAGAACAGGTAAAAGAAACAATGTTAACCTGGAGTAAAAATTTTGGTTATAATATTGACTTAGATAATTGGCAACTACTATGGGATAGAAATAGGACGTTAACGCTAGCCACCTCCTATAAAGAGAATTTGTACAAGATGTTTTATAGATGGCATCTTCCCCCTACAAGGTTAGCAAAAATAGATAAAAAAAATCTCACCAATATGCTGGAAATGCAGAAGGCTTCCAGTGACTTATTATCATATGTGGTGGGAATGTTCAGAAGCGAAAATTTTTTGGCAGTGTATTAAAAATTGTTTGGAAGAAATATTACGACAAAAAATTGATTTAAAACCAGAAATCTTTTTATTAGGGATTATTAACGATAATCTCAGTAAAGCATCTCTCTACTTATTAGTACATATCTTAACCACAGCAAGACTGGCATATGCCCAAAAATGGAAAAGAAAGGAAACACCCACTGAAGAAGAAATAATAGATAAAATTTTATCCTGCGCTGAAATGGACAGGTTAACCGTAGAGATCAAAAATAAGAATGAAATGGAGTATTATGAAATTTGGCAAAATTTGTACAATTGGTTAGAGTTAAGGAGGATCGCTGAGATGAACATTGTTTGATTGGTTGATAATGTAAGGATTTTTTATTAGCATCTATATAACTGAAAGATACGCAAATATAATGCTGAGGACTGAATGACAGTTTACTAAAAAACCCGACAGATCATATATATATATATACTCTGTCCTGTTATAGATTGTATTTTAGGTTTTTGTTATTTTTTTCTGTAACATAAGATAATACTAATAGTAGTGTTGTAGCTAGGAAAGTTGAATCATGTCCACTTTTGTTTTTAAATGGCCGGGCAGGGGCGGGGGCCTTCAATATAAATTTAATAGGAGGCCCCTGGTTAACTTTTTAGCAAATTTTTTATGGGGTTAGGGAGAGGGGTGGGAGGGGGTGGGGGTTGTTTGGCTATGGGGGGTGGTCAATCAACCGCGGCTCAGGTCAGGCCTGGGTCTGACCGCGCAGAGGGAGAGCAAGGTGTGGTTGCCTCCAGGGCTCGGGAGCGGGTCGTGGGACTACCGATTCCCACGACGTTGGGGAATGGCAGCAGGTGCATAAACAGAGGGCCGTATCATTACTGGGAGGGTCGTCTCCGCTGCCTACAAGCGGTGAGGCGCTCCGACCGTCTGTTTCTTCCCCGAGGTCCCGGGAGCAAGGATGCGCAGCCTCCTGAGCTCCGGCTGGTGTACCTGAATGCCAGGTCCGTGGTTAATAAAGCTCCCCTTGTTCGGGATTTAGTTGAGGGTGAGCATGCGGACCTGGCTTGCATCACGGAGACTTGGTTGGGCCCAGAGGGTGGGGTCCCTTTGGTTGATCTCGGCCCACCAGGTTTCCGGGTGCTACACCGGCCCCACACTCAAGGTAGGGGCGGGGGTGTGGCGGTAGCTATTAGGGAGACCTTATGTCCGCGGGAGACCACCGTTCCTCAGATAGTCGGGTGTGAGTCTCTCTTTTTGAGATTTGGTCCAGGGGCACAGTTGGGCTTGCTGCTGGTGTACCTTTCGCCTAGTCGCGCAGCGGCAGCCCTGCCCGAGCTACTCGATGTCCTCTCTGGGTTGGTGATTGAGTTCCCCAAACTTATAGTTTTGGGTGACTTCAATCTACCATCCCTGGGAGGTTCATCTGAGTTAGCTCGGGAGTTCATTTCTTCCATGACGGCCATGGACCTGATGCAAGTAATTTCTGAACCAACTCATGAGGGAGGCCACACCCTTGACCTGGTTTTCTTATCTGGACGGTGGTTTAATGATCTTGGTGGGGGCTCTCCATTCATTATGCCCCTGTCATGGACCGATCATTACCTCCTGCAGCTGGTCTTCCGTTTTGCCACCCCCCGCCGTGGGGGTATGGAGCCAACTAGATGGTACCGCCCCAGACGCTTAATGGATCCTGATAGGTTCCAGGCAGCGCTGGGGTCCCCACCTGCCTCCGTTGCTCACAACCCGGTGGATACCCTAGTGGAAGCCTGGGAAAGGGCGGCCACTGGGGCACTTGACCGAGTTGCACCCTTGCGGCCCCTGACCCGGTGCAGATCCCAACGAGCTCCATGGTTTTCTATGGAGCTCCGGGAGATGAAGCGTCGGAAACGGGGCCTAGAGAGCTGTTGGAGGTCCAGCCGATCCGAATCCGACCGGTTGCGACTAAGAACCTTTATTAGGTCTTATCTCGCAGCGATGAGGGCGGCGAGGTGTAATTACTTCTCTGCCCTCATTGCGTCCGCAGATAATCGCCCGGCCACCCTGTTTAGGGTGACCCGCTCCCTCCTTAATCAGGAGGTGAGGGAGGAACCCTTGCAGGGTCGTGCCGAGGAGTTTGGTCAACATCTGCTGGATAAAATCGCTCGGATTCGGACCGGTCTGGACTCCAACTGGGCAGAGTCTGACGATCAGGACACGGGCAGTCTTGTCAATGTTATCTGGGAGGAGTTTGATTCTGTGACCCCTGAGGAAGTGGACAGGATTACGGGAAGGTTGAGCTCCACCACATGTTTATTGGACCCGTGCCCTTCTTGGCTGGTTTATGCAGATCGGGAGAGGACACGAGGCTGGTTCCAGGCAGTTATATCTGCTTCTTTGAGGGAGGGTAATTTCCCCGCCGCCTTGAAGGAGGTGGTGGTGAGACCTCTCCTCAAGAAGCCTGCCCTGGACCCAGCTGTGTTGAATAACTTTCGTCCAGTCTCCAACCTTCGCTTTCTTGTGAAGGTTGTTGAGAGTGTGGTGGCGCATCAGCCCCCCCTGGTCCTGGATGAAGCGGATTATCTAGACCCGTTCCAATCGGGTTTCAGGCCCGGGTACAGCACGGAAACGGCATTGGTCGCTCTGGTGAATGATCTCTGGAGGGCCCGGGTCAGAGGACATTCCTCTATCCTTGTCCTATTAGACCTCTCGCCGGCTTTCGATACCATCGACCATGGTATCCTGCTGCGGCATCTCAGGGGATTGGGAGTGGGAGGCACAGTTCTTCAGTGGTTCTCCTCCTATCTCCTGGGACGCTCGCAGTCGGTGTTGGCAGGGGGGCAGAGGTCGACCCCTAGGACTCTCGTTTGTGGAGTTCCTCAGGGGTTCGTCCTCTCGCCTCTCCTGTTCAACATCTACATGAAACCGCTGGGTGAGATCATTCGTGGTTTTGGAGTTGGGTATCATCAGTATGCCGATGATACCCAGCTGTTCATTTTGACCCCAAACCACCCCAGTGATGCCCTCGATGTGATGTCCCGGTGCCTGGAGGCGGTTCGGGTCTGGATGGGGAGGAACAGACTTCAGCTCAACCCTGACAAGACTGAGTGGCTGTGCATTCCGGCATCCCGGGACATTCAAAATATCCCACCTCTCTCTATAGGGGGTGAGTCCTTACCCCCCGTGGATAGGGCTCGCAACTTGGGAGTCCTCCTAGATTCACGGCTTACCCTGGAAGACCATATAGTAGCCGTGACTAGGGGGGCTTTCACCCAGGTTCGCCTGGTGCGCCAGTTGCGGCCCTATCTGGACCAGGATGCCCTGTGTACGGTCACTCATGCGCTTGTGACCTCTCGCCTGGACTACTGCAATGCTCTTTACATGGGGCTTCCCTTGAAGACCACTTGGAGGCTCCAACTGGTACAGAATGCGGCCGCGAGAGTTGTCTTGGGAGTTTCCCGGTACTCCCATGTTACACCTTTGCTCCGTGAGCTACATTGGTTACCAGTTGTCTTCCGGGTGAGATTCAAGGTTTTGGTTATGATCTTCAAGTCCTTACATGGCATGGGCCCGGGGTACCTCGAGGACCACCTGCTGCCGGCGTCAACCTCCCTCCGCCCTGTGCGTTCCCACAGAGAGGGCCTCCTCAGGGTGCCTCCGGTCAGGGAATGTCGACTGGTGGCCCCCAGGGGGAGGGCCTTCTCTGTGGGCGCTCCGGCTCTTTGGAACCAACTGCCGGTTGAGCTCCGGATGGCATCGGACCTTCGCTCCTTCCGGCACGGTCTGAAGACCCATTTATTTGAACTAGCTGGTCTGGCCTGATGGGAGACGTTAGGGTTTTTTAATGGGTTTCTTATATTTTTATTGTATTTTTTAACTGGGCTCTTGTTTAATTCCCTTTTAATTTTTGTAATTGCTATTTATATATGCCCTGTTCACCGCCCTGAGTCCTTCAGGAGAAGGGCGGTATACAAATTTAATAAAAGTAAAGTAAAGTAAAGTAAATGTATATTTAATAAAATTCTCAAAAAAAAATTAAAGGTCTTTCACTGTACACAATTAAGTTATTAAATCAAAGAGGATATGTCAAATATTTTAGGAGTTAAAGAAAATACAGTGAGGTCAGCAGCAGGATAATTCATATGTAGCAGTAATAGGAGAAATTACAAAACCTAACTGAAATAATATTGAATCAGAAGGCTTATATATTTTTTCATTGTAAGGAACCTTTGGGAACATTCTTGCATTTTCAAACATTAGGATAGCCATTTATATTGATGACACTTTTTTCATATCAGGCTGAATTGTCAGGTAAAGAGGGATGTGTATCACAGAAAAGCACGTAGAATGTCATCTGTTTTGAAGACTAATACTATAGAATTGAGTTACAAATTTTATCTCCTTTATCTCTGTGGAGATTCCAGCTTTAGGGAATATTAGTTTCTACTTGTATTCAGAGTAATTTATATAGTGACATCTATATGAGGCCACATATTACAGTTTGCAACAGACAGGTAACTGTTTTGCTGGCTTATTTACTTGAACAACAATGGAAACTTTTTTTAAAAAAATCATTTATTTTAGAAGCAAATACAGAACCATTTGCATCATTCATGGAAGTGGATGCTGCAAAATAGTAACATATGCAGTATGAATAACCAAAATATGCCCAGGTTCACGTTTATAACAACAGTACCTATGAAAGCTGAAAATGGAAAGGTAGGAACCAGCAATTCTCAGGCTAAACTGAACTGTTGTGTAATTACTAAATAGATGTATCTGAATGTTCAAAAAGGTGGAACAAAAAGGCTTAGAAATATAAATATTTGAATATAAAACTATGTCTGTGTGTGAAAGAGAAACACATACATACACATATATAGATATATGCACAGCAAGATACCATAAGAAAGGCTGAGTGCCAAAGAATTGAGGCCTTTGAACTATGGTGCTGGAGAAGACTCCTGCGAGTCTCTTGGACTGCAAGGCGATCAAACCGTTCACTCCTAGAGGAGATCAACCCTGACTGCTCTTTAGAAGGCCAGATCCTGACGCTGAAACTCAAATACTTTGTCCACCTAATGAGAAGGAAGGACTCACTGGAGAAGAGCCTAATGCTGGGAAAGGTTGACGGCAAGAGAAGAAGGGGACAACAGAGAATGAGGTGGCTGGATGGAGTCACTGAAGCAGTAGGTGTGAGCCTAAATGGACTCCAGAAGATGGTAGAGGACAGGAAGGCCTGGAGGAATGTTGTCCATGGGGTTGCAATGGGTCGGACACTCCTTTGCAACTAACAACAACAATAGTAAGATAAAAGTCCTAAACCTGCAAAGGATATGCGTGCTGCAGATAGGGAGAGAGAGATAATAGATAGATGATAGATAGATAATAGATAGATACTGCCCCCGACCTTCATTTATTTCTCTGGGACCTAAAAACCTGGCTCTTTGAGCTATCTGGTCTGGACTGAGGGGTTTAATGTTTTTAAATTGTGATTTTAATTTTTTGCAGCTAGACTTAATTTTATTTTAATTTTAATTTTATATTGTATTGTTTTTAAATTTTGCCTTGTAAACCCCCCTGAGTCCTTTGGGAGTAGGGCAGTATATAAACCAAATAAATAAATAAATAAATAAATAAATAAATAAATAAATAAATAAATAAATACAGGGCTTTTTTTCTCGTAGAATGCTCTGAACGGTGTTCCGACACCTTTTTTTTTAGAAGAAGAAGAAGAAGAAGAAGAAGAAGAAGAAGAAGAAGAAGAAGAAGAAGAAGAAGAAGAAGAAGAAGAAGAAGAAGAAGAAGAAGAAGAAGAAGAAGAAGAAGAAGAAGAAGCAGCTCCCTCCATTGGCTTTCCTAAGCCTATTGCAGGGCTAGGCAATCATGGCTCTTTTTTATGAATCATGGACTTCAACTCCCAGAAATCCTGAGCCAGCCATGCTGAGGGGAAAGGGAGATGTTTCCAAGCTGAGCCATGCTGGCTCAGGAATTCTGGGAGTTGAAGTCCTTGATTCATAAAAGAGCCAAGGTTGCCTACCCCTGCACTAGAGGAGGACATTAAAATTATTTACAGGGTTACTTCTTTAGGAACTAAACTTTTAGAATCTAAAGCAGCTAATTCAAAAAACCAACAGGAAAGAACCTCAGATTTTTCATCTGCTTCTGTCTTTTGGAAGGTAAAATTAGTTAACAAAATAATCTATTTCCTACGTTAAAATCATTGCAATGATGATTTCATAAAGGTAACAGGAAAGAAATGAGAAACATTTTTCTCAATGTAATATGTCTAATTTAGCTAATGCTAGAAAAAAAATTAGTATCTTTTCTACTATTTTGTACTATTGAAACTATTTTGAATCTAACCATCTATTACAACTAAACCACTTTAAATTAAACAATTCGTAAGAATGAAATATTCTTAATTTGGACTTTACTTTTACTGTTTGGACTGTTGTGTTTTTTAAAAATAGATTATTTAGAATCTAGTTATGTTGCACTTCAGTCTTTAAATAATTAACCTAAGATATACATAACAATATATGATGTTTTACATGGTGAGCTTAACATCAATAACAATATTTATTAAAAAGGCTAAAATAATTTCTGGTGGTATTATCTGATTGTTTAGTCACAATCTTTCACTTTTCACATTCTGGAAAAGCAGTGGTCATGTATCCTAGCAAAAGATGTTACATATGTGCATAAGTGTAGTCAGTAGCATATGCCTTTTTTAAAATATCAAACATGCAAAGAAACAAAAATAACTCCAATATATCTGTATTACATCCAGAAATGCCAGCTTTGCAACCAATATTTCTCATCCATAACTATGGTACCCTAAGGATACCTGCATACATGCAAATGCTTCTCTGGGATCAGTAACGCAGCAGGGATTGCTTTTTCCTTCCAGTAACATATACCTAAAACCAGTTTATTGCATTTGGCAATTGTACTAAAAAAAAATCTCATTCTCAACCAATATAATTCATTTAATTTGAAATCAAGTGAAAAATTGATTTAAATTATTTTATTAAAACAAATTAATGGCAATTCTTTTATAAGAAGTTGCCTCAAAATGAGTTTGACATGCCTGCTCTAGATAGTTGAATGCTCCAAAATAAATTCTAGACCAGGCCTGTACATGCAGCCTGCCAAGCACAGACTTTAAAAAAAAAAGTAATAAAACCACCACCACTGCCCTAAAAGTCATGTTGCCTAGTGTCTCCATGGCTTACCATGATCATGAGCTCCAACACTGTAGATTCTCCTCTAGTCACCAAATTATTGATTAGCCCACCAGCATTCCTTTGCAGACCACAAAGATTTTTAATTTATCAGTGTGGGCTTTTCCCTTCTATAAGTTGCACAGACCTCTTCTAGATTTTCCTCTTGCCTTTCTAAGTTAGCTCCTTGGTCTGTCATTGAGCAAAAATTGACTTTGTAGGGAAGCATATTATCATTTGATGTATATTTAACATATGTTGTACCTTTATTTACCGATTATATAATATTTGTATGCAATTCACATGGCGAGGTTTGGGGCAACTTACAATAGAAAAAAAATATATTTTTAAAATCATAAGATTAAAACATAAAAGCAGGGCTTTTTTTCTCATTGAACACTCTGAATGGCGTTCTGGCACCTTTTTTTTGCACACACACAAAAAAAAGCTTTTGCACAAGCTATGCTACTCCCTCCCTCCCACAAGCTATGCTACTTGAAAGCTAATAGGAATTGCTGCTGAGCGCACCAAAAGACCCGGCTGGCAAACGTTGCACTGACAAGTTGTCTGCAGCAAAGGTGAGTTGGCAGGAAGTTTGCATCCCTCCCTGCTGCCCAACTACACCATCTCAACTAGGTAAGTAAGAGAGGACAAGGAGTGGGAGGTGGGTTGTATGCAGTCCATGTGCACTCCTTCCTTGTGCTCACCCGTGTCAGCCAGGCTGGTGGCCTACCCAGTGCTGGACCTGCACCACCGTCACCTTGCCCTGCGCGCTTAAGTGGCTGCCCTGCATTGCCTGGCCTGCCATGCCTCCGCTGCCCACCCTGCGCAGCCCTGCCGTATAGAGCGGACCCTGCTGCTCCCACTGCACCAGCCGCGCCAGCTCCATCCCTGGGGAGCAGCCTGCTGCCAACACCCCTTGCGCCCGTGACTGCAGCAGTGCTGCCCCTCCCACCGCCTGCGCCCGCCAAGATGACAGTTCCAGCACTTTTTTTTTTAGAAAAAAAGCCCTGGATAGATATATAATATGAGAGAGAGAGAGAGAGAGAGAGAGAGAGAGAGAGAGAGAGAGAGAGAGAGAGAGAGAGAGAGAGAGAGAGAGAGAGAGAGAGAGCTTCTCCCCCTTATGGGTGGTACATGTCTTCATTAATCTCAGCTCCTCTACCAAAGTCCTGGGAATTTTTTTTTATCCCATTTATATCCCGCCCTTCTCCGAAGACTCAGGGCGGCTTACAATCTAAGAAGTACAAATCAATGTGCTTATCAATAGCCTTCATTCTATGTATATTCCTGCTTATTAGTGTTCTGAACCAGCCTGCTACCGGCCTTGCAGAAAGGCAACCCCTGTACAAACGGCAGAGGCTGGAGAGCGTCTGAGGCTGGAAGGCGTCTGCCAAGATTTATTACACAAACAACAGAACAAGAAACAAAACACTGGAACTGTGATCCTCAAACGGAGCGGTTGCTTTCAGCAACCAGCCCTTCCCCAAACACTCCCTTTATTAGAGTTCAGGGCGTGGCCTCCCTGTGCCTCCTTCCGAGGAGTCCCACAGCCTTTCTCTGCTTGTTCCTGCTTGACTGCCTCCTGCGTCAGGCGTCCTTGAACAGGGCCAGCTGTGGGTCATCATCATCCGCACTGTCGGGCTCGCGCAGCTGAGAAGAGGGCCCTGGCTGGGGGCTCTGCGAAGCCTCCAAGCCATCATCAGCAAGTTCGTCTTCAACACCCTCCTCCTCCCCCTCGTCTGAGTCATCCGAGACATCCAAGCTGGCTGCCGGACCCACAGGCTGGCCCTGAATCACAACAATTAGGGCTTTCGCCCCCCCACAAGCGGCGTTTTTACAAAGTCAGCTTATTGCCCCCAACAATCTGGGTCCTCATTTGAATTCTGCATGGTTCCTAGAACTGTAGTCTTCTGGACAGAGAGTTCTGATGTTGTTCCTGGAATCTGTTGAATGCCAGTCTCCCAGATTAGGAGTCACAGACACAAGTGCTACTGCCACCACTGGGACCACTGTGGCCTTTGTTCCACATCCTCTCCAGTTCCTCCTTCAGATCCTGGTTGTTCTCTATTTTCTCATACTCCTCCTACCTGATATTGCGGTCAACTGACACTTTTATACCTATCACCGCCGCTATCTTCTGGTCCTTGTCTACTTCCACAATATCTGGTTGATTGCACCTGCCTGTCTGGATCAGGAAGTCACACAGGATCTGGGCTTTCTTATTTTCCTTGATATTCTATGTGGAATCTCCCAATTGGACTTAGGAGGGTCCAACCAATGCAGATGTTCCTATACCCAATGCCATTTACTTGGTTGTGCCATTCTATGTATGCTGCTCCTGCCTGTATTATACACCCTGCCATTCTGTGTCAGAGTGTCTCTGAAGCCTCCCTGCACAGTCTGCACCTTAGATTCTGCCGATTGTGATAGATTCCTGCTTCTATGTATCTGGTGCTTAGTGCCTGTTCTGTGCTACTATGATCAGTGCCTGTTTTTTAATCCAGCCCTTTCCAGACACTGGTAGGATTTCCAATGTCAGTCACCTCAGCTATCTGTCCATGGCACGTCCCATGCAGGATCTTGCCTTGCCAGCCACTTCCTCTGCTTGATCTTCTTTCCACATCTGCTGCTGCCTCCAGTATTCTCTTAGCAACTCATTTTTGAATGCCATCTAACAAACTGTTCACATTTGTGAATACACACACACACACACACTTGGGATATTGTGCAATCTGTGAGTGTTTAAGTAAGTGCCAAGTATGAATTTTCATGACAGAGTGCTGAGATTTATTGCAGAAATCTAAGACTATCAGAACATCACAAAGGAATGCCTATTTGTTTTGTTCTGATTCTGATTTCTTTCCTCAACAAAGCTTTGTCAGATAAATAACCACAGTACATGTTGATTGCAGTAAGTCAAAATTTGCAGTAAGGAGCACTTTAAACAGCAAAGCAAAATTTCCAGTCTGTTTCTGTCAGCCCCAGTGAAATATTTTGAAGTTCTTCCTGTGGAAGAGCAGGTCTACTTGGGGTCTGCTTTTATAAAAAGGTGCAGTGCACATCTTACATTATGATTTCCAGAATGCAAGAGTCTTGTTTTTCACATTCAAACAAAACTTAATGAGAAATATAAGTTTATCCTGGTGGATTCAAATCGGCAAATGAAGTCTATACTGTGCAGTATCACATACTAAATTTTTTACTCATTTGTAGAAGCAGCCAACCTTATAGACAGAAGGGGTGTACTAAATTTGAAAGACTGGTATGTTTCAAGTAATGCTTCTAGTGAGCAAATAATAAAATGTGAGTTATTTATGCTTGTCTCATTAATTGTTTTATTATTCCTTTGTGATTCTTAAATATTGTGCATTTGTTTTTATTGTGATTTCATAGTATTTTACTTGGTTATTTATGTTGCATATTATTTGGCTATCTGTATTGTATTTCCTTTACAAAGCATTTGACAGAATGAGCCAGTAAATAATGACCAACTTGATGGGAAAGCATGGTGGACTGAAATCAAACATGCTAAATGTTTAAAGACTGAAAAGAGATAAATTGGAATTATTAACTCACACAAAAAGAAAGCTTGGGTAAGCTATAAATATTTTCTCACCAAAGAATGAAGCTTTATAGCATAAAAACAGATGATTCCCCCCCAGCCTGGGTTTATATTCCAGGATATTATCCTTCACTTGGAGACAGTTTCAAGGAAAATATTCCTGCCATAAGGATAAAAGAGATGCCCCATCATTGTTAGATTTCTGAAATGTTTGAACATTCATTTTCCTTGTAGTCTCATCCTTCCAACTTTTTAAAGATTTGTCAATTTTAGTTGTGTCTGGATATGTAATAGAAACAAAACATAAAATAAATAGAATAAGGAACAATGCAAAACAATTTAGTCATCATTTAGTGATCAATGACAAAAGAATTAAAAAGTCCCATTCATTTCTTTTTCTTTTCCCATTCCAAGTCAAACATATTGTTCTAATGCAAAGTTTGCAAATAATAATTACCATCCATGTCTTGCTTTGGAAAGATTTTGCTCCAGGTTTACTTGAGTACGTAGCCAAATGGAAGGAAGAATTATATACATACAAATGTGTAGGAAGAATAGCAGAACCTGGGGGTGGAGTCAAAAGAAAAATCAGTCTAGAAACTCTATATAGCCACAAACGGACTAATTCCAACCCCACTTGAATTCCGTTAGCCTTTACCAAGTACCAAAATAATGCTATTTGAAAAGATGGCATGTAGTTGAGTAGATTCCTATGTATGGGCATAAGCAATAAATCAGTTTAACTGAAACTTCAAGTGTGATCCTGGTCCTTTGTGTCTGACAGCAGTATTTGTGTGTGTGTGTGTGTGTGTGTGTGTGTTCATATATATGTATGCATGCGTGTATGAATATAAACCAACACACCCAATTATATTCTTAGCCAGCAAATATGACAATTGGCTTATAGCTCCACTATTGATGACTCCCCAGACTGCAGAGAGGCCAAATATGTGTTTCACAAAAGCTGACATTCTTTTCCTTTTTATTAAATAAGCCATTTTAGGAATATATTTGTATTTTCATACATTGAGATAACTGGACCAGTAGGCTAAATGGGCCAGTGAAAATACTTCATGCCTGTCATTCAGTAAAAATCAACTGGCCTGTCCAGTGTTATGTCTAAGCAGGTGCCTTAGTTCCAGCAAATTATTAATGTGACATTTTTAAAAGAATCTAAATGTATGATAGCTCACCTCACATTTCAAACAAAACACCTAATTCAAGGTTCTTCCTAGACCTAGAGGTTTACAGAGAACAGGTGCAATGAGGAAAAAAAAAGATGTAGCATTCATCTAAATAGCCACAACAAAAATCACCGGCAATTACCAGCACCTGAGGAAAAGTGATATCAGATACAGATTTTCTTAATGGCTTTACAGTCAACACTGAGCTTAATGAGGCAAATAAGAAAAGCCATTGGGATCTCCTGCTTGCTTTACATCAACAAGTAACTTCCATAGGGCTGATATATGGGGAAAAGATGGAATCGTATGTATTGAAAAGCTGTCCTTATTTGCCAGTAAGATTTAATGAATGCTATTAGATATTTTCCATGTGAAACAGTGCATTAGTTTGCACTCAGGCCTTCCTGTTCTGCTCTTCTTTTAGCATGGATCTGAAAAGTACCTGTCTCTAGCATGTGGTTTTTATTTCTCATTGCAAGATAGAATCCCCTGGCATCAACCGAATAAGCCAAGGGTCTTCAAACTTGGCCCTTTTATGACTGGTGGACTTCAACTCCCAGAATTCCTCAGCCAGCATGCCTGGCTAAGGAATTCTGGGAGTTGAAGTCCACCAGTCATAAAAGGGCCAAGTTTGAAGACCCCTGGAATAAGCTTTCATGCTATGGTTTGCAATTACTCAGGGTTTAAAACTTGAAAAGATAGAATTGATATTAATAGATGGCATTATAATGTATATCTACCAGAACTTTGGAGGAAAACAGCTTATGCAATAGAGTGGGTCTCATTTCAGTCTCTACTTTTGCACACAAATTTCAGATCTGGTAGCAATATGTTTTTTTTTTAAATGTAGAATTCACTAGAATGGACCTGGGACTGAATGAATATTTTTTGAAAAATATTTCTGATGTATTGTTTTGACATTTCTTTTAACAGATGATGGCATAGATTTTCACCTTTAGTTCAGTAAAATTCTATTCTATTATGTAGCTCTCTGAGAGATTGTTGCTGTTTTTGTTTTGTTCCGCATGCTGGAGGACACCTATACTTTCATGTGGCAAACTCCTCAACCTTCAGCTTGCTTCATGGTAAGGTTAGAGCCAAAAGCTTCCATTGCTAATCTTGAACTAAGACTTCTCTGCCATGCTGCTTATCCACTGTCACTGCCACATTATTGTGGCCTTCACTGCTGTTAGCAAAATGTTTCATATCCTTTCTGATAGATGGAATTGTGAAAAAAAAGTATTAGACTATCAATCTAAGCCCCTTCACTCAACAGCCTGGTAAAAGACCATTTAGTTTTAAACCCTGAGTAATTCCGAACTATAGCACAAAAGCTTATTTGGTTGATGCCAAGGCTAACCTAGAATAGGAATAGGAATAGGAATAGGAATAGGAATAGGAATAGGAATAGGAATAGGAATAGGAATAGGAATAGGAATAGGAATAGGAATAGGAATAGGAATAAAAGAAAACAGAACAAAACAGAACTGAGCAGAACAGAATAGAATCTGAAAGGGACCTTGGAGATTTTCTAGTCCAACCCCCTGCTTGAGTAGGAGAACCTATATCATCTCAGAGAAGCACCTGTCTAGTCTCTTCTGAAAAACCTCTGGTGATGGAGCACCCATGATTTCTGGAGGCAAGCTGTTCCACTGGTTAAGAGCCTTGGTGGAGCAGTGGGCTAATGCCTCCTTAGGTAACACCAGCTGCCTGCAATTAGTGCAGGTTCGCATCCCACCAGGCTCAATGTTGACTCAGCCTTCCATCCTTCCGAGGTAGGTAAAATGAGGACCCAGATTGTTGGGGGCAATTAAGCTGACTTTGTAATAATGCCGCTGTGGTGTGTGTGAAAGCCCTAATAAGCAGGCATATACACAGAATGAAGGCTACTGCTAAGCTTGTAAGCCGCCCTGAGTCTTCGGAGAAGGGCGGGATATAAATGGAATTAAAATAAAAATAAAAAATTGTCCTCACTGTTAGGAAGTTTCTCCTCAGTTCCAGGTTGCTTCTCTCTTTGGTCAGTTTCCAACCATTGTTTCTTCTCCTGTCCTCTGGTGCTTTGGAGAATAGTTTGGTGCCCTCTTCTTTGTGGCAGCCCCTCAAATACTGGAATATTGCTGTCGCCCCTGTTTCTTCTTTTCTTTGGACTAGCCAGACCCAAGTCCTACAGCCATTCTTCATATGTCTCCAGACCTTTGATCATTTTAGTTGCACTTCTCTGAACTTTTTCCAAGGTCTCAACATCTTTTTTGTAGTATGGGGACCAAAATTGGTTGCAGTATCTGTGTGGTTCATAGTAGGTTATAAAGTTTATCAATAAAAAGCCCAGAAAATGTTAGACTGTGTTAAAGAAAAGCTTCCTATTTGGGGTCATTCCATGAGACACTGTAAAATATAACAAATTGGTCCTTGACTAATGTGGTTAAACCAAATGTCATGTGTAGATAGAGACCTTTTAGTAAAAGCCAGCTTTTGCAAAGAGAGCATTTCGGGGTCAGTTATAAACTCTTAAAAAATGGGGATTTTAACAGAAGTAGCCATCACTGGAAGGATGGGGGAAGACATATATTGAGGCATAAAAACAAGCTATTCGAACTGTCAATTTTAACTGCCAGTTTCCAGAATCTACAGGAACTGCATGATGGCGAGTTAATAAACAGGTCATGTTCTCTCTCTCTCTCTCTCTCTCTCTCTCTCTGACAAGCTCAGTGTCTTTAACTAAGGACCCATCACGTCCCACCTCAAGATTCTACAAAAGGTTTGTAAGCCGCCCTGAGTCTTCGGAGAAGGGCGGGATATAAATGGAATTAAAATAAAAAATAAATAAACCAAAAATCAGAGGAAAACAGGTGAGCAGTATCAGAGGAATCGTTCCATCAATCTTTTCTGTAACTCCAAATTCCATGACTCCCATTGCTTTTTTTAAAAAAAATGAGAATCCAAATGTATTCTTCCAACGAAATGTGGCTCAGCTGTACTCAGTGCTGAAGGTCTTCTATTTGACTGCCTTATATCCATGTTAATTGTCATTTCCCACACTAATAAAGCTATCATTTGTCTGTCTGCCTGCCTGCCTGCCTGCCTGCCTGCCTGCCTGCTTGCCTCTCTCTCTCTCTCTCTCTCTCTCTCTCTCTCTCTCTCTCTCTCTCTCTCTCTCTCCCCTCCCCTCCCCTCCCCTCCCCTCCCCTCCCCTCCCCTCCCCTCCCCTCTCCCTTTCTTCCTCTTCCTCGTCCTCTCCCCCTCTCTCTTTCTTCTTCCTCTCCCCATAAATCCATAATAGAAAAAAAACTTCTGCAGAAAAGAAAATACTGTAAAACTTGCATTATGACCCTCGTCACTTCCCATGAAGCTATTGGAGTTTCCATTGTATAACCAGCTGTCAATACTGTAGTACAATAAAAAACAGAGCCCAAATAGCATGATAGTTTAGAATTAAGTATATATTTATGTCATTTAGTCCTTTTCTGATTATTGTTTTCATGCAAACTGCCAAAGTCAATACTAAGTTTAAATGCACTTCTGCCTCTCTTCACTGATAATAGTAATCTAACTATTTACCCATCTATCAGAGCTAAAGTAAGAAGTGGACATAACTAGGATATTTATTTTTGGTTTACATGAATTACAGAGCCACCCCAACCCCTCCCTCCCCCCCATTAAAAATAGTTGCTGTCAAGTTGTAGTTTTTTAATAGGACAGAGAAAAAAATATGAACTGCATGGAAAGTAATAACTTTGGTCATAATTAAATTTACATATATAAATATATATGAATTTACATTTACTTTTTGTTGTAGATTCTTAATTCTTTGTTCTGGTAGATAATTTTTTAAAATAATAATAATATACATTTGCATTAGAAGAATTGTGTTTCTCCAGATATTCAATTCCCAACCTCACTAATGCTAGTTTGACTTATGGTTAAATTGTGGTTCAACAACCTGTGGATGGCCATAGATTCTTCATCCATATTTTGCAAGAGCATTTCCCAATTTGAAGCCTTTCAGATATATTAGAATTATAATTTCACTTCTCCATGCAGCACAGAATCAGGATAGAAACAACTAAATATACAGGTCTTTGCCACCCTCATGGAAAAAGTAGTTTCATATAGATGAAAATTGTCCAAATGTGCACAATTCCAAACTTTCCTTCTGCATTGTGGACAATGCACTTAAAATATTCAGAGGATTGCTACATTCCAGTTTCTTGGTTGATGTTGCTGGTTCCTTTTTTTTATGCTACACTCCCATTTATTGTTTTTATTCTACTCCATCTATAAATTAGATGTCATCTTTTGGATCATGATAATACACTTGCCAAGCATAATTGCACGGCTGTTGAATACATCAGGCAATACAAGGCGGGATTATATTTCCCCTCATGGAGGCTAAAGAAATATTATGGATTTTATCACTGACATGTGGAAAAGCAATCAGACATTACATTAGTCAGCTGTCACTGCCTATTTGCCTTCTTATTTTCTCCTGTTATGTGAAGAAAAAAACCATTTCCTTCCTTCACGGCTCCTCGGAAATTGACATGGTTTTGGCAAATTAAGCAAATGTTTATGACAAATATAATACCAATCTTTGGATTTTGTTGATGCTCTTTTGATCCAGTGTGCTTTTTCTGTATTACAAAGTTCTTACACATTATAATATAGTATATATTTAAGCTTCAGTCTTCTTAGGTGAACCTACATTTTGTATTGATAACCCATGTCACAATATGAGTTACACTACTTCCTTTTTAAGGGTTTACTTGATTTTCTGTAATAAAATTTCAGTGTCCCAGGGAAAGGCATCACAAATTAACAAATAAAGATGATGGGTCACCTTCAGTGCATTTGAAGAAAATAAAGGTTTCTTTTAGATAATAAAACTCCCTAATATATGTAACAAAGTTGACGTCTATATATTGTATAATCAGCTTCCTCAGCGTACTGTGCTTTTCTGTTCAAAATGATATGAAGCAACAACAACTTCATTGATAGACACTGTAGCCTATGAAGACATAGTGATTAGAACAACACATAAGGTTCCACAACTGCTATCTATCTTCCTTGAAGAATAATAGGACTGAGAAATCTGAGATCCATAATCTGCCAGTCTGAGGCCGCTTAATATGTCCAGTAAGGTATATTTATCTTGTAAACAGTGAAAAATCCATTGAACTTTAGTGAAAGCTTGCTGATGATTAAGCCACTTTTTTGCACAATTATATACATATATAAATGAATATTTAAAACCAACTTTTCATTTACAGGAAAGTATTTAAGATTTTCCCCATAAACAGCACAGTTGTTTGGTCACTTTTTAAGTCAGTGTTTCATCATGAAATGTACACATTATTGTATAAAATGTAAAATCAATATAGGACAGTTTTCTCCTCAGACCAAGTCATTTTCATTTTATTGGATATGTACCAACTTTCCATCAAGGAACAACAAGCAAGTTCATCTGCTTGTAGGGCATTTCCATAAGCACTCAGCACTCATTTATAATATATAAGGTATGCTCGAGAAACTATGGTTAAAGATAAACTTTTAAGCAAATTTATGGTAGCTTTTATTATCAATGTATATATAACACTAAGAGTTTTGAAAATTTCAGGAAAAAATATATTTCTCTACTACCTTTTTTGGAAATTACTTAATGAGACTGTAACATGTTGCTCTCAAAGACATTCCAGGAGATATAGTTATCAAAAAAGCAGGGACATTTGCATTAAACTTTCTGACTGCACATCTTTTAAAAAAATTGCAAATGAAGAATATTTTACAGAAATTGAGGGGAGGAAGATGGAAAGCTGCTTCATTGTTCCAATTAAGTTTGGTCTATGGAAAAAATTCAGTACAGAAAGTAGAGGAACTTTCTGGTAAGACTGAATAAGCAAATCTATGTCTGGCTCATGTTGTGTTTGCATATATTCATCCACATTTTTTTCCTGTTGTGACAGTTATCACTATTCACAATTTCACTCAAATTGTCAAATTTCTCAAACTTACTTTGGGAACTGGGGTAGATCCAAAATTGAGGTTTTCTCTTATTAAAGATTAATTGCAGAAATGGCCAAAGATTTTTCCCCTGTCAATCAAGGCCATAATCATCATGCCATTGTTATACCATGGGCAGTGTTGCAGCAACAACAACGTGAACACATCAGCTCAAAGAAGAAAAGGAAGAAAATGGTCACTGAAAGAGGAAAGTATTCTATGAAATGGGAATCATTAAGTGTATTTCATTTGATGCCTTGGCTCAAGAAAAGGTGGCACCAACTATGAGCCATAGATGATAATTGGCATTCTCTCCATTGGGAGAAGCAGTCTTGCTTCTCAATGCAACATTTCATGAACTGTTCTAATTCTTCCATATTAACCTCATTTGTAGGTCTCTCAACAATATAGGCTGAATAGGTATTCTTTGCAGCCAAACATCTCCTGCACCTATTGATATGGCTAGGGTGCAGTGTTCCCCTTGAATGTATTTTAATATATTTAATACCATGATTAAAGCAAATGTCAAGTGGAAGAAGGAAGGAAGATCAGCTGAGATTCCCAAAGCTTGTGTGGCGTGGTTTGGCTTGATTTTGCTTTGCTTTGCTTTGCTTCTTGTACTGACAGTGTCAGTTATGAAGGAATGTTGTAATAGCCCATTTTGAACAAATAAGCATTTGGTATACTATATAACTAAAGATCAACCCCAGCTAGATGCCAGCCCTAGATGCTTCTACCTTGCTCTTTGTTCTATACCCTTGACCTTTGCCACTAAGGAACTCTGACTCCAAAGACAGATAGGCACACATATTATTATGATTTTATCTCCATATATAAAATCCTGGTTTACCCTAAAAATTGACCATCCTCAACATTGATCATTAATTACATAGTTATTAAAACAATTTTCTCTAATTAACTTATTTTAATGCACATGTTATATTTCGGGCACAGTCTTGTCAGCTTAATAAAATCATTGCAGAAGGGTGTTTGTTTTTACCTTTGGCCTTTGAATGTAGGTGCTTATACAGATGAGGGCCATTTGTGTCTTTTTTTCTTTCTATATGGCAGAAGGGCTGTTTCATGAAAAAAAAATCACCAGAATTAAAAGACGTATTGTGGAGATGGGGTGGATAAATGACACTAATCATAATCTTGACTTTCACCGTAAAGATCTTCTGTTATTTAGATGCACCAAACTGTAAATGTAACCTTGTAATGTGCAATATTTTGTTATCTGGAATCACTTGAGGATGAACAAAACTAAGAAGCTGAAGGGGGGAAAAATGCCACTGCAGCTGTTGAAGAAAGAGAAAACACTGGTTGTAAATGATTGTGAAAAACTATGGGAAGGTAGGATTAATGGCTTTGGGAGAAGCTGTTCCCTCAATAACCGCTTTCAACCAAAATCAAACCTGGAAAACATTGGGGTCAGCACTATTTCTGATTGAACTGACAAACCTTTGCACATGGAACCCTTATAGAAACATATTAATCATTCCAACCATTTTCTCCAGGGAGCTGCGGATACAGGATTTAGTCTTCCTATTGAGCAGCTGAACAACATTATAGCTTTCTCTTAGTTTTTAAGGACATTCTGATGGCTGTATATGTATTTATGCACAGTTGGATTGAAGCCAGTTTGTTACATCTGAATCTCTCAATCCATCTTGTAGTGAAAAGCCATCACTATCTGCTCACTTTAGCTTTCCTATCTGCATGTTGGAAATAATAGTTGTTCTGATGGCTCCTACACATAAGTTGGTGCCTTGTTAATAAATTCTACAATATGTTATCACCAATTGTATACTGAGTCCTCATTTTGTGCATCATATAAGCACTTTGCATAAATGACACAATCATACTCAGTTGATTCACTGCTGAATACCAGCCACACACAGTTTTGGGTAACTCAGTCAGTCATACAATTGCCTTCTTTGTGATGGTCTCAGCTGCTGCAGAAGATGAATGACATTTCATTAACAATTGTCATATGATTCTTGTATATGTATATGGAATTGCAGTGATAGGAGCAGTGATGAGTTTGCACTACACCAAAAAGATGACACCACAACTCAGGGGTACAGCCCCAATCTGATTTTACTCTTTTCTTTCCCCTTTGGTTATAGGAGGTGTGTATCTCTTTGTGTGCCATGGAATAAAGGGTACCCTTTTTCTGTGGTGCCTCACCTCAATATTTTATCTGGCCAACTAAGTGAAATATAATAGAATGGACCTTGAATCTCTTCTAAGTAGTTTTCAAGATATGGGAAAAGCTTGTTGGTTAGACAGAGTTGTTTTTAGCTAACCCTGCCAACCATTTGGATTGGTTAATGGGGGGGGGGAAGGCATCCATTTTGATGACCCTATGACATTCTAACTTTCCTCATCCATTGATCTACACAAGCATGATATAATGGAATGGGCCCTGGGAGAAGCAGTGGGGGGAATTCCAGTAAGATCCATGAGAGGAAGGAAGGAAAAGTATTGCAAGAGAAGATAATGCATTCCAGAGAGAAGTCCAGATTAAGAGACTGTAAAATCCTGAGCTGAATCAGAGAGGGAGTAATTTGTCTATGTAGCCACACCCTAGAATCCTCCAGGGTATATTTACAGTATTAGGTTAAAATGTGATAACTTTACTTTGGCAAGATTCTATCCCATTAGATATAAGCAAATAAAGAATTTGACTTGATTGGATTTCACTGTCTTGTCTTTGGCCTTGGGTCTGACCTATGATTTGGGAAGAGGGACAAACTATAATATCAAGTAGCCTTCCTTCACTTCGTACTATCTGATACGTACCATAAAAACGTGTTGGCATCTACACTCTGATATTTTTAAGGCATTTACTGTAGACCAATGAAACCAGCAAGACCACCTCTGAGGTCATCAGTCTGGAATTCCTCACAGGAAGCCTTCACAGATCCATTAGATCCATTATTTTACAGGAATACCTCTGGTTGCAATTGAACAAATTCAAGAAGCAAGTGGCAACTGTGGCAAGGAAAGCCTTTGCACAAATCCATCTTGTTCACTAATTGCAGCTATTCCTGGAATGGAAGACATTATTTGCACTCATTAGTACATTAGTAATTTTCTTATTGGATTACTGCCAGTTTGGTCTAATGGTTAGGTTAAGGCACCAGGCTTGAAACCAGGAGAATATAATTCCAGTCCACTTTAGGCATGAAAGCCAGCTGGGTGACTTTGGGCCACTCACTCTCTCTCAGCCTAACTCACTTCATAGGGTTGTTGTTGTGGGCAAAATAGGAGAGGGGTATTGTGTATGTTCACCACCTTGAGCTATTTATAAAAGTAGTAAAGGTGGGGAATAAATAAATAAATTGTGCTGTACATTTGACTACCCTTTCAGACCTGGTGCTGGTCTAGACTTTTACTGCTACTTGAGCTGCACTAACTATCAATAGGGTTTCTGAATTCAATCCAAAGTGCTACTTTTTAAAGACCTGAATGGCAAAGAGCTATGTTACTTGTAGGATCACCTGTTCCCAGTGAAACAATAACACCTAGTCAGATACCTGCTGACTATTGGATGCTATTGTGGGACAAGTGGAAAAGATAAGATTCAGTGCACAACTGCAAACACTTTTTCTAATGCATTTACCTTATAGCATGTATTTAAATAAGCAATTAGTAGGTTTGTATGAAGCAGCCTTAACTTAAATTCCAACTTAATCTGAACAATCAAGTCCAAGTGGATTTGAAATTCAAAATAATCCTATTCTTACGTCTGCATTGAGTCTAAATATTTTTTTCAGTCAAGTCAAAGACAAATGGTTTCATTCAATACTTTAAATCCAAAAGTTCAGAAACTCATATTAACTCCTGAAATCAGTTAGACTGCCCTAAATGTTTTTGTTATGGATCTTAATGGAACACTATGAAGATTAATAGACAACTTGAAAGAAGATGCAAAATTATGTATTCATGACAACTTTTGTGGATGAGACTTTAAACACTTTCTTGTCTTGGGGAGAAATCAATCCTAAAGGTGGATGAAACCAACGTGATTTGATTAACGGCAAAGACTGTGGCATATACCTCAATCACTTCACATATTTTTATCCTCTAGACAACCATGAATCACTGTGAACAGAGCAAACAAAGTTTAACATGACATTTGAATGATGGGCAATAAATTACATGGGATATAGTTATGAATGGAAACCCACAAACAATACATATAATTTGAAAAACTTTGAGTAAGTAAATAGATGACATGTCTCTCAACAGCTGGATCTCAAGCACTTTATGGATCCCAGTAACTGCTCTTCTTTGCCAACATCTAGTATCAGCCATGTGTAAAAAATAATATATCTAAAGGAGCTGAATGGAAGCAAAAGTGTGGGTGTGTTTGTTTGAGTCTGTGGAGCTGTAAAAACCACCCACCCTGTCAGTAAAAACACTTGTGGAAAGAGCTTAACAGCAATTATAAACTCAGCTCATTATATCCTGCTCAAACTAATATAGATACAACATGATTTAAGATTGAAAACTGTGGCTAAAGGAATTAGGCTGCTCTGCATGGAACTAGGTTTATTTAATCAATGTTGCTTCTACTAGAAAAGTGGATTAGCTTTTTTTTTAGACCGAGCTAAAAGTTTTGCAGTTAATTTATTTTAATAAGCATTCAGTCACTTGGCTGCTGCAGAGAAAGGGCTAGACTGTAATGAAGCACCAGGAAAGAAAGCAAGGCTTAATTATTTTTCAGGGTCTGTAATGAATAAATTAGGCATACCTCAGGCTTACCAATTGTAAAGAATTTATTACTTTAAGAGCTGTATCATGACAAAGTCAGACTTTCCCTTTTAAATGCAACCTGATTGATGTGATAACATGTACTTGTGAAATATTTCATGTTGTCAATGCCAGGTGTATCTGAAGTTCTGTCTGCTTCATAATTATATGCCAAGAATTCAGATTATGATTTGCTTTTGAGCAGTCCTTCCATTTTTCTTAGGCTATCAGGTAAAGAACTATGTGATAGGTAAATGTGAGCCTTGGTGGAGCAGTGGGCTAATGCCTCCTTAAGTAACACCAGCTGCCTGCAATTAGTGCAGGTTCGAGTCCCACCAGGCTCAAGGTTGACTCAGCCTTCCATCCTTCCGAGGTAGGTAAAATGAGGACCCAGATTGTTGGGGGCAATTAAGCTGACTTTGTAATAATGCCGCTTGGGGTGTGTGTGTGAAAGCCCTAATAAGCAGGCATATACATAGAATGAAGGCTACTGCTAAGCTTGTAAGCCGTCCTGAGTCTTCGGAGAAGGGCGGGATATAAATGGAATTAAAATAAAAATAAATAAAATAATAAGCAGGCATATACATAGAATGAAGGCTACTGCTAAGCTTGTAAGCCGCCCTGAGTCTTCGGAGAAGGGCGGGATATAAATGGAATTAAAATAAATAAATAAATAAATAAAATAAAGAATAGGGGTGTCAACCTGCTGGCCCATGGGCCAGATGCATCATGGCAAAACCACAACCACTCCATTGTCATGTGACTGCATATTAGGCACTTAGTAACCAGCCTACATTTCAGGCCATTTGGGACAGAGATTTATGATGTTTTTGCTGAAAACTATCATTTTCTTCTGGTTTTTGGTAAAAATGGCTCCTAGCAAACACTTCACTTTATAACTGTGGCATTTATTTTGTAACCACAGCATTCACTTAACAACCACTGCAAAAAAGGTCTCAAAATGGATACAGTATTGTGACCCACCGTCTTATTGTCATGACTCACAATTGAAATGGACAGGTTCAATAACACTAATGACTGTTATTGAACTACCTGTAATGGTTATTCCTGCACCAAAAACCCTATTGTACACATAGGAGAGAAGATCTCTTCACCTGTGTTCTATACATAGCATCAAAGCAAAAATGTAGTATGGTTAAAGATATGGAAAGTCAAAATATTTTGCATCCATAGAAATAAAATCTTCATCAGTTTAATTTTTAATTGGCATATCCCACTGAGTGTACACATTTCCCCAATATCACTGAGCTACTTGGGATTGATCTTGGCAATCTCTGTCCTTGTACTTCTTCACTTCAATGGACAACTATTCAGATTAGAATTTTGGACATCTATCAACTTCTGATGTCTATGCATATAATATGAAACTTCACTATGTAGCATTTGGGGAATATGAACATGTCTTGTTCATCTGATCAAGAGCGGCAACAATATTAACCAAAACATTGTTGTTGTTGTTAGTTGTGAAGTCGTGTCCGACCCATCGCGACCCTATGGACAATGTTCCTCCAGGCTTTCCTGTCCTCTACCATCTTCTGGAGTCCATTTAAGCTCACGCCTACTGCTTCAGTGACTCCATCCAGCCACCTCATTCTCTGTCGTCCCCTTCTTCTATTGCCCTCAATCTTTCCCAACATTAGGCTCTTCTCCAGTGAGTCCTTCCTTCTCATTAGGTGGCCAAAGTATTTGAGTTTTAGCTTCAGAATCTGGCCTTCTAAAGAGCAGTCAGGGTTAATCTCCTCTAGGACTGACCGATTTGATCGCCTTGCAGTCCAAGAAACTCTCAGGAGTCTTCTCCAGCACCATAGTTCAAAGGCTTCAATTCTTTGGTGCTCAGCCTTTCTTATGGTCCAGCTTTCACTGCCATACATTGCAACTGGGAAGACCATAGCCTTGAGTATACACACTTTTGTTGACAGGGTGATGTCTTTGCTTTTTAGTGTGCTGTCTAGATTTGCCATGGCTTTCCTCCCCAGGAGCAAGCGTCTTTTAATTTCTTGGCTACAGTCCCCATCTGCAGTGATCTTGGAGCCCAGGAAAATAAAATCTGTCACTACCTCCATTTCTTCCCCATCTATTTGCCAGGAATTGAGAGGGCCAGATGCCATGATCTTGGTTTTCTTAATGTTTAGTTTCAACCCAACTTTTGCACTCTCCTTCTTCACTCGCAACAAGAGGCTCTTTAGTTCCTCTTCACTTTCTGCAATTAGAGTGGTATCATCTGCATATCTTAGGTTGTTGATGTTTCTTCCAGCAATCTTAATTCCAACTTTTGATTCATCTAGCCCTGCCTTTCTCATGATGTGCTCTGCATATAAGTTAAATAGGCAAGGCAACAGTATACATCCTTGCCAGACTCCTTTCCCAATTTTGAACCAATCAGTGGTTCCGTGTCCAGTTCTCACTGTTGCTGCTTGGCCCGCATATAGGTTTCTCAAGAGACAAATAAGATGGTCTGGTATGCCCATCTCTTTGAGGACTTGCTACAGTTTGTTATGATCCACACAATCAAAGGCTTTAGCATAGTCAATGAAGCAGAAGTAGATGTTTTTCTGGAACTCTCTAGCTTTCTCCATGATCCAGCGTATGTTAGCAATTTGATCTCTAGTTCCTCTGCCTCTTCGAAATCCTGCCTGTACGTCTGGTAGTTCTCGATCCACATACTGCTGGAGTCTAGCTTGTAGAATTTTAAGCATAACTTTACTGGCATGAGAAATGAGTGCAATGGTGCGATAGTTTGAACATTCTTTGGCACTGCCTTTCTTTGGAATTGGAATGTAAACTGATCTTTTCCAATCCTGTGGCCACTGTTGAGTTTTCCAAATTTGCTGGCAAATTGAGTGTAGCACTTTTACTGCATCGTCTTTTAAGATTTTGAATAGCTCAGCTGGAATACTGTCACCTCCACTAGCTTTGTTGTTGCTCAGCTTTTTTAAGGCCCACTTCACTTCACATTCTAGGATGTCTGGCTCGAGGTCAGTGACCACCTCATTGTGATTATCAGGGACGTTAAGCTCATTCTTGTATAGTTCTTCTGTGTAATTTTGCCACCTCTTCTTAATCTCTTCTGCCTCTGTTAGGTCCCTGCCATTTTGATCCTTTATCATGCCCATTTTTGCATGAAACGTTCCCTTCATCTCTCCAAATTTCTTGAAAAGATCTCTGGTCCTCCCTATTCTATTGTTTTCTTCTATTTCTTTGCACTGTTCATTTAAGAAGGCATTCTTATCTCTTCTAGCTATTCTCTGGAATTCTGCATTCAACTGGGCGTATCTTTCTTTTTCTCCCTTGCCTTTGGCTTTCCTCCTTTCCTCAGCTATTTGCAAAGCTTCCTCAGACAGCCATTTTGCTTTCTTGCATTTCTTTTTCTTTGGGATGGTTTTGGTTGCTACCTGTTGTACAATGTTGCGAACCTCTGTTCATAGTTCTTCAGGCACTCTGTCTATCAGATCTAATTCCTTAAATCTATTTGTCACCTCTACTGTATATTCAATATGGATATGATTTAATTCATACCTGACTGGCCTAGCGCTTTTCCCTACTTTCTTTAATTTAAGCCTAAACTTTGCAACAAGAAGCTCATGGTCTGAGCCACAGTCAGCTCCTGGTCTTGTTTTTACTGACTGTATAGAGCTTCTCCATCTTTGGCTGCAGAGCATATAGTCAATCTGATTTCTGTGTTGACCGTCTGGTGATGTCCATGTGTAAAGCCGTCTCTTGGGTTGTTGGAAAAGAGTGTTTGCTATGACCATCATATTCTCTTGGCAAAATTCTATCAGCCTGTGCCCTGCTTCATTTTGTACTCCAAGGCCAAACTTGCCTGTTATTCCGGTTATCTTTTGGCTTCCTACTTTAGCATTCCAATCCCCCATGATGATAAGGACATCATTTTTTGGTGTTAGTTCTATAAGGTGCTGTAGGGCTTCATAGAACCGGTCAATTTCATCCTCTTCAGCACCGGTGGTTGGGGCATAGACTTGGACTACAGTGATATTGAATGGTTTGCCTTGGATTCGAACTGAGATCATTCTGTCATTTTGAGGATTGTATCCCAGTATTGCTTTTCCTACTCTTTTATTGACTATGAAGGCTACTCCATTTCTTCTGAGGGATTCTTGTCCGCAGTAGTATACCTGATGGTCATCTGAATTAAATTCACCCATTCCTGTCCATTTTAGTTCACTGATACCTAAGATGTCGATGTTCAGTCTTGTCATCTCTTGTTTGACCACGTCCAGCTTTCCTTTATTCATGGATCTTACATTCCAGGTTCCTATGGAGAAAAAATCTTTACAGCATCGGACTTTCCTTTCATCACCAGACATATCCACAGCTGAGCGTCCTTTCGGCTTTGGCCGAGTCGCTTCATTCTTTCTGGCGCTACTAGTACTAGCCCTCTGCTCTTCCCCAGTAGCATATTGGATGCCTTCCAACCTGAGGGGCTCATCTTCCAGTGTCATATCGTTTTGCCTTTTGGTACTGTCCATAGGGTTTTCATGGCAAAGATACTGGAGTGGTTTGCCATTTCCTTCTCCAGTGGATCACGTTTTGTCAGAACTCTCTGCTATGACCTTTCCGTCTTGGGTGGCCCTGCATGGCATAGCTCATAGCTTCATTGAATTACGCAAGCCCATTCGCCATGACAAGGCAGTAATCCATGAAGGGGACCAAAACATTACTCATATAAAAATATAGCCTGTCATAATAGCAAATATATTCACATTCTGCATCAATTTAGTAGTTCATCCAGAACGACAGCATTTATTGTTGATGCCCTTGAGGTATCTGATGTGTGATGCCTCTGATGTTTCTACTGACTTCTATTATTTCTGGGTATCTAAACAAGTGGCAGGGAACTGAACGCCTTCTTGTAATCAATCCAACCTACATTCAAGTTGGTCTTTGTTCTCATGCAGTTTTCCAAAATCATCTTGTTAATTAGGAAATGATCTTTTGTTCTTCTGCTTGTTTTGGCAGTTTCCTTTCTGCTCAGGTGGAAAGAGCTTGTTTTCAGCTAGATGCTGATGGTCTACATTAACTATCATATCAGTTAGCAATTTGAAACCTGTTAGTAAGCAGGTACAGTAATTGACCTGTAGTTGTCTGATCCCTTTTCTTGGATCTTTCATAATTAGGTAGGTTTTACAAGATGTTAATGAATTTTCAATTTCTTGTCCTTGCAGTATATTGTTAAACTGCTCAGCGATAATTGGGTGCAGATCAGTCAAATGAAACCATTTTTTGATTTTCCATGCCTTTTTCTTCATCATTTCTACTATTATTACAAGTTGCTGAATTTCAACCAGGTTGTATTTTTCTTATATTTCTTTGGGTTGTCCCATAATTGTGCCCAGAACTTCACAGTTGCTGATCTACTTGGCTATAGCCTTTAATTTGCTGCTCTATTATTGTCTACATAGTTTCTAGGTGTTTCTTGATCAGGTATTCTTTGGTCTTCTTGTTCTTCATCTTCTTTTCTTTTATCTGTTCTAGCATGTTTTCGTCTGATCTCAGCTTGCTGATCTTATTTCCCAACCTATCTTCCATTATGATAGTGCATGGTCTGGCTTTTTTCTTTGCTGATTTTGCATCCAATGTAGTTGGTTATAATAGCACTTGTGCTGTATATTGGTTGGTTTGCTTCTTGCATGCTTTGCTTCTTGGTGCTTATATTTGAAATTGCAATATTGGCATTTTTTAATACTTTTGCTAGCTGTTTCTTTGGGAAAGCTTCAATTCAGGCTATCATATTATCTTCTTTTTGCACTGTTGCAGATGCTCAGTTATCCTTTGTTTCAATTTCTCTTGCTTTTTTCTTTTAGTTAGAGAAAGCAGAGTGTTAGTTTAAGTGTTATTTTTAGGAAATTATTTATGTATTTATATCCCTTCTTTATTATTTTAACAAACAATTCATGGCAGCAAACATTCTTTCTTCCTTCTATTTTCCCCATAACAACCTTGTGAGGTAGGTTGGGATGAAAGAGAGTGACTGGCCCAAAGTCACCCAGCTGACTTCATGGTGAAGGCAGGATTTGAACTCAGTCTCCCAGTTTCTAGCCTGGTGCCCTACCCATTAGACCAAACTGTCTCTCTTATAAATGGATTTAAATTAAAGACTCCTGTGAGAAACTAACCATGTTTTTGCATTTGGAAGAATAACAAAATGATGAGACTTTAAATAGACACTAGGGACCACTAGAAGCAACTAAAATAATGGACATATTGAAGCATTGAGATGAAATACTGAATTTACAATTAGGACAATATTTTGATATCTAAAAAGGACATACACTTAATAGGCCTGAAGAGCAAATTAGATAGCTTTTTTTATATTGGATATACAAAAGAGTTGTTGGTGATCTTGTCAAAAGGGAGAAAGAGAAAATGAATGTTGTGTCAAGATATTATTTGAAGCATTATAAGACCAATATCATTCAAAGTAGATGGAAGGAATTTAAAGTGAGTTTACTTGATCAAGGCTAAAATAGAAAGGGAGTTACTTCTGGAAAGCTTTGGTGCATTTTTTAATACTGTAACTAGGAAGATAAGATGACGCTTTAAGACATTATGCACAACTTATATGGGACAGAAGTTATTAGTTACATTTCACTTGATTAAGGTTAAAATAATTGTGATGTTATTTCTGTTAACTTTTAATACATAGTTACAGATTGTATTTGAATGATGAGATTTGAGGGATTTGTTTAGAAATAGATAATGAGATGCAAATGTAAAAAAGGGATTCAAATCTAACATTTTAATTTTTATATTGTTTTTTATGTTCTGACATTTTATTGCACACTGCCCAGAGTCATTCTCTGAGGGAAATGGGTAGTTCAGAAATGCAAAATAAAAAAGGGGGAGGCAATGTGCGATTTATACAAGGTGCATTTTTCCAAGATATCCTCTACAAACTCTTTTCTTCTTACTTATAACTAGGGGAGGAATGATATAAAGAGGGTTCATTTAAATACTAAGTCTCCATCCTTGACAAATAAAATTAGGGGAGGGGGAATGTTGTTTGTAATCTAGGTCTTGGTTTCTTCACTCTTACCAGGAGTTTATCATTTCCTGGAATGCACAGATATTTTTTCTCAGAAACATCAAGGCCACTTACAGGTCATGGTAAAACTGTAGATGCTTGCTACTAACGCATCTAGATCTATGTTGTTCCAGGATCTTTGCAAAACTAAGTTTGTTTGAGAAGACATAACTTGTGTGCAAAGCTGACTGGTAATCAGTCAACCTAGTCCAAGCCTCAGTAATGATTTAAAGTTATCTAAAACTTTGGGGATTTGCCTATGTAGGGAGCTTAAAGTGGAAACAAAATGGGAGTATATGAAGTCTTCCCTTTATATATTCAGGTAATTGATTTGAAGAAATGTTATGCTTAAATTCATAGCTTAGATTTTATTATCCAAGAATCTGTTTTATTCAAGTTCTAGATTAGAGGGATGGTTCTCATATTCAATCTGATATGAATATATTGTTATACAGGCTTAAACCTGATCCAGTATAACTCTTTCCATGTGAGACATGACTGAGATTGACAACAGAATAAAAAAAGAATAGGCCCACAGATTTATCAAGATACGGAATCCCAACATAAGTTCAGAATCCCTTTCATTTATCTTGGCAAAACAACTTTAATTCATTACAAAGATGCCATGTATATTTTAAAAGTTGACAATATCTGAAGATTTTGCAGCCTCTTTTTTTAGTTGATCCAGTCCAGTAATTAATTTCATTGCTCTTTTTTGTACTTTGATCATAGTTATGTAGGATTCTTAGCTTTAATACACTGCCACCCATACAGCCTTGTTTTCTTGCACAGTTTATGGTTTTTTCTCACTATGTCTAGTGGATCAAGGAAAATCACTATGTCAGAATTGACACTAGAGGAGATCACTTTCCATATCTAATAAATTATGCTGCCATTTCACAGTAGGCCAATTCAAATAGTTGACCTACCGTATCCGTTTAACTCCCTGTACTTATATTGGCTTTTTTCAGTATCTCGATTATTCTTTTTAAGTTTCTTTGTGGAAGCATAGAATAAAGTGCTTTGTAGCCCAATATTTAAATATATCCTTAATTAACATATACCACTCAAACGTTTTTTAGAGGGGAGGGGGAGGCAGTATGTGATTTATACAAATTATATCTATCAGATATGAATTATATTTCAGTGATCTAAACCCAATTAACCTTCAGGAAAACTAGATAGATCTATCCTGCAAATGTTGTTAATTATGGCTCAGAAAGCTAGGCAATTATAGGCCAAGTTTGACAGACGTCTTATATTACTTCCTGATACCACATACTGTGAGTTTCCTTGATGTGTAAGGTAGAAATATTAATTTAGATGGGGGTCACTTGTGTTTCATGAGTTGAATATTTCCTGACCATTTAAAATAATACTTCAGCCTCTTTAAAGCAATAGCTACTGTTATCCTCATACTTGATTTCAAAAGAAAATAAATCACAGCTATTGTGGCACAGATATGCACCTAGAAATAGATACACCATAGACCAAATGTTTTAAAATGCCATGAAGCTATTTCTAATTTTGAAAACCTCTTGAGATTTTTTTTAAATTCTTCAGCCACCTAAAGTCCCAAGCTTCCAGAAGCAAGCTGAGATTCACTAGACTTTAGCAAGAGAATAATGGAAACCTTTTTAAGGTGAATCAATTATGAGCAAACACATGCCTACTTTCATCCCTCTATGACCTATGCAGGTGACTGTATGTCCTGTGCTGTGACTGAAATATTATGGACATAATGTAGGCTAAAACATAAAGCTAGAAGAGCTTGTTATAAAAATGGTTCTTCAAGATCAATGGCATAAAAACTAATCTAGGAAGCAAAAGTAGGTGTTAGAATTCTTATTCATATCAAATATGTTGATTGAAAAATGTATGTATGCTGATATTGTAGAGAAATACAGTATAATATATTACTATGCCAACTGCTATTACTGTACCAATGTATGTTCTTCAAGTTCTCTTGAAGACACAGGATTCTGAACTTTTAAAATTTTCTTCTAAGAAACAAAAGAAAGATTGATTGATGGAATTAATGAATGGTGAAGGTTATGAGTCGTGGTGGTTCAGTGGTTAGAATGCAGTATTGTGGGCTAATTCATTGCTCACTGCCAGCAGTTCGATTCTGACTGGCTCAAGGTTGACTCAGCCTTCCATCTTTCTAAGGTCAGTAAAATAAAGACCCAGATTGTTGGGAGCAATATGCTGATTCTGTAAACTGCTTAGAGAGGTCTGTAAAGCACTATGAAGTGGTATATAAGTCTAAATGTTATTGCTTTGGCTATCATGGTGGATTGTCTCATCTTTTTGTTGCATCTCTTTATTCAAAACAGATTTGTATTTACTGATTTAGAGTGAAAAATAAAGTGAAATGTTCATGTGAGTTTTCCTCTTGGAATTTAAGTGAAACTTGGAAATTCAAGGAAATAACAGATTATTGAAAAAATTAATACACACAGAAAAGCAGACATTTTACACAGAGAGACACATAGAAACATTTTACAATTTTTAACTAAACAGCCCAAATTTGATGAGATTATGACCATTCTTTTTTTCCTTCTTTGGGGAAAAAAATCAGAATAATTTATGTTCCCTCAAACTGAAAGTTAATGGTTAAAAAAGGAAATATTTATTCAGCACAGCCCTACTGTTGTGATAAAAAGATGAAAGGAAAAAGAAAGAAGTAGGCAGATAACACTCCTTCAACTGTTTTCTTTCCTGTTCAGGTACATTTAACATCTATTTTCTTGTGATGAATAATCAAGACAAGCAGAAAAGTTGCCATTTTCCATATGGAGAGGCTAAAGACAATATTTGTTAAATAAAAGTTAAGATAATGACACTACAGAGCTGAGCTCAACTTCTGGTGACTGTGTCCCTAAAGATTTTTTTTTAAAATAGCATTAGGAAAGTGGTTTGCTCTTATTCCCTCCCCCCCCCAGAATAGCCTATGCCCCTAGAATTTTCAGATAGTTTCCCCTCCAATTTATTTATCAAGGCCAACTCTGCTTAGCTTCTGAGATCAGCCAAACAGCTGCTACCTGCCGAGGCTCATTTTTAATGTATCCATTTGATGTTATAATTGCAGTGACCTTTTTACTATACCTTGGCTGTTAAATATACAAGCTTAGAAGTAAACATTACCAAAATCTATAATACAATCTTAATTGTGTAGACAATAGATCTGAGCTGAAATAACTTCCATTCTGGGGAAAGCATTTGCTAAAGTTTTTTTTCTTCTTCTTATAACATGTTTTACTAATCATTTTATTTACTACTACTACTTGGAGTTGTAATACCAGGCATAATCAGTATCTCAGGCAGGATCAGACTCCAACTCATTGCCTTTATTACTTTATAGAGCAGCCCTGGGAAAAATAATAATAATGCTATTTGCTTCAAGAAAAGAGAAAAAAAAAGAATTCTTATGACCTTCAGAAAGGATTAATATAAAAGCAAACACCCAAAGAATGATGGAACTGTCAAACACTTGGCACAATAAACCTTGAAACTGGCATCTAAGTGTACTAAACTGCATTGATTTCATGTAATTGTGCACTGAGCATTACTGGTTGCTTAAAACTATTTTGAATGCCTTCAATAGCTGCCTGACAGGCAGCATAATAATGAAAATTAATAAATAACATTGCTCTACCTAAGTTCCAGCAGGGGTTATTAAGAATATCTGCTTTGGAGGTTTATTCATAGATTTCTACACAGCCATAGAGAAATTCATCTTGTTATAGTAGTGTTTTTTGCTGCCCTGTTCACTAATAGAGGATTGGTGCTCTAGTTCCTGCCAACTAACAATGCCCAAAGGAAAGCACTTCTACAGTTCCTTGACCTTCTCGGAAGATGGTTAGAATGCCAAAAGCAAAAAAAACCATGACCCTCTATGGCAGGGGTGTCAAATTGTTGGCACGTGGGCCGGAACATCACAGAGAAACCGCGCCCATCCCATTTTCGGCAATGGGAAAAAGTTCCGATACGTCGCGCAACGTCACGTGACGTCGCAAGTTTGACATGCCTGCTCTATGGCAAGATCTTATTTGTGGGCTACCATTGACATTTTTGTAGACTGCCAAAGGAGCACCATTTTTTTAATAGCTCTAGTACCTTTGCAATATCATTCTAGACTTTCTATTGATTCTCTATTCTCTAGAGAATCTAGGCAATTGATTCTCCATTTAAGCCCAGATGGAATTAATTCCAAAGAAAGTATAGAAGCTTCCAATTGAAGACAAGAAGGAAAGTGTTGGAACATCACAAAGTAGGATCGAAAGCATTTTGATCTGAGGTAAGTCCATGGACTTGTGGTTTATTAGTTTTTTTTAAAAAAAAACTTAACTTTTTTATGACAAATGAAACTCGCAGCTACTTTGACAATTCATCACAATAATCCTACAAAACATGAAATATTCTTTTGAAAGAAAAAGGAACAGTTTACAATTGTTGTATGTACAAACATACATTTTGGAGGTGCAGCCAAGTTCCCAATGAAAGAGCTGGGCAAAGGTTATATTGAGTTTAATGACGTTGGATTATACTGTAAAACCTATACAGATAGAAATTGAGAGAGATTTATGTTATATACTTCTAAATTATACATAACTCCCATTATTCATACTGCAGTAGCCACCAGAGGGCATTGATCAAGCATCCTAGAGTCAATGGCCTAGACACACTTTTTAAATTTCATTGTGGCTTTGTTGAGATAAATCTGCCAGCAGTGTTGTGCTAATAAGTATCCCTTATGGTTTAATTTTTGAATCTGACAGATCAGATAAGATTTTGCTCTGGTGCAAAAGGGAAAGAAAAAGGCAAGCACAGAGTAATAAAATAACCTTGAAGAGACAACTTAATTAGTATTTAAGTGATTCTGATTTAAAGTGTAATTCGTATGGAAATATGTATGCCCACCTGCATATCAAATGTAGCTCCACATTTGTGACATTTTTTCC
Organism: Vipera berus; assembly: GCF_964194415.1. Lineage (NCBI taxonomy): Eukaryota > Metazoa > Chordata > Lepidosauria > Squamata > Viperidae > Vipera > Vipera berus. Next base: position 77,139,174 of record NC_138204.1, read on the forward strand.
CCAGACTACACAGTATTTGACTGCTTTGTTCAAAACTAAAGAAATTGTTTCAGAGACTTATCTGCATGAGGAGATTTATATGATGTACTGATGTATTTGAAGGTGGTTGTAGGCCCTAAGTAGTGTAATGTATGCTAGAATGCCAGAGTCACCTTGGACTAGTTGCTTCAACCTTGGAGTTATTTAGTCAGGCCAGCTGGAAAACTGCATAAAGAGCAAAAAAACTCATTGATAGCCAGATGCTCTACACAGGGTATATTTTGTTAGGCAAGTAAATGACACAGAGAAATATCTACAGCAGTGGCTTCCCCATCATCAGTATAATGAAAGCCTGTTGCTTTGATAGAAATTCTGATTTCAAGAAGAGAAACTATTAAGTCTTATTTTGACTTTGTGTTTCAGTAGCATCCCTGGATTATATAATGAGGACAATTCTGCAGTTTTCTATGTCACTTTTGATTTTTGTGGCTTTTGGGAACATACATTTATTTTTGTTTCCAACACAGTGAGGTAGTCAGGTAAAACTAATCTTAGGACATATTGGCATTATTGAAATGTGTGTATTGTTTGGTTCCCTCTGTTATATGCCCATAGTTTAACCTTTTACTGAAGTGGGATACAGCACTATTTTCTAAATCATGCAGGAATCTGAACAGAAAAGGAAGGGGAGGAGTGGCGAACAAAGGAAAGATGACATCCTTTATCAAACGTTTATTTTTTTTTAAAAAAATGGTTACATTAGAATTCTCACATAAACACATAGACCTATAACTTCTTTTGATAAAGAGGTATTCTCAGGCCAGAGGACACACACACACACACACACACACACACACAGAGAGAGAGAGAGAGAGAGAGAGAGAGAGAGAGAGAGAGAGAGAGAGAGAGAGAGAGAGAGAGAGAGAGAGAGAGAGAGAGAGAGAGAGGCAAGCAGGCAGGCAGGCAGGCAGGCAGGCAGGCAGGCAGGCAGGCAGGCAGGCAGACAAATGATAGCTTTATTAGTGTGGGAAATGACAATTAACATGGATATAAGGCAGTCAAATAGAAGACCTTCAGCACTGAGTACAGCTGAGCCACATTTCGTTGGAAGAATACATTTGGATTCTCATTTTTTTTTAAAAAAGCAATGGGAGTCATGGAATTTGGAGTTACAGAAAAGATTGATGGAACGATTCCTCTGATACTGCTCACCTGTTTTCCTCTGATTTTTGGTTTATTTATTTTTTATTTTAATTCCATTTATATCCCGCCCTTCTCCGAAGACTCAGGGCGGCTTACAAACCTTTTGTAGAATCTTGAGGTGGGACGTGATGGGTCCTTAGTTAAAGACACTGAGCTTGTCAGCTAAAGAGCTGAGAGTCCAGGTTTGAGACCTGAGCTCCATGCAATGGAGTGAGCTCCCATTACTTGCCCCATCTCCTGCCCACCTAGCATTTCAAAAGCATGCAAATGTGAGTACATAAATAGGTACCACTTTGGTGGGAAGGTAAGCGCATTCTGTGTGCCTTTGGCATATAGTGATGCTGGCATCATGATCATGGAAATTGTCTTTGGGTAATGCTGCCTATCTTGGCCAAGAAACAGAGCTGAGCACTGTGCCCCAGAGTCAGACACATCTGACAGAGAAACCTTTAGAAGCTAGTTTATACTATTATGTAAAAGTAAAGAGGTTTGTTATTATTTCTTATTCTGCTGCACCAAAGGGAGTCAGAAGTCAATGCCTTTTCTTTCTTTTTCCCTTTTTTTCTACACTTTTCCCTCCCGTTCTTCCTCCCCTACTTTTCCTATTATTTGCTTTAAGAGTTTTGAATTTTATATTATAAACTAAAATAATAATAATAATAATAATAATAATAATAATAATAATAATAATAATAATAATAATGGTGGTAGTAGTAGTAGTAGTAGTAGTAGTAAAAACTTAAACTGGCTCTTTCCAATCTACGGCTATACAAGATTTTCTTTTTCGCATGATATTCCCAGTTGTTACATACTTGCTATATTTAAAAATAAATACTGTACATTTCCTGTATATATTTTAAAATGGCTAAATTAAAAAAGAGAGGGCTTGTCTATGTGTCTGTGTTTAAATAAATGTTTTAAATCAAATGAATCAGCAGAAGGATCCTTACTTTTCTCCTGTCTCTGTCAGACAAAAGCCAGATATACTTGCCTGAAACCTGCTACAATTCAGCAAAATTAATAAAAATGCATGAAATTGCCCTGTCTTCTTTTAAATATAGGTCTGTCTAGGCTAGTATTTCCTAGGAAAGGCAACCAGTCCCTAGCCCTTCTCTCCGTGATCCATTTTAATTGCAGCTGCAGGAGATGAAGAGTGGAATAGTCTCCATGTTCAGCGTGTCTTCAGCAAGCAGAAGAAGCATGAAAGAAAGCTGCATAAATATGTAATATGCAGTTTGCCTTGTGGCTCACACAGGCAAGCTGTGCATAAGATGTGCTCAGTTACCTAGAGAAAACTAACATACTTGGGCAATTTTGTCCCCAGTGTCAACCTAAGGTTGTCATGGATGCTAGGGTAACCCCAGCGCTGACGATATTTATTAACTGAAATTCTGCCACCCAAGAGATGGTTGTTTTCTTTTGCCTGTTTTTGCAAAAGCTTTTAGTGACTAGAATTCAGTGTCTTCAGAAGACCGAGAGAGAAGCAGCAGCATACAGGAAAGAATTTTTTTTTTAGCAAAGAGACAAAACCCAACTTATTTTTCTTTTTTTAGTGTGTTGATGAAGGACATTGCAGTTCAGGTAACGGAGCTATCTTGCTCTCACACAATTTGCACACTGCTTTGCTCAGAAACTTCAGTGATGACTCCAGAATGCCTTGAATCCTAATGTATTTGGCTAGAATGGGCAACAGAGCATGGAGAAAATCAAAATGCATTTTTTTTCTTCTTTTTTTTAAATACAGTCAAACTTGTGCCACTATTTGAAAACCAGTTGTTTCCTTTGGGGAAGCTATTAGATAAAACATCTTAGAGGATAATAGGCAAAAGTAAAGTGTAGGCTTGGGGCACTGAGAAAGTTTAACCGCAAGATAGATCTTTCTCTATTCTGGAGGTGGATTATCTGTAGAAGCACAAACTGCACACACACACAAAAAATCTGTTGGAAGGCTTTTTTTGCAATTGACTTGAACTAAAAACAAAGCAAAAATCTATGAGCATTTGACTGTTTTCAAACAGTAATTTGGCCCTCCAGTAAGTTGCATATTATTTAATATCTAATAATGATTAGGGGGTGCAGAGAGACAACTTTGGCACATTTCATCCTTAGCTCATTCATTAATTATCGATGAGTATCAGAAACCCTGCTGGAGGATAAAACTAGCAGATTTATTTTTAACCATTTCATCCCTTTCCCCACTGACCATAAAGCCATTTCACCTTCTGTTCAAAGATCGATGTCACAGCAAAAATGAAAATCCTTGAAAATTCTTTTCTGCCTTTTCTGTCCATGGAAACTTCCAATCTCTGAAAGACTGTTCCCAAAATGATAATAATAGTAATCATATATGTTTCCCCAAAATACGTTAACCCAGATTTGCTACAGTAAATGCTAATTAATAAGTACATCCGTATGTTATATATTAAATAAGAATTTAAAAATAGACAGACAGACAGAAGGCAGAGAAAGTCTTAAAAGTAATATTTTAGCAATTTTACTTCTTCTGGAAGGAATGAACAGTCAGTACGTAGGAGCTTCGTAGTTTTTTTCAAGATGCTCTTAATTCTGATTCTTAAAAACTAACATAGGTAACCCTTTAAATTTAAGTATGTGGACTGTATCAACATTTTAAAAGTTTTTAAATTTGTATTATGAGAATGTGTGTCTTGATAATCTTTGTAGCCACCCATCCATTTAGCCACATTCACTCTATCTGAAAGCACATAGAAAGATGGAGTTAGAGACAGATGAAATGGAAAAGCACAATGGAGAAAGATTTTGAATATGTTGACATATGAATGTTTTCAGAAGAGTTTCCTATTCTTTGTTGCAACAAAAGGCAGTCTTGTAACACCTGAAGATGATAGGGTGTTTTTTTTTACGAAGGCACATTTTCTACAATTATCAACCTATATACTTTATGAAGCAAATATAAAATATTGCATGTAGTTCAATATTTCCAAAACCTTAATTTTCATGATATCAGATATCTGCAACTGTTAAGGAAATCTCCGATGAGACAATGTTCCATATGTTTTGGCAGGTGTCTCACAAATATTTCACTCCTAATAGTATTTCTTCAGGTGTTAAATCCCTTTCTTGACTTTTTCTTTTGCACAGGTAAACAAAAACATTAAATGGAGTCAGGTGTTTGGTGTCCCAGGGCATGAAAAACACCACAGCTAAAACTTTATAAAACTTTATATAATGGCTGCAATGAGAGTTCAGCTAAATTTGTCCCCCCACTAGTAAACATGCATTGGATTCTACTCTAAACCATCACCAAGGCATTACTTTTTTCATAGGAGCAGTTATCTGATAACAGTGCACATATTTTTTTCATTTAGACATATAGTTCTAGAGAGAAAGGAAACTTACTTTTGTGCAGTATGCAGAAACGATTGCCTAAGCAAAAGAGACTGAAACATTTTAAAGTTCAAAATAAGCTCAGGAGTGACTTATACAAGAGGTCCCCAACCTTTTGGGCACCAGGGACCGGTTCTATGGAGAGAGGTTTTTCCACGGACCGGAGAGTGCATGGTTTTGTATGCTGCCTGCATCTTGTGGATGAGGCTTTGCTTGTTTGTGCAGCCCGGTTGCTGTCATGCCGCAACCCAGTATCAGTCCATGGACTGGGGGTTGGGGACCCCTGACTTAGACAAAATCTCCCTATTTCAGTGATCTCTTCAAAGAAGGAGATACAGCACAATCAAACTTGCAAAATTCTTGTCTGTCTGTCATCTATCTATCTATCTATCTATCATCTATCTATCTATTTATTTATCTATCTATCTATCATGTCACAAGTCTGACATTGGTCTAATAAATACTACCTGTTTTTGTAAACTGACATTATACCAAACATTAAATTCAGCTTGACATTGATTGATATCATGCAATGCAGTCAAGGGCAGTCTGGAAGGGACCTTGAAAATAAACTAGCCTAACCATCTTCTCAGTGCAAATTTTATACCTAGAGTTTTCTAGACAGAAGCCCTTCAGATTCTGTGTAAATACCTATAAGTAATTGTAAAGCTATCCTTACCTAAGATCTTCTCCCCCCACTGATGATAACTCTTAATGCTATCATGTTTCCTCCATATAATCTACTAAATGTACCTGTCTTCTTCACCCATTTACACAAGACCTGGTTTCTAAATTTACCATTATTATAGTTATCCAACTCTGGATAGTTTGTTAATTTTATATAAAATTCTGGAAATATAGCACCAAGTAATGAAGACTAAGCACAAGGTAGAGGGATGGTACTAGTCCTTCCATTTCCAGAGGCTGTTGGATTTGGGTGGGGCTTTGTTTAAACCCAAGCAAATGGAGTGGTTGTCAGTTTAGTGCCCATTGCATCTGAAAATTGTCCATCTTCAGTTCTAAACAAAGTAGTTCTTCTCCAGGTGAAACTAGTGGGCTGTTTTCTTAGATTCTCAACGTATCCTTGAAAAGCAGATGACATTCTATCGCTAGAAATGCCCAGTGGTGGGATTCAGCTGGTTTGCACTGTTTTGGGAGAACCGGTAGCTAAATTTACCTGAATTCGGAGAACTGGATGGCTTCTGGAAGTCCAGCATAGGCCTCGGAGGCCTCCCAGGCCTAGAACGGCCCACTGGAAGTGCATGGATACCACTTCTGGAAGTCCTTTCTAGGGATTGGAGGCCTGAAGGAGACCTCCCAGGTCTAGAATGGCCCACCCTAAGTGCGTTGATGCCACTTCCGGAAGTCTGTTCTAGTCATCGGAGACCTGGAGGAGGCCTCCCAGGCGTAGAACAGCCCACTGGAAGTGCATGATGCCAATTCCAGAAGTCTGTTCTAGGCATTGGAAGCCCAGACCTGCATCATGTAATACAACTGGTTGTTCAGATATTTGAATCCCACCACTGGAAGGCCTTTGCATAACTTCTTCTTATGCAGCAGTTCTACCCTTTTTTGGTTTGTGAGGCCGGCTCATGGTCACTTATGCCCTAGTGCAGGGGTAGGCAACCTGCTGGCTCAGGAATTCTGGGAGTTGAAGTTCACGAGTCATAAAAGAGCCAAGGTTGTCTACCCCTGTCCTAGTGGAACACTTGGTGTACTACACTGTGCTCTATTTGAGACTGTCCTTGAAAACATCCAGAGACAGAAATTGGTCCAGGATATAGTGGCTTATTATGGGTACATCATAGTATGCCTATATGACACCTCCACTTTGCAAGCTTCATTGGATTTCTAAAGCCTTCTGGGTGTCATTTAAGATGATGATTATAACTTTTGAAGCTCTTTGTGGCCCAGGCCCAAGTTATCTCCAATTGTCCCAGAAGAAGCACAGTTCAGGTTCCTGCTAGTAAAATCTTTTTTTCCCTCCTGAGCCTTGAGCTTATAGTGTAAATAGCTTTGGAATCTGAGTATGTTATGATTTAACCTCCTTGTATGTTGTTTCCTGTTCTTTTTCTCTAATATTTATATTTATTGGCTATTTTGTTTTGTGTTTTTAACCTTCTCTTAGCCAAGCAGAGTTGCAGTGTGGGAATTGTCCATATAAATTCCTTAAAAAAAATAAAGGGATACTAAATATTAGAATTATTATTTCAACCCTGAACAGGAAGTTGTTTATTATTATTACCTCTGGATTCTGTTTAAAAATTTACAAAATGCTGGATAGGCTGGTGGGGTTTTCTTTTTTGGGACAGGCTGATAGCCCACTCCTAATGTCATGTCAGAAGATGAATATATGCAATGGATTTAATGGCCCCTAGCTAACCTGTCTTATGTTCAAAAATGCTCGGACAAAATTTATGGGATTGAAAAAAAAACATGCCAGGAATTTATAGCAAAAGAAATAAAAATGTGTTATACGAATTAGATACATATCAAAAGAGAGAAACATAAAGAATATGAAGGAAATTCCATAACACATCTAGCAATAAACAATTTTAGTGACGTCTCTAGTTTGGGATATATATATATATATATATATATCATTCCAGCTACACAGCTACATGCAGTATAACAATATTTTTAAAATCTGGAAAGATTTCAACCATAATTCATAATTGCTAAATTATGTAACATTATTCTCTAATTGAGTCTAGTAGTTAACTATATCTGATTAAATAAGATTAAATAAGTTTCCATATGCTAGTCTGTAGCTAGGGCTTCCATATTTGGGCTTCACAAATCTAAAAGGCTGCTGTGCAGCAGCAAAAACTCAAGATTGCTTTGTATTTCTTTGTTGTTGTTATCTATTAGTTGTCCAGAACATTGTTACAGCAGACCTAGTTTTTTTTCCTCCTGTTTTTACTTCTATTTTTCTCTTTGTCTCCTTGCTGTTTCTAATGATTGCAGCTCAGTATTCATTTTGTTACTTTGAAGTAGCTCTACTGAAATAAATAAATAAACAAAACAAACTGGAATGCCAGTTCCCAAATTTCAGAAAGATCATTAGCCTAACTAGACATCTGGAACAATAGATTCCAGTCCTGGAGCAATGGATTCCTCCCCTTTTTCATTTGTTGCAGCCTGGTTCTATATCTGATCCCAAACAAGAGGTCTATATTAAAGGCTAACTGAAGCCAGTGACATATATTTCCAGATATGTATATGTAAGGATTCAGCTTAGAATAATATGCCTGTATATATTATAGGCTCCATCAGACATATAGAATAAATCAATTCTGGATTTCAGTAGAAACAAAATAGTATTACCTACATGAAGTGTCTCCATTAATAACAATCAGGCAGTACTCAATGTAGTCTGGAGGGTCTATTATTCTCCACTCAACATATTTGCACAAAAAAAGTGGTTAAAGTTATATGTAAAAAGTGAGTGACAATTAAGAGAATCTGTGTGTATGTAAGTAGGCATGTATATAGTTTTTATGTGCATAGTTTAGAGCCCGGGTGTCAAACTCACGTGACGTGTCGTGACGTATCGCGACTTTTTTTGCATTGCCGGAGCTGGGGTGGGTGCGGCCTCTGCAAGATGCAACTGCCCCGTGGGCCAGCAGTTTGACACCCCCGGTTTAGAGAAGGTTGCAAAACATTGCATATTTGACAAAGCTATAAATTCAATTTTTTTTCTTTTTCAAAGATTAAAACAATAATAATAGTAGTACACTAAAAAAAAAAAAGCAGAGGAAATAAAAAATAATAAGACCTGGCACTGGCTAAGGACAGGAAAGTTGCAGAAAAGAGACAGAGGGACTACAAGACCAAGCTTTAAGAACAAATGCATTCAAAGTCAAAACTGAGAAGACATCAACAGACATCCTTCCACCTCTGAAATGTAACTATTTTTTTAAAAAAGGAATAAATTAGATATACGCATTAACTTGCATGGTATGGACAAGATGCTTGAATGAGATGTATAGTTTTCCTTTTTGCCTTTTTATTGTAGCTATCAAAGCCATATGACAGCATATAAAATTTAATTGCAATGGATTCTATCTTGTCCTCTTTTTTTAGGGGTGGGAAACAATTATTGGAAAAATGCTGCCCAATAGCCTAAAAAATAAATGTTAGGATACATGTCTGTAACTCTTTGGTCCCAGGTATATAATTAAGGAAGCTCAAAATTATTTGAATTTGGCCCTTGCAAGGAATTGAAATACAGCATATCTGGTCTTTCCTGGAATTCTCACAGGGACACTTTTCCCATGTTTTAACTAACCATGGCAGATAAGAGCTGTCATCTTAATGTCATGCTAGTTCAGGGAAATCGTTTGTTCTTACTTCAGATAGGACCAGCTCATCAGTCAGAAGAGTTGCTTAACCTTAGGCAGATACAGCTTTCACCCAGTACTCCTCCCATGTGCTTTGAGATAAAGACATTAGTATGTACAGCTGATGGCAACACCAGCTCTGAGCATCCTGCCTTTGGATGCCAAAGGTGTCCTGCAGCTTTCTTCACTGGGGTGATGCGGGGGGGGGGGGTGTTTCCCATAAGTTAAATGCATTTACAGATCCCTAGCCATAGAATGTTAGCTTCAGGAAGGGAAAGAAGAAATTAAGTAAAAATTGCAGCAAGTGTTAGAAGTCTAACGTAAAGTTTCTTGAAGCTAGTATATTTGCCTTATTGCAAAGCTAAAATAATTGCCCTTTTCATCATTGGAAAACAAATGCAAATGACCAGATAAAGATACTGCCATGTCTTAACATTTATCAGAGTAGCTTTGCACTTTGTGAAACTTTGCTTCTATAAACCTGTATTCAAGATATAGCCAGGGTTGGCACCCGAAGTCAGAATGACTGGTGCCAAAGGTTCAGAAAGCTCAGTGCCAATTCTGCTACTGTCATTATGGCTTCAATCTAGTTTTCCTGCTGCCATTGTCTCCTCGTTTGGTTTCTCGCCCACTTGTCCTGCTGCCGAAGTTCCTCACTTTCTTCCCCTTTCTCAGGATATGTACTGTATCTCCATTGGAACACGATGCTCATAAAGGTAAGATCAGCTAAAGTTCACCTCTAATACACGACAGATAACCAGTTCCAATTGTAGAATACCTAATGTTCAATGCCCAGTGCTGAGGAACATTGAACTGTCTAAGATCATGGAAATATTATATAGACTGAGAAGAGATTGGGCTATGTTTTCTTACATATATTCTCCATAAAGACAGAAAGGTAAGTGACTGATAACAGTAAAGCTTGGTAGAGGTGGACACTCTTTAGCCCAGAATGAGCCAATCAGCATAAGGTGGCTGCTGAGTTAGATGGCGTTGAAAGAAACATCGTCATCACCGTCCAATCCAAGCTGCGAATAAACAACATGGAGACTGCTTTAGAAAGAAGGTTGTAGTTTATTGAAGAGGAGAGACAGACAGAAAGATGGCTCTGGAAAGATTGTCCACATGGAGCAGAGGGGTGGGCTTTTATAACTTCTAGGGTTCTTGAGGTTGTTTCCTGTTCCTGTTTGAGGCTTTGTATTTCCTGTGTCACGTACTTTGAATTGAGTCTGAGTATGCCCTTTTGGGATTCGTGGGTTAATCCTATTATATCTCCTATCCTTAGAATTTGGGTGGAGGTATGTAGATTTTAGGTGTCTGCCTTCCTAATTTCTAGCTTCCTGGCTCCAACCTTCCTGAATGGATTTTTGAATTTGCATTTTTAAAAGCTGGCCTCTGCCTAAGGGCTGGGGCTGATTTCTGGGACTAGTTTCTCTCTTTTTTAAGATCTTCTCCATTATTTCTTTGGGGAAATATATTCTGCCTTTTTTATATTTCCCAAAATATTTCTTTCTCTGGATTGTTCGCACAATGGCATTTGGTGTATTTGAGTTAATGTTTATCTCATGATAACCTACAACATAATCTTTAAAGTGTCTATGGGCCAGCTACTCTCTCCCACTTTCAGTCCAACCCCAACCCACTACATAGGATTTTGTTGTGGGGAAATAAAGGAGGAGGAAGGCCTGTTGGATATTAAGAGCCAGTTTGGTCTAGTGCAGGGGTCAGCAACCTGAAACAGTGAAGGAGCCACTCGGAACCGGTTCCCTCACAAAATGAAAAACTGGGAGCCGCAAAAAATATGTGCGCATGCGCATACATGCACACATGCACAGAACAGCGTTTGACTGAAGAGTGGAGCCAAGGTGAGATATGCACCTACCCTGCATATTTGAATTGATTGGTTAAACTTTTTTAGTCCCACTTTTTTTTTTGACTGCACATGGCAGAGGACTGGGAGCCGCAGGAGACGGCTGAAAGAGCCGCATGCGGCTCCGGAGCCGCGGGTTGCAGACCTGTGGTCTAGTGATTAAGGCACCAGGCTAGAAAGTGGGAGAGTGGGAGTTATAGTTCTGCCTTAGCCATGAAAGCAGGCTAGGTGACCTTGGATCCATCACTCTTTCTCAGCCCAAATCACCTCACAGGGTTGTTGCTGTAGGGACAATAGGAGGAGGAAATTATGTTAGATATGTTCAAAACCTTGAATTATTTGTAGAAATAATAAAGGCAGGTTACAAATAAATAAACAAACAAACAAAAATCTGTTTTGTTGCCTTGAATTTATAAAAACAATAAGGCAGGATATAAAATAAAAAATAAGTATAAAATAAATAAACAGGTTTGTATGTGCTGAGTGTTTGTGTGTGTAGGGAAAGTGTAGATATGGTTCAATAACACGTGATTTTGCCTTTGCTCAGGCTCTTTTATGATTCTCAGAAGGCTAGCTGCCTTCATGAATAATTTTGCAAGGTTTGGCTGAGTTTCAAGTAGTATAAGGCCAGGCACTGAGAGAGAAGATTTATGTTTTCCTGGAGAAAGTAAGACAGCCTGACTGAGTTCAACTGACTTTTATTTTGAGAACTATGACTCTAAACCCCTATCAAAATAAAGCTTAGAGGGACAGTTTTCATGACAGTAACAAAAATCATAATCCAGCCCTCCGGATGCAAAACTCGGCAAAATGTTAAATAAAAGAAACTGTGCTACCCAACACACAAGGCTGAAATAGCTGGGATTTGCACAGCTCTAATTATCACCACTGCACTCCAGGCTAATGATTATTTCAGCAGAACTGATCACATGAAATATGCACAAATGCTGTATATATGAGCACATATTACAGTGAATGCAAAATATTATTTGCTTCAGGAGCAACATCAGTGAGCAAGTATTGCAACTAGAATGGATAAACTGTATAAAGTGGGCAGATAGGAAGAAGAAAAGAAGCCAAATGATAATTTAGGTTTTCTTATTGCATTAATTTGTTTTCAGGATCATTTTGTTGTTTTCATTGTTATCTGATCCCAGTTAAGATAAGTGGATCATTACCAGAGTAAGTGCTTGTAGCCAAGGAGCCCAAGAAGGCAATGGACCATTCAATGTTATAGATATCTCAGTCCAGCTTATGGGGCTTTGTCAAATATTTAAGGGAGCAACCTCCACTCTTACTTGCTCTGATTATGTTAACTAGTTGGATAATGAAAAAAACGGCAAGCAAACAATCAAGCTCAAGGAATCCATAGTTACAAATATCCTGAGTTACAAATATTCTCTTTTATTGTAAATATTTCAGAATTTCTTCATGATTCTGTATACATTAGTAACTTGTCAAATTCAGCTCTGATTAGAATATTGAATAATAAGGTTGGAACCTTACAAGTTTTATATTCCAATTGCCTACTCAAGTTGGAGACTCTGTATTATTCTGGACAGATGGCTGTCTAATATCTTCTTGAAAACCTCCATTGAGGAAGAACCCACAACTTCTGGAGGTAAGTTGTTCCATTAATTAATTATTCTCACTGTCATGAAATTTCTCCTTAGTTTTAGATTTAATTTAAATTCTTTCTTTGCTGATCTTCCACCCACTACTTCTTGTCCTGCCCTCAAGTGTTTTGGAGAATAGGTCAACTCCTTCTTCCCCTGTGACAACCTCAAGCACTGGTATTCTCAAGTACTCTCTGTATTCTTTCACTGTCATTGCTCTCAAATATTTCCATTTGAAGTAAGATTTGTTAAACCAAGTGATGATGATGGTGATGATGATGATGACCCAAAGGAAAAGATTAGAGAATCTTTCTATTGATATTGAAAAGGACACCCTTCTTGAAGAAACCATTATAAATAAGAAACACAACTTGCTCCTCCTATTCTAACAAATGATGTACTCCCATAATTTATTAAAATGGGGTAAATAGTGGAATGCAAACAGTTCAATTAAAAATAGCTGGTGTTGTTGCTATTACTACTATCGTAGTACTATTGCTATTTTTACTCCTAGGCAACATATTCCTAGATGGAGCACTATCCTCACAAAAAAAAAATATATATGGATGAAAGGCAAATAACCGATATCAGAAGAATAAAATATGAGCCGTGCTGGATCAAAGCAAACAATGATCTAGTTCAGCATCCTGATATTCATAAAAATGAAAAGAAGACATTAAACAATAGTCTTTTGATATTTTCATTTCTATTTTCGGTTTGTTTGCTTCTGTTAGTTGGTGCAATGTTGCCTCTAAACTTAAAATTAGGGTTTATAAATTGCAGACTAACCGAGTTAAAAGGGATCTTAGCGGTCTTCTAGTCCAACTCCCTGCTCAAGCAGGAGATCCTATGCCATTCCAGTGGCTATCCAATCTCTTGGATATCACCTCCTGTGGTGGAGCACCCACAACTTCTGAAGGCAAGTGATTCCAATGATCAATTGTTCTCATAGTCAGGAAATTTCTAGGTTGGATCTCTCCTTTATTAGTTTCCTGACATTTCCAGAATGAGTTGGAAAAACTCTTGTCTCAAAAGAGGAACAGACATTACCTATCAATATCATAATGGTTTAATAGAACCAATAATTTCACCTAATGTAACATACACTCCAATATTCCTTATAGGCTTATAGCACTATCATGGCTGATGGTCATCAGTAATCCTGTCTTCCAGGAATCTGTCCAGCACTATTTTAATCTTCTAGGCTAGTGAGGTGAGCCATCACTACTCCTCAAAGTGGCTATTAACACAATATGACAGGAAGATGTAGATAACTATGAGTTTCCAAAACTGCATTAAGTAAGCACACAATCAAATAAGTGGTAATTTAAAGGAACTCAAAGCAGTGCAGAAAGTCTGACCTAAGTAACCTTAGTTTACTTTCCCCCGCACATACGTGCTAGTCATTTCCAACTCTAGGGGGCAGTGCTCATCTCCGTTTCAAAGGCAAAGAGCCAGCGTTTGTCCGAGGACATCTCCATGGTCATGTGGCCAGCATGACTAAACGCCAAAGGCACACGGAATGCTGTTACCTTCCCACAGTAGTGGTCCCTATTTTTCTATTTGCATTTTTTACGTGCTTTCGAACTGCTAGGTTGGCAGAAGCTGGGACGAGTAACAGGCGCTCCCTCTGTTATGCAGCACTCGGGATTCGACCCGCCAAACTGCCAACCTTCTGATCAACAAGCTCAGCCTCCTAACCCACTGAGCCACCGCGTCCCTAAGTAACCTTTATCTGTATGCAAAAAATTTTTTTGCAAGTATGTTAGCAATCTTGTAATATTTCTTTCTAGCCTTTCGTTATTAGGGACTTAACTATATAGATCTCAAGATGTCAACATTATTTTATGAAATGCAACCTCAGAAAGAACACTGAATAGCCATGGATCTAGAAGTCATCATATTCCTCACGATTTTCTGATGGATTTATGCAGTATTATTCTGTTTTTACAAAGGATGATATACAGCTTAAGAGTCTCCCTATTGCCATTGTGAAGCATCATGAAGCATTGATGAAGCAACACATCTTATTTTAAAGGTTCTGAGAGTACAAGAGAAAACAAACAAACAAGAAAAAGTATGGATCTTTTAATGGGATTAAATGGTGGCTATTTTTCTGGGATTGATTGAATGGGATCATTAAATCTCTTTTGTTGGCTTTAATAGAGAATGATTGAAAAATCAATGGATACATACTTCAGATCACAGAAATGATGACATGTCAAAATGTCATAAGGGCTGAAGGGGTAATGATAGAGCTCAGAAGAAAATGGATAAAGTCTCCCTTTGACCATAGTGCTTGCCAACTTGAAAACATGAAAGCTACTAAGTGAACAGTCTGTGGTTTTTTTTTTTTACTTTTTACAGCCTTCAACAATTATTGTGACTAGATGTACATCTTTCTTTTGTTCTTAAATGGAAAAAAGCCTCCAAAGAAATCTCAAGGCTGACAATTCTTTGCCAACATGAGAAAAAGACATTATCTTAGTAGTTACTCAAGAATGTTTCAATTTACACATGAAATTACAGAAGAAAGGAAGCACTAATAGATATGATAAACTCCCCATATTTGGTTGTTGTTATTAATATTCTCTTTCTTTAGTGATGGCAGATATGCATGATATGTTTTAAAGCAAACTGAACTATGAGAATTTTAAATAAGAAGTTTGTATGTAAAATCTAAACTTTGGTTTATTATTATTTGAACATATTTAGACAAACCTTGGACAGATCACTCTGCTTCTTCTTATAGATATGTGTTTCTCTAGAGCACAGGTGTCAAACTCACCGCATCATGTGACATGTCACGATGTATTGTGACTTTTTTCGCATTGCCGGAGCTGGGTTGGGTGCGGCCTCCGCATGATGCAACCGGCCTGTAGGCCGGCAGTTTGACACCCCTACTCTAGAGTCTAGACTTTAACTAATTCATATTATCTAAAGAATTTTACACCAGATTCCAGTTTCCTAATACTGTAGAGTTTAATATTTATCTTCTGCTTTTTACCTCTTAACAGTGTTGAAGGATAATGTAACCCACATTATTTAAATACCAAAAGAGTTTAGTGCTATTGTAAAACATGATATTAAAAGATTTAAACGAGAATATTTGTAGTTCACAGTTGAAATGAGGGATCATTATGATGTTACCTAGTTTGGGTAATGAAAGATCTGCAAGAAAACAACCAGATACCACCCATGACACCTTATTAAAAGATTTTAATACAATTTTTAAAGGCAATAGCAGCATTTGAGAACTATACTTTACACATGGAACTTTTTTTTCTAGCCAACTTTTAGAAACTAAGAATGAATATCTGTTTGAATATGCACTGGTTTCTCATACCTTAACCTTACGTCTAAAGTAGATCTACTCTAGAAGTCACAAATGTCTGCATAAATACTTGCTATGTGTTAAGGATATGTTAACACAGGGGGTCCTCAACCTGGAGGCCATGGCCCACTAGCGGGCCGTGGCCTGCTAGCCACCAGGCTGCGGAACAGGCTGGCCAGTGTTTGCATGTGTGTGTGCACACTCACCTCCACTTTGGCTAGTTCTGCCACCGCTATGCAAACAGCACACTGCACAGTGAAAATGGGGTGCCACATGGAAACAATAGGGTGCCGCATAGTGAAAATGTGATGCTAACATCTGTGCGGCAAAAATGGGGTGGTGCTAGCGAGTGTTTGTGTTGCACTTGCTCGTGGCCCTGTTTGTGTGTGCCTTTTCCTTCGATCCACCAACTGAGAAAGATTGGAGACCTCTCTGTTAAGATACCTAAGTGAAAATGTGATGCTAACATCTGTACGGCGAAAATGGGGTGGTGCTAGCGAGTGTTTGTGTCGCACTTGCTCGTGGCCCTGTTTGTGTGTGCCTTTTCCTCCAATCCACCAACTGAGAAAGATTGGAGACCTCTCTGTTAAGATACCTATTTAGAAGCGTCAGGAAAAAAACATAGCTAATGCTAAGACATCCATACCTAATAAAAATGAGTTATCAGGCGTAAGATTTTGTTTTACTTTTTTAATATTACTAGCATTATATCTTGATAGGTGGCAGAAACCCCCCCCCCAACAATAAATGAATTAGTGAGGAAAAAACTTGACATCACCTGGTATATTATAAGTATCACCTTTGCAATTTATTTATTTATTTATTAAATTTATATGCTACCCATTTCCCTGATAGGTTTTACAGATAAATAGAAAAAGATTTCAAATTTTAAAACTATGTATTTTTTTAAAAAAAATTAAACTGTGCAAGAAAAAATAATGAACAACAACTTGTTGATATAACAACTGTTATTTCTTTAAACAGATGGTTTTTTTTCTAGTTTAGAAGAAAATTTGGTTTAAGCTGATGTATATTTAAAGAAGAGAAAGCTTTAAAGGTACTAAATTATTAGTCCTACATTTAAAATCTGTCTCAATAAGATCCTATGTTTTATTTCCCCACAATCAGTACCTTGATATTTCCACCAAAAATTTCAAGGAGCATTCTAGGTCTGGCAAATAACTTATATCCCATAACTGTCCTAATGCTGGCATTGAAAATGAAGAAAAACATGTTTCAGATCCAAGTATTTGATTGCTGATACTTGCATGCTGCGCTAAAGATTTTTTCAGGACTTCCCCTTCCCATCTCACTTAATTTCATGGAAATAAAAAAGTCAATTTATTCTACATGTTTTTAAAAGAATGGGGTTCAGCATTTTTACTTAGTTTACTCACAAGGAGACTCTATCAGTACATTTTTAATAAACATCTTTCCTACACACCATGACTTTCATGACTTCCCACTTAAATCTCAAGAGAAGACTTATCTAAAGTCTTTTTTTATATAATTTATTTATTTTATTTTAATTCCATTTATATCCCGCCCTTCTCCGAAGACTCAGGGCGGCTTACAAGCTTAGCAGTAGCCTTCATTCTATGTATATGCCTGCTTATTAGGGCTTTCATACACACCCCAAGCGGCATTATTACAAAGTCAGCTTAATTGCCCCCAACAATCTGGGTCCTCATTTTACCTACCTCGGAAGGATGGAAGGCTGAGTCAACTTTGAGCCTGGTGGGATGCGAACCTGCACTAATTGCAGGCAGCTGGTGTTACTTAAGGAGGCATTAGCCCACTGCTCCACCAAGGCTCTTGAAATGAGAGCAAGCTGGGAGCTTTTGTGGACTATGAAGTGAGGGCAGGCAGGACTCTGCAGAATGATGGAACAAAGTTAAAAAGAGAAAAAGGCACCTTTTACTTTCTGGCAATAAAGTTCAAACAACTGGGGGGGGAAGGAAAGCACATTAAAATAATAATAATAAAAAAATATTTTTGGATTGTTTTATTTACTGGAGAAAACAGTTCAGAAAGAAGCTGATTTTATCAATAAATAAAGAAAAGAACCCCAAAGGGAAGGGAGAAACTCAGTTTGTTGGAAAACAGATTTTGGCATAATCTCAGTCATTCCCAACTGGCTATTCTCATAGTGGTGCCTAAAAATACTGAGGGATTAGTTTTATTGTGCTTAAAAGTCAAAATGTCTGGAGTGGATTTGCTTAACAGCAACATTCCTTTTTTGCCATAAACTATCTAAGCTGCAGGTTTCTCAGGAAAACAGCATTCATAACTGTCTACATCTAATTCATACTGCTTGGTGCAGCCCTAAGGTCACAATTATTTCTGAATTCCACAGCAAATAAGGACATGATAAGATGACTAAAGCAGAATAGCTGGATATTTTACTCTCCCTTCTTTGTTGCAGCTCAGAAAAGTCATCCTGGCTGAGAACAATATGTCACCTGTAATTTTATTTCCTTCTCATAGCCTCCATTTTCATTAACCCATTATATATATACAGTATATATATGACAAAATCGATGGAATCAGTTAGGAAGCCAATCAGAAAAGGATATCTTTTCTCCTCCTCCTCCTCCTCGTCCTCAAAAAATAAATCTTTTTTTTTTAATTTCTAGCCATCCATCTATCCTCTATCTGTCTATTGAATCAGCCTTAACCTCTCTGTGTATGTGTATGTGTGTGTTTCTGTCTCTCTGTGTGTGTCTGTGTGTTTCAGAAAGGGCATAAGTGTTATTAAGACTACCATTGCTCAAAAAGGTGAGATAGCACAAAAGCAGGGGAATTGTCTATTGGCAGTACATGGCAACATGCAGTCAGAATTAAATACCTTGCAAACTGTTGCCAAAATGTCTCAGGTCAGACCTATAATTCTTCAGTCAGTTTAAACTTCAGCTGCCATGAGCTCCAGACAAGAGAAGTTTAAACTGTAAGTGTATATACCCCATGTTGCCTATTCACTTTCTGGAAGGATGTGAGATGATAACCAATTGTCTTACACTCCAAATAGATATAAGAAGATACAGCAGAAAGAAAGGTTGTATGGTGCCTGAATATTCTTATTAGTATGTTTGCAGGTATGTAGACTTAAGACTTAAAATATATCAGATTTTTCATATCATGCAAAGAAAGGAATAAATGTTATCAACAAGGCAATGTTTCAATATTAACTTTTCTATTCACAATCTCTGTTCCAAGGGTTATAAATCATTGAAAGCTAAATTGGAGTTTCAGGAGAAACTCAAAAACCAAAAGGGGAAAAAATAAGTTCCTGTAATGTGTGTTTCTACATGTGTGTTTGCTTATTCCTACATTTCCAAATCACTATCAATTCAAAACTAGCAACAGAATTTTGCAAGCCAGCATATGGTTTTCTTTCCAAAAAGAATGTGAGACACTTAATCTTTGTGCCAAGAGAAGTGGCATTCTAGAAATAAAAAATGGAAATTGAAAACGGAGGCTTTTTCCTATGAAATGGATATTTAAGAATGTTACAGTTGCAAAAAGGAGTTGCTCAGAAATAAACCACTTAATGTTTAGGAAAAAAAAAACCCTCAGGACACTCACTGCATGTGAACATTAAATTAATGAAGCTTGTATCAGCAGAGCAGTTGGAAAATTTTAGCTATAATATAATCTTAATTTCACTGAATCAGTTGGGGTTTTACTCATTGGTTTAATGAGCTAAGAGTACACTCTGTGCTATCCTGTTCTTTCACTTCTTTATTAGCTATACTTTACCTTGTAAGCAGGATTTTTTTTTTGATAGGGCGGGATCCTGAAGCAATCATCATGCTCAAACAATAGTTTTTATTTACTTGCCATCACTGCCTTAGCTCATAATTTACCAAAAATATTTTAAATCAGGGATACCAGACTCCCAGATTACAAACCAGTACCTGTCCATGGCCTGTTAGGAACCAGGTCACACAGTTGGAGGAGAGCGTAGGGCAAGCAAGTGAAGCTTCATCCATATTTGCAGCCGCTTTCCAGGGCTAGTATCAGTGCCTCAGCTCCACTTCAGATCATCAGGCATTAGATTCTCATAGGAATGTGAACTCTTCTGTAAACTGCCCATGCAAGGGATCTAGGTTGGATGCTCCTCCTCCCCCACCCCAGTCCGTGGAAAAATTCTCTTCCACACAATTGGTCCTAGTAGCAAAACTGTTGTGGGCCGCTGCATTAAATAATGTTGATATGAAAAGGAAGATTGGAAAGCATTGTGATGAGCATCAGTTTATTGCCCCAATTTGGTAATTCAATTCCATATTCAGGAAATGCAGATGTGAATGGGTTGTATCTATGCTAGAAAAACTCCTGACATCACGCTTGGAACTGTGAGAAAATGGCATCACTCTGCTTACAAGCATTGTCCCTATCTAGACTACCATAGTGATCCAATTCAAGAGAGAATTGGAGGGGGGGGGAAATCAGATCTCTGTCTAAATGCCTGGGATCAAATTAATACAGATTTAACTGATCACAGCTTTTCCAAAAAGGCATCTTTGTGTATGAATAACACATGCACAGTAGTATCTTCTAGCATCCAGATCAAAGTGGCGATGATGCTGTGATCTAGCATTTCAAAGGGAAATATCACCTTGATCTGGGGGTGGGGCTAGATGATTATTATTTTTTTTTAGTACAGCAAAGTGCTTCTTTGTAAATCTGCAGGTTCAGGGTAATTCTTGCTATAATTTGGCTTCATTTGTTTTGACTGATAAATATATGCAGTCAGATAAAACTACTTGCTCATGCCTTATCTGTAATGCCCAGTTAGCACTTTCACAAATGGATGTTGCCTTCCATTGAGCCTCAATTCACTTTCAAACTGACCACAGGTGGATTTTATCTTCAACACTTGCAAAATATACTTTTCCACCTTATATTGCCTTACTTCTGGTGGAAGGATTCAGCTGGTTCACACCACTTCGGCAGAACCAGTAGCTAATTTTTTGTTGCCCAGGACCAGAATGGACTTCCGGAAGTGGCATCCACACAGAGAACCGGTCGTTCATATATTTTAATCCCATCACTGCTTAAAAAGGTAAAGGTAAAGGTTCCCCCGCACATGTGTGCTAGTTGTTTCCAACTCTAGGGGCCGGTGCTCATTTCCGTTTCAAAGCCGAAGAGCCAGTGCTTGTCCGAGGACGTCTCCGTGGTCATGTGGCTGGCATGACTAGATGCCAAAGGCGCACGGAACGCTGTTAACTTCCCACCGTAGAGGTCCCTATTTTTCTACTTGCATTTTTTTACGTGCTTTCGAACTGCTAGGTTGGCAGAAGCTGGGACGAGTAACAGGCGCTCACTCTGTTACG
This sequence comes from Vipera berus, assembly GCF_964194415.1. Taxonomy (NCBI): domain Eukaryota; kingdom Metazoa; phylum Chordata; class Lepidosauria; order Squamata; family Viperidae; genus Vipera; species Vipera berus. The sequence continues at coordinate 77,160,221 of NC_138204.1, forward strand.
CGGCACTCGGGATTTGACCCGCCAAACTGCCGACCTTCTGATCGACAAGCTCAGCATCCTAACCCACTGAGCCACTGCGTCCCTATCATCACTGCTTACTTTTATCTATTCTGGAAAGAACACTGTTGTCAACGCTGATAACATTGGATGTTCTTGCTTTGACAACAGATGGAAATGCAGCTATTTTACTCTTTTGCTTTTAGAGTTAGTTGATGCTGGGAGGGGGAATGTGGATGAGAGTCCAGTTAGTCATAACAATATTAACTCAGCCATGGGAATCCAAGTTTATTGTGCCCAGAGTTGATAAAGATTTGGCAGGCTGGAGAGTTGGGGAGAAAGCCCGTGCTTCAAGCTAATTGGGGAATGTGATTTATGACTGTTAATTGGAGGAGGGAATTGTGCTTTGTTACTTTGTGCCCAGGGGAGGAGAATTCAGTTTTTGGCTTTAATTATGTAGTGCCGATACTTTGTTTCTCAAATAAAAGATTCTTTAAGGTAAACAATGCCTCAAAGTTCTTTTGAAGAGTTTCATCTGTTGGAACCATAACATTAAGCCAAAAGCTATAATTTTTACCTAACTATCTTGGGGTCCTGAGCCCCAGTCACTATCCCAAGAATTGAGGGATAGACCGACAAAGATTCGGGGAAGATTTCAACATGGAGAAAGAAAGAGCACCTGAAACCAGCACCCTGGTGGCGGTTGCTACCCCAGAGGAGGAGCACAAGCCAGCACACTGATGGAGAAGGAACTTTTTCAGGCCTCTCAGTTGGGGGCAAAGCCCAAGCCACAAGGACACCTGATCTGGTCATCAGAATGGACCTTACCCAGTAGGGACTCCAGACATCTTGAGATTTTGGCCTTGCCAAAAAGGGGGACGAAGTTGAGCTACAAAGAGGGGATTCCCACACGTTGCATTCCCCAGGCTGGTGGGGAACCACAAAATTGACTACTGCTGAAGACTCAGGTGAGTGGAAGTACCTGTCCACAGCTCATAGTCAATCAGTGAAGAAGTTGGTGGAAAGATTTGAGGAGCTAGAGATGAAAAGTGGATTACACCCTTCCTGTTTCCCATATGTGAGCAATCACAATGATCAGCGAGGCAGCCATCAATTCTTGCCAAGGGGAACCCCCAGTCCCATCTGTGCAGATCAGCAGCCTCCCCATCCTCAAAGCCACCTACCATGGCCTCCAGCTCCATGGGGAGAGACAGCTCCAGTTGTCGACCCTCCAAGAGCCCAGATCGCCAATGATGAGAGTTTTGCAAGATAGCTGGCCAAATAGAGAGATGGCCTCAGCAATCCCTAGTGCAACACTTCAAGAAGGGACTAGATGACCACATCTCCCAGGCCTGTATTTATTGAGCAGTCCCTCATCAGCTGCAAGAATGGTACCAGGCAGAAGTAAGACTAGATGTTCAGCCACCCCCACAAGAAGACAAGTCAAGGCCAAATCAACCCAAATGAGAGCCACCCCCCCAAAAGCCTCCAACCACTGCAACTACTGAAAATACCAGGCCACCTGCAGGTCCACCGATCAAGTGTTTCAGATGTGGACAACAGGGACATTGAGCAGTGAGTTGCCCAATCCCTTACCCTCAGCAGAAGAATAGACTGGGACCACCAGTGAGAAAGAAACCAGCCCAGCAGCCAACAAAAGAGAAAACCAACTGGACTGTGCAGGAACCCATTGCCCAAGTCATGACCGCCATGCAGGAGGGTGCTGAGACCCAAGCTGGACCTGCTGCCACTTTTCACTCCTACGACAGCAACGGTGAAGGAGAGAATAACCCAATGGTGAGTTGACATTTCCCACCTTTCTCACTACCTGCCAAACTCATAATCCCAAAGACGGAGGCACAGGTAAATTTAAAAGTACTAGTTGGCTCTGGATGCTCCCGGTGTGTTATTAGCTTGTCACTTGCCCTGAAAATGGGTATACAAGCAAGTCATGCAATTGACTGAACCCCTATGTTTAGAAATAGGTGAGGTCTTGGGAGTTCATTTGTTTCATGGTGGCTCAGAAAATGACTGAGGCTGTGATCCTAGGACTAGCCTGGCGGGACAAATGGAAGCCATTTATCTGGTGGGAGAAGGGAATGAGGACTGTGAGGTTACCTATAGATCCAAGCCCCCTCCAATGAGCTAGCACACATGGCTTCCTTGTCTCAACCAGGTCAAGCCACTCATCCCCAGTGAGTACTGGGACCTAGCAGAGATGTTTAGTGAGAAAGAATGTGACACCCTGCCTCCCCACTGACCCAATGATTGCTCTATCAAACTGTTGCTGGGAGCCAAACTCCCATGACCAAGAATGTACACTATGTCCCCCCTTGAGATGGAGGAGATGCAGCAATATGTGGACAAAAATGTAGTGAGGGGATTTATCGAACGGGCCAAGTCTGTTATTTAAAGAAAAAAAAGATGGGTCACTTTGTCTCTGTGTGGATTATAAAGGTCTGAATTCAGTGAGTGTGAAAAATTACCCGCTCCTCCTCCTGAAGGACTTACGAACCCACCTGTTAAAGGGGAGTATTTTCACTAAGTTGGATTTGAGAGAGGCCTATTACCAAGTGAGGATAAAGGAGGGAAATGAGTGGAAGACTGCTTTAACTGTCCCAGGGGGAGCTACCAATTTAAAGTCATGCCATTTGAACTACAGGGGGTTCCAGCTGTCTTCATGCAAATGATTAATCAGGTCCTACATGACCATTTATACAGGAGTTCTGGTGTATCTTGACAACATCCTGATATACAGCATGAATATGACTGACCACATAAAACTAGTGAGAGAAGTGTTAAAGATGCTGTTGGATGCCAAACTTTATGTCAAACTATCAAAGTGTGAGTTTCACCAGACCCGACTAGATTATCTTGGCTACAGTGAGGGCATTGAAATGGACCCGACCAAAATGAAAGCCGTCATTGAGTGGCAGCCCCCAAAGACTCACAAACAGCTCCAGAGCTTCCTAGCATTTGCCAACTTCTACCTTCAGTTCATCCCCTCCTTTGCCAAAATTGCCCTACTCCCTACAGAATTACTAAAAACAGGTAAAGAGGGAGGGAATCCCTATCCAACCCAACCACTAGCATGGACATGAGCTGCCAGACTGCTTTTGAGAACTTAAAAAGACTATTTGTGGTTGAGCCAGTCTTAAAGCATCTCTGACCAGGGAAGCCCTTTGTAATTCAAGCCAATGCCAGTGACGTGGCCATCGGAGCTGTGCTACTGCAAAAGAACCAGAGTGAGAACCTACAACCCTGTGCCTACACCTCAAAAAAATTCACTGAGTGTGAGACAAGGTGGGTTGTGTGGGAAAAGGAGGCCTTCGTGATCCTCTGGGCTCTATTCAACTGGCGACACTATCTAGAAGGCAGCAAAAGTGCCTTTCGAAGTATGGACTGATCACAAAAACCTAAAAGCACTGAAAACTCCCCGAAAATTGTCCCCGAAACAAGTACAATGGGTGCAGTATTTTACTGTTTTAATTTCACCCTAAAGTACATACTGGGAGGAAAAAACTTCTTAGCTGATGCTTTATCCAGACTAAAGGTAAAGGTAAAGTTTCCCCCGCATGTGCGTGCTAGTCGTTTCTGACTCTAGGGGCCGGTGATCATCTCTGTTTCAAAGCCAAAGAGCCAGTGCTTGTCCGAGGATGTCTCCATGGTCATGTGGCCGGCATGACTAGACACCAAAGGCACATGGAATGCTGTTACCTTCCCACCTTAGTGGACCCTATTTTTCTACTTGCATTTTTATGTGTTTTTGAACTGCTAGGTTGTCAGAAGCTGGGACGAGTAACAGGTGCTTACTCTGTTATGCGGCACTCGGGATTCGACCCGCCAAACTGCCGACCTTCTGATCGACAAGCTCAGCATCCTAACCCACTGAGCCAGACTACCCCAGTACAAAAGCCAGCGTGAAGAGGGTAATGAGGCAATTATCTTCAATCTACAAACTGCCTCTCAAGTCATGCTACACAGAGTCCCACCTTCAAGAGCCCCAAACCCTGATGACCCTGGGGCCAAGAAAATAAAGCGAGAGCTCCTTAGAGACCAATGGTTCAATGACAATCAAACCTCCGTAAAATGCAATAATGGTTTGGCTTACAAGGAGGGAAAGCTATACTTGCCAGAGACCCTCCACCTTAACACTCTCTGTCATGGCCATGATGTAAAAAGGCTGGGCACATTGGATATTTAAAGGCTCATCTCAAGGACTATCATCAGCCTTTCACTTGTCTACCAATGAGGCAGCTGAATCTGCAAACTCAATGGTGGAGCAATATGTCCGATGCTATGTGGATTATCAACAAATGAACTGGACTGATCTCCTCCCTTTTGCAGAGGTGGCTTACAATAATTCTGTTCACAGCAGCACCAGCTTCATGCCTTTTAAAGTGGCCACAGGAAAGGAATTCAGCCCAATACCTGAACATCCCCAAGGACCCTCCGCTTCCCAGGCTTTTGATAAATGGGTGAGGGGGTGGGAGGAGGTCTGGAAAACCACAAAAACTGCTTTGAAAAAGGCTTCTGAGACATACAAAAAACAGGCAGATAGGAAAAAGGCTTCTCAAAGGACATTTCAAGTTGGGGAAAAGGTTTATCTGTTGACTAAATATTTATGGCTCAAGTTACCTAGTAAGAAGTTAGGACCAAAGTACTTAGGACCCTTCCCCATACTACTGGTCAAGGTAGAATTAAAACTTTCCAGACTCTTGGGAAAAGTTCACCCTGTTTTCCATTGTAGCCTATTGAAACCTTTTCAGGATTTCACCTTAAGACCTCCCCCTAAGAAGGCACCTGAACCTCTTGTAGTGGCAGGACAGACTCACTATGAAGTAAAGCGTATTCTTGATTCAAGAATTTGTAAAGGGAAATTGCAGTATTTAGTGCAATGGAAGGGATATCCATTGTCTGAGGCTACCTGGGTGAAATCTAGTGATGTAAAAGCTGACACTCATTAATAGATTCTATAAGAAACCTAACAAAGCAAGAGGCAATCCCTAATTTGTGCTTTTGTTTGTATTACAGGATTTGTCCTTTTTGTAAGGGGGGCGAATGTCAAGCTGCTAACATCAGATGTTCTTGCTTTGACAACAGATGGAAATGCAGCCATTTTACTCTTTTGCTTTTAGAGTTAGTTGATGCTGGGAGGGGGAAAGTGGATGAGAGTCCAGTTAGTCATAACAATAATAACTCAGCTGTGGGAATCCAAGGTTATTGTGCCCAGAGTCAATAAAAATTTGGTGGGCTGGAGAGCAGGGGAGAAAGTCCACACTTCAAGCTAATTGGGGAATGTGATTTATGACTGTTAATTGGAGGAGGGAATTGTGCTTTGTTATTTGTGCCCAGGGGAGGGGAATTCAGCTTTTGGCTTTAATTATGTAGTGCCGATACTTTGTTTCTCAAATAAAAGATTCTTTAAGATAAACAATGCCTCAAAGTTTTTTTTAAGAGTTTCATCTGTCGGATCCATGACAACTGTGCAATTTCTTCAGCAGGTTTTTTTTTTCCTTTTTTCTCTTTGGCTGCTTTGCAAAGAAAAGACCACACCTTCAAATGAGCTCATGTTTTAGCACAACCTCTAGTTTTCATACCTGCTTTTGTTAATTTTGCTGAAATAGCATAGTGGTTGAATGCTTTGCTTAGCACACAGAGGTTTGTTAGTTCAAAACCTGGTGGACAATGGTAATTCTTTTCTTGGGTAGCCAATTTTTCCATGTGCTTTTTGAAAAACAAATAACTCCAGGGTTTTACCATTTCTTCCACTCACCTGAGAAAGAAAGGCTTTACTCCCAGCTTCCAGATAGCTCAAAAACACCCTATGCTTATCTCCGAGAACATTTACAAATATTACAATAAGCCATTTATGTTCTGAGCATACTTATCATACTCACGACAGATTCTACATCCATGCTGTAATGTTATAAAGGAAATCTTGCTTTTGGATAATGAATACAATGACTATGCAAGCATATAATAATTTTCATAGCATTAACATTGATTAAACCCCAAAAGCATTTTCTGTGTCAGAACAATATCTGGATGGTATTTAATAAGTTTTATCAAAAAAAGGGCAATGGAATTCCCATTTGGCCTCCACCGTAATCCTTTGTCTAACTACTAGAAGCATTATGTAGAATGTTTGAAAGGATGGTTGAGTATATAAATGAGCAAGAGAGAGACAATGCATACCAATGAGTGTTAGTTCGAAAACCAGCATACATTATTTGACAAAGGAATTCTTGATAGCACTCAACATTATTTACTGATAAATTACAATGGAATTCCTGTGGTATCACATATTATATTCACATTAAAACCAAATGAGCTCAATGTGATTAATGTTACTGCAATGAATGTTAAAGGAACTGCAAATGATTACCTCCTTCCCATTATAAAGTGTTGCTGTTAATAATTAGAGTTGCTACACAAAAAGGTACACTTTAAGCAATCATCATAATTAATTCCTTCAGCATTGTATTATCTCTTGCTGATAACAATGACCAGTTTCCTGATTCCTCTGTGGTTCTCACATGTATATCTGTCAATTCTCTTTTGTTATCCTCCTCACTAGATTAGTGTCAAATCACAAACATTTCAGTGAAAGATGACCTATAAGAAATATATCTATTATGTTACTATTATCATTTTAAATATGCTGCAGCAGCAGTGTGTGTCACTCTCCCTCTGCTCTCTCATATCCTTTATGCTTGTATGACAATTATTAAAAAAAATGTCAAATTGGGTGAAATTGTATCAAATTGGGCTATTTTGGCTGGACTAAAGTAAATCAAAATTGTTCTAAACCACAGTCGGCACTATGCTGCTATAGAAACTCAGACAGAGCTTCTTGTCCTATAGACCTATACATTTATATCTCTATCTCTATCCACTTTCATTTTTACTATTTGGTTAATAGAAGGGTGAGAGAGAAGGAAATTTAAAATGGCTACTAATGTGGGGTCATTTCCCAAGGTCTTCTCTTACTGTAATGTATACAAACACACATGTTCAAACGTTATTAACAAGTTATAATCGTTTATTCTGTGAGGTAAACACCACTGACAGGGAAACACGTGGGAACTTTGACAGCTGTCAAAGTTCCCCGCCAGGGCGCAGGCGCAGCCATTTGACAGCTTGCGGCTGTCAAAACACAGAAGCCAACTCACCACGCGGAAAGAAGAACTGTCAAGACGCGACGGCGGTGATTGGTTCAGCAAGACACGGCGCCAAAAGAAACGAACCTGATTGGACTACACTGACAGCCGCCGGCTATAAAAGCCGGACAAGTTATTCTGTTCTCTGCCTTGTTCTAATAAAATCCTAGTTAAGTAACCTGTCGTCCCGAGTGGTCCTTCGGCTACTTCAATGGCGACGAAGGTGGGATCGCTCCGGAGCTGAAGTCACGGCCGAGGGAGGGAATTCCCGGCCAAGAGCAGTCACTGGAAGTTTTAACTTCCGAACGGAGCGAGACCAGGACCGGACGACATGGCCAACTTCGGGCGTGTGAGGGAATTCGATACCCGCCATCCGGAGAGATGGCAGTCACACCTGGGACAGGTCGAGGGTTTCCTCCTCGTCAGTAAAATTACCGACGACAGAGCAAAGGCCGCCGCCCTCCTGTACATCAGTGGGCCCCCGGTATACGACGACGCCATCGGGCTGTTCAGCCCAGTGCCCATCACTGAAGTCTCCTACGCGGACCTGGTCGACCAGCTCAACAAACATTACATGCCAGCTCGCTCAGAGCTGTACTGGCGAGTGCAATTCGCCCAGAAGAAGCAACGACCGGACGAGCCCGTGAACGACTTCATCGCCGGGGTCAGGCATGCCGCTCGCAACTGCAGCTTCCCTGACCTGGAAGACCGCATCCGGGACCAAGTGGTAATAGGCTTAAGGGATGAACGTCTCCAGAAAAAAATGTCAAAGCCCGACATGAGCCTAGCCGAACTTACCCGAGAAATAATGGCCTATGAATATAACCACAAGAAAAAAACAGCCACGTCAACACCGGAAAGTCCAGCCACCGTATACCACGAAAACGCAACCTTCAGCGACGACGACGAGTCAGTAGACTTCACCGACGGAGAGGCCCTACAACGCAGGATGGAGCGATGACAACAGCGAAGAAACGACACCTCAGACCGCCAAAGAACCAGAAACCCCCTGACACCACGACACGATCAGCGGGCTACATGCGCCAGCTGTGGGGGCAACCATGCCAGGGGAAGCTGCCGGTTCCGAAACACAAAATGCCACAATTGTGGTAAAACCGGCCACATCAAGCCAGTGTGCCGAAGCCGGCCCCGCGACAACGTGCATGATCTGGAGGCCAACCCCCCAGGTAGGCCAACCACCCATGACAACAGGGGAGGAACACCAGGGGACCTAGTGGAAATGATAGACAAGGTGCACAGTCTAAGCCCGAAAGTAAAGATCAGGGTAAAAATTCAAGGTGTCACCTGCCACATGGAGGTGGACTCCGGGTCAGCAGTCTCCTTAATATCGTTTAAAACGTATCAGGAGATCTGCCAGCGGAGTAACAGGGAAATTCCTCTTAAAAAAACCCAGGTCCACCTAGCAGACTTCCAAAAAAACCCCATTCCACTAAAAGGGAAGGCTAAGGTCGCAGTTGAATACAAAAAATTCAAGGGACCCCTAGAAGTCTTAGTGACTCCAGGGAACCGCACCAATCTAATCGGGCTGAACTGGTTCAGCCCCCTGGGCATCGCCATTACTGGGGTTAACACAGTGCAAGCCTCAAGCCTCGAAGCCGTCTGCAACAAGTATGCAGACGTCTTCGATGGCACACTAGGGAAATACACAGGCCCTCCCATCTCCTTAAAATTAAATCCATCCATCCAACCCATAAGAATAAGGGCTAGGAGGGTTCCATTCGCCCTCAAAGAAAAAATAGAGAACGAATTAGAACGCCTCGTAAAACTAGGGGTACTGGAACCTACTGAAGGGGGAAGCTGGGAGACACCAATAGTCACCCCAATGAAACCTAACGGGGAAATTAGATTATGTGCAGACTATAAGGCGACCCTTAACCTAGCTCTAAGCCCCCATGCTTACCCGGTGCCAGCGGTGAGGGACGTCCTTGCTTCCATCCGCTCCGGCGCCATTTTTGCAAAACTTGATCTGACGCAGGCATACTTGCAACTGCCTGTCACAAATGACACCGCGGAAGCTCAAACAATTGTCACACACCGCGGAGCTTTTAAAGTGAAAAGACTTCAATTCGGCATCTCGGCAGCCCCGGGTATTTTCCAAGGTATCATGGAGAAAACCTTAAAAGGAATACCCGGGGTCTGCCCCTATTTCGACGATGTCCTCATCGCCGGAGAAAACGAAGCAAACTTAGCTGACAGACTGTCAGCTGTGCTGAGCCGGCTCAGAGAAGCCGGTCTCAAACTTAAACGAGAAAAGTGCTCCATCGGAGTCACTACCACAGAGTTCCTAGGGTACAAAATAGACGCCCAGGGCATCCACCCCACTACAGAAAAATTAAAAGCTATTCAAACAGCTCCCAGTCCGAAAAATAAACAAGAACTCCAAGCCTTTTTGGGATTGTTAAACTTCTATCATGCCTTCCTTCCCCACAAAGCCACTATAGCTGAACCTCTCCACAGACTCCTGGACAAGGGCACTGCCTGGTCCTGGACCAAAACGCATGAAAATAGCTTCCAGTCATTGAAAAATATTATTTGTAACAGTTCAACTGTCACACTCTTTAGAGAAGACACACCAGTATGCATCGCTTGCGATGCATCTCCCTATGGAATTGGGGCGGTACTAAGCCACCTATACAAGGATGGCACCCAAAGACCCATAGCCTTTTATTCCCGCACACTTTCAAAAGCTGAAAGAAACTACGCGCAGATCGACAGAGAAGCGCTAGCTATAGTCGCAGGGGTAAAAAAGTTCCACGACTATCTCTACGGGAGACCCTTTACTATATTCACGGATCACAAACCCCTGCTAGGAATATTCACCTGGGACAAAACAACCCCACAGATTCTATCACCAAGAATACTGCGCTGGTCCACCTTCTTGTCAGCATACTCGTACAAATTAATACACAAGCCAGGGAAAGAATTAGGACACGCAGATTGCCTCAGCAGACTACCCATTAAAAGCAATGACACTGACCCAGCTCCTGCAGGGCTCATTCTGGCAATATCACAACTTCCAGACTGCCCCCTTTCCGCCAAAATCATAGCAAAAAATTCAGCCAAGGACAAAGTCCTGAGCAGAATTCTTAGGTGGACAACCACAGGATGGCCAGCAAAAAATCCACACCCACAATTCCAGCCATACTATAACAGACAAAACGAAATGTCATCACACTTGGGATGCCTTCTGTGGGGGAACAGAGTAGTGATACCAGACAAAAACATAGCACAAACCCTAGACACCCTACACGAAGGACATCCAGGCATAGTTAAAATGAAAGCCCTAGCCAGGAGTTATGTGTGGTGGCCAGGCATAGATAAAGATATAGAAAAACATGTGGGAGGGTGCTACCCCTGCCAGGCAACGAGAAGCGAACCACCCCAGGCCCCAGTACATAGATGGGAAACAACAAAAAACCCATAGTCACGCATACATCTAGACTTTGCAGGACCAATCCAAGGGCAAAGTTTCCTAATAATAGTTGACAGCTACTCAAAATGGCTAGAAGTAATCCCTCTTAGGAAAACCACTTCAGCTGCCACCATACAAGCCCTTAGAAAGGTCTTCGCCACCCACGGCCTCCCAGACACCCTGGTTTCAGACAATGGACCACAATTCACCTCTCGTGAATTTCAGATGTTCGCTATGTTGTTGTTAGTTGCGAAGTCGTGTCCGACCCATCGCGACCCTATGGACAATGTTCCTCCAGGCTTTCCTGTCCTCTGCCATCTTCTGGAGTCCATTTAAGCTCATGCCTACTGCTTCAGTGACTCCATCCAGCCACCTCATTCTCTGTCGTCCCCTTCTTCTATTGCCCTCAATCTTTCCCAGCATTAGGCTCTTCTCCAGTGAGTCCTTCCTCCTCATTAGGTGGCCAAAGTATTTGAGTTTTAGCTTCAGGATCTGGCCTTCTAAAGAGCAGTCAGGGTTGATCTCCTCTAGGACTGACCGGTTTGATCGCTTTGCAGTCCAAGGGACTCGCAGGAGTCTTCTCCAGCACCAGAGTTCAAAGGCCTCAATTCTTTTGCGCTCAGCCTTTCTTATGGTCCAACTTTCACTGCCATACATTGCAACTGGGAAGACCATAGCCTTGACTATACGCACTTTTGTTGACAGGGTGATGTCTCTGCTTTTTAGTGTGCTGTCTAGATTTGCCATGGCTTTCCTCCCGAGGAGCAAGCGTCTTTTAATTTCTTGACTACAGTACCCATCTGCAGTGATCTTGGAGCCCAGGAAAATAAAATCTGTCACTACCTCCATTTCTTCCCCATCTATTTGCCAGGAATTGAGAGGGCTGGATGCCATGATCTTGGTTTTCTTAATGTTTAGTTTCAACCCAACTTTTGCACTCTCCTTCTTCACTCGCAACAAGAGACTCTTCAGTTCCTCTTCACTTTCTGCCATTAGAGTGGTATCATCTGCATATCTTAGGTTGTTGATATTTCTTCCAGCAATCTTAATTCCAACTTTTGATTCATCTAGCCCTGCCTTTCTCATGATGTGCTCTGCATATAAGTTAAATAGGCAAGGCGACAGTATACAGCCTTGCCGGACTCCTTTCCCAATTTTGAACCAATCAGTGGTTCCGTGTCCAGTTCTCACTGTTGCTTCTTGGCCCGCATATAGGTTTCTCAAGAGACAAATAAGATGTTCTGGTACTCCCATCTCTTTAAGAACTTGCCACAGTTTGTTATGATCCACACAATCAAAGGCTTTAGCATAGTCAATGAAGCAGAAGTAGATGTTTTTCTGGAACTCTCTAGCTTTCTCCATGATCCAGCGTATGTTGGCTATTTGATCTCTAGTTCCTCTGCCTCTTCGAAATCCTGCCTGTACTTCTGGTAGTTCTCGATCCACATACTGCTGGAGTCTAGCTTGTAGGATTTTAAGCATAACTTTACTAGCATGAGAAATGAGTGCAATGGTGCGATAGTTTGAACATTCTTTGGCACTGCCTTTCTTTGGAATTGGAATGTAAACTGATCTTTTCCAATCCTGTGGCCACTGTTGAGTTTTCCAAATTTGCTGGCAAATTGAGTGTAGCACTTTTACTGCATCGTCTTTTAAGATTTTGAATAGCTCAGCTGGAATACTGTCACCTCCACTAGCTTTGTTGTTGCTCAGCTTTTCTAAGGCCCACTTCACTTCACATTCTAGGATGTCTGGCTCGAGGTCAGTGACCACCTCATTGTGTTTATCAGGGACATTAAGCTCATTCTTGTATAGTTCTTCTGTGTAATTTTGCCATCTCTTCTTAATCTCTTCTGCCTCTGTTAGATCCCTGCCATTTTGGTCCTTTATCATGCCCATTTTTGCATTGAAAGTTCCCTTCATCTCTCCAATTTTCTTGAAAAGATCTCTGGTCCTCCCTATTCTATTGTTTTCTTCTATTTCTTTGCACTGTTCATTTAAGAAGGCATTCTTATCTCTTCTAGCTATTCTCTGGAATTCTGCATTCAATTGGGCGTATCTTTCTTTTTCTCCCTTGCCTTTTGCTTCCCTCCTTTCCTCAGCTATTTGCAAAGCTTCCTCAGACAGCCATTTTGCTTTCTTGCATTTCTTTTTCTTTGGGATGGTTTTGGTTGCTACCTCTTGTACAATGTTGCGAACCTCTGTCCATAGTTCTTCAGGCACCCTGTCTATCAGATCTAATTCCTTAAATCTATTTGTCACCTCTACTGTATATTCAACGGGGATATGATTTAATTCATACCTGACTGGCCTGGTGCTTTTCCTTACTTTCTTCAGTTTAAGCCTAAACTTTGCAACAAGAAGCTCATGGTCTGAGCCACAGTCAGCTCCTGGTCTTGTTTTTACTGACCGTATAGAGCTTCTCCATCTTTGGCTGCAGAGCATATAGTCAATCTGATTTCTGTGTTGACCGTCTGGTGATGTCCATGTGTAGAGCCGTCTCTTGGGTTGTTGGAAAAGAGTGTTTGCTATGACCATCGTATTCTCTTGACAAAATTCTATCAGCCTGTGCCCTGCTTCATTTTGTACTCCAAGGCCAAACTTGCCTGTTATTCCGGTTATCTTTTGGCTTCCTACTTTAGCATTCCAATCCCCCATGATGATAAGGACATCATTTTTTGGTGTTAGTTCTATAAGGTGCTGTAGGGCTTCATAGAACCGGTCAATGTCATCCTCTTCAGCACCGGTGGTTGGGGCATAGACTTGGACTACTGTGATATTGAATGGTTTGCCTTGGATTCGAACTGAGATCATTCTGTCATTTTGAGGATTGTATCCCGGTATTGCTTTTCCTACTCTTTTATTGACTATGAAGGCTACTCCATTTCTTCTGAGGGATTCTTGCCCGCAGTAGTATACCTGATGGTCATCTGAATTAAATTCACCCATTCCTGTCCATTTTAGTTCGCTGATACCTAAGATGTCGATGTTCAGTCTTGTCATCTCTTGTTTGACCACGTCCAGCTTGCCTTGATTCATGGATCTTACATTCCAGGTTCCTATGGAGAAAAAATCTTTACAGCATCGGACTTTCCTTTCACCACCAGACATATCCACAGCTGAGCGTCCTTTCGGCTTTGGCCCAGTCGCTTCATTCTTTCTGGCGCTACTAGTACTAGCCCTCTGCTCTTCCCCAGTAGCATATTGGACGCCTTCCGACCTGAGGGGCTCATCTTCCAGCGTCATATCGTTTTGCCTTTTGGTACTGTCCATAGGGTTTTCATGGCAAAGATACTGGAGTGGGTTGCCATTTCCTTCTCCAGTGGATCACGTTTTGTCAGAACTCTCTGCTATGACCTGTCCGTCTTGGGTGGCCCTGCACGGCATAGCTCATAGCTTCATTGAATTACGCAAGCCCCTTCGCCACGACAAGGCAGTAATCCATGAAGGGGATGTTCGCTATGAAGAACTGTATTAGGCTGGTCACTTCCGCACCGTTCCACCCATCGACGAACGGGATGGCTGAAATTATGGTGCGCTCAACGAAAGAAGCATTAAAAAAGTTCGTAAAGGGGAACTGGCAGCGACGACTCAGCCAGTTCCTGATGGCACAACACACAACTCCCTGTACTGCAACTGGCAAGACACCAGCGGAGCTAAGGTGGGGAAGGAGACTGATAACGCGGCTCGACAGACTGCATCCCGACACTTACACAGCAGAACCAGATCACCCCCCCACCCCGCACATTTAAACCTGGGCAAATGATCTGGGCACGATCATACACATCCAAAAACAAATGGGTCCAAGGGACTGTGTTACAACAAACAGGACCCATTTCCTATTTAATACATACGCCTACTGAAGGCAACTTGCGACGGCACTTAGATCAGCTCAGGACAAGACAACCACAACACCACCCAGACCTTCCCCCACCAGACAGCCAAGACCCACCCCCCCTGGACATCATACCTGCACCAGATCAGGAAAAAGGGGAACAAGAAAACATACCACCACCGGAACATGAAAACGCACCCCCCCAAGACGTTCTAACAGAAACAGAAGAGCACCAGCATATTTAAGGGACTATGAATGGGCCGGCTCCAACAACCAACAAGGGGGGGGGAAACAATCCAGGGGAGGGGTAAGGTTTGTAATGTATACAAACACACATGTTCAAACGTTATTAACAAGTTATAATCGTTTATTCTGTGAGGTAAACACCACTGACAGGGAAACACGCGGGAACTTTGACAGCTGTCAAAGTTCCCCGCCAGGGCGCAGGCGCAGCCATTTGACAGCTCGCGGCTGTCAAAACACAGAAGCCGACTCACCACGCGGAAAGAAGAACTGTCAAGACGCGACGGCGGTGATTGGTTCAGCAAGACGCGGCGCCAAAAGAAACGAACCTGATTGGACTACACTGACAGCCGCCGGCTATAAAAGCCGGACAAGTTATTCTGTTCTCTGCCTTGTTCTAATAAAATCCTAGTTAAGTAACCTGTCGTCCCGAGTGGTCCTTTGGCTACTTCACTTACAACAGTATGAGAAAGGATAGTAAAGCCTACTTAAAATTTGACGATCTGAGCTCCATTTTTTTTTAATTGTGTCAGGTTGAATTGGGGCCCAGCCTCAGCATTTCCTTTTAAACTTCACTGATTGTCAGAAAATCTAGTTTTCTCTTTCCATATTCCATGCAAGCATTTTTTTTAAAAAAAAATCTACAAAGAATTTGAGGAGGAGGGGTAGTCATTCTATTCTCCTGTTGTCTTCTGGTATTTGTTTAAATTAGAGGTTGCACTTCAGTTGCATATTTGTAGCACCATCTTTCCTATAGATTCTCTTGAAACGATTAAGTGATTATTCCAATATTTGTAGCTCAGGGTTGAAATGAGTGACTCTTGGTGCTCTGAGCTACATACCATACTCTACATACTAAAAAGACTCAAGCACCTCCCCAACAGCAATCAGCACTCAGATGAGCATAGATTAACTCCAAGATTAACATCAGTCCAACAATCAAGTATATAATACCTCAATCAAGGAACTGCCAAACAAGCCAACAGCAAACAGCCCAACCAAACAACTTCCAGGACTACTTCCACCAACACAGACAGGGGAAGACATTAGAATATAAACTGAGAGCAAACCCCACCCTTTATTAGTATGATGATGTTATCAAGTTTGAATAATGAAATGTCTGTAAGAAAATAACCAAACTCAGAGAACACCAGGACCTCTCAAGTGACGACTAGCTGATTGCAATTGTGGAGCCTTATTTAAGGTGGGTTTTCATTACCGTATCAGATTAAGGGGACCATGTTTTCTTATCTTGTCTAGTGATATACCAAGCCTAATTCATTTCAGAGGAGCTTATATGGAATTTCCTACATCTCTAACAATGAGATTCTCTAAGCAGAGCTGCCAAATCTGTTTGATTCTCAATCCTTCTTATTTCCCAAGGTTGCAGAAATAAACAACTATAGTATTAAGTTCACCATGCTATTCAGATAAATATAAGCATCAATGCCTGGAAAACATCATTTAGATGCATGGTCATAAATTCAAAAACATTCTCCTAGTGACTTCATATTTGCCCTTTAGATATGCCTTCTTTGTTACTTAGTCACATGGTATGAATCACTCTTACAAATGCCCTTTCCTTGAGCAACTGTCATCTATTCCTCTCCCCTTTTGTGTTTTCTGACAGTTCCAACTTGCATAAAGCACCCGAAAATCATGTTTTCGACAAATGTATTCACCTGTGGATGATAAAATGAAAGAGGTGGTGGCTGATAGTGCTGAATTATAGGGTGGTGTTTAAAAGCTAAAAAATGGTAAAGTCTTGGGGTCTGTAGAGTTCAACATCCATTAAAATGTCTATTTTCAGTCACCCTCAGCTGAAAGTGCAATTCATCCATTCCATTTTGTCCAGAACAGTCCTGACAAGACAACCTCTTGTTCGACATTGAAGATATTGAGGTTCTTTCCCCAGCAGTAACTTTGCATATTCCAGTATGGTAGAAGTATAGGAGAGTGAAATGACCTTCACTGACTCAATGCACAGGTGCCTCCTATGTTTTGAAGGGTGAAGCAATTCTTTTTTAACACGATATTCATGAGGTAGATAACAAAAGCTCTTAAGTTGTTTTCTCTTGAGAAGACATACTTGTCTCATAATAAAAAGATACAACCAGAAACCAACAGTTGGGGAAAAAATAAACAGTATAAATGTATTTATTTTGTTTTCTTTAAATAAACTGGCCCAATTAATTTATTTAATCATCAGCAGAATGTAGATCAAATTACAAATGCAATAATTAAACTGACACAAAACTAATATTGGTGCCACTTAGTATCCAAGGGGAAAGCATTCCATCATCAGGGTACCAATGTAAGGTATGCATAGTGTACCCAATATCCATTAGAGGAACACAATATGCTGCAGATGTATCTACCAGTGCTAAGAATTTCAGCATAGTCACTAACATCTAGAATTCTGACTGGAAGCATATTGGCAGGCAGGACATTTCCTTTAAAAACAGAGAAATATGATTTATAATTGGTGTTCTCTAATGGTTTTGGAAGGACAAGCTCAAATACTTTGGCCACCTAATGAAAAAAGAGGACTCATTGGAAAAGACACTGATGTTGGGAAAGATTGAAGGGAAAAGGAGAAAGGGATGGCAGAGGATGAGATTGTTAGATAGTGTCATTGACTCAATGAACATGAATTTGGGCAAACTCCGGGAGACAGTGGAGGATGAATGGCTCTGGCCTACTAGAAAGAGTTGGGCATGACTTAGCAACTGAACAATAACAACAGTGTGTTCTCCCCAAATGTCTCCTGCTTCCAAGAATGATGGAATAATAGACTAGATCATCCTAGGTAGTGGGGGGAAAGTTGATATGGAACTATCAGTAGATTCCAATATATAACCCAAGTTATATATCCTGAAGAAAACAAAAAAAAGGTGGATTCAAAAGAAGCCTGAAGATGAACTGAGAATACTCACTGATCTGATGTTGATGAAGGCCATTAGACATGGGTGCCTTCATCAACGAGAATTGAGGTACTTGTATTTCATCATTAATCAGTAGCTTTTTTTAATGAATCATTAATCTCAATCTCCCAGGTTGATATTAATAATTTTGCAAGAGCTGCCAAAAATTACTTATTGTTCTGTTAATCATTGCTAATAGGAACAGAGGATGTTTTGAGATGCCCCATGAAAATCATACTAATTAGAAATGTTTGAATTTGTACAAATCCTTGGAGATTAATTTATTCATCATAATCAGTTAATCACTTTTTCCTTTACATAATTAGACATTGCTTGTTGAAAAATAGAAATCTTTTTGTTCTCCTTTATAGAAGTAAAGTACTTCAAGCTGGCAGTCAAGAGACAAACGGCAGAAATGTGAGGCTTATTATGAATCCACATTCAAGGTCTGTACTGGTTGCTGAGAGCAGGTGCCATCACTGTGTATTATTTGAATGTGTATCTTTCTTCTTCTTCTTCTTCTTCTTCTTCTTCTTCTTCTTCTTCTTCTTCTTCTTCTTCTTCTTCTTCTTCTTCTTCTTCTTCTTCTTCTTCTCCTCCTCCTCCTCCTCCCCCTTCTCCCCTCCTCCTCCTCCTCCTCCTCCTCCTCCTCCTCCTCCTTCTTCTCCTCCTTCTCCAAAATGTTCTTTCTAATTTTCACTGAAATAATGAAGGAAGATGTGCACAATTCCTTTCTGCACTGGATATTTTCTAATAATAAATGTTCTGGGCATCAACCTGTTTCTGCACATAGGATTTGTCAGTGGTGTGGGTGGCTGCTGGAGTAATGTAAATATTCTAAAACAACAAATAAATACAGTACCTTCTAAATTTGCAGAATGAAAGAACTCCCAGAACCATTAAACAATGTGGGGAAGTGAAGAATACTAGACATTGTATTGAAGCAACATATAAAAGATTATTTATACATAGGATCATAATTTACAAAATCCTGCCAGATCAAATTTAGGGAAGGGGTGAGACTTGATGAATCAAGACATCTACAGAAAGGAAAGGGATATTCTGGCATGGGAAGATTTCATTTCTTTTTCAGTCACAGTTCCTATCTTATGGTTTTACTCACTGTGCTTTTCTCACAGATTTCAGCTAAAAGTCAGGAAGTATATGAATGAAGCTTAAAATAAGTATTGGATTTAAAACCCAATAATGATGAGGTCAGGTTTTGGCTTTTAGGCTGCAATTTTGTATCTACTTAGAAGACACAATTCTCATTGAACGAAGTGGTTAAAACGGTAATTTATCACTTCTAGTTTCTGGCAGCCATGCTAATTCTAAAGGGTCTTAAGTATATAAATATGGAAAGGAGAAAAAAGCCATGTCTCAAAAAACTGGATTCATAATTAAATACTGTCTTTAATTATGTGTATGTGCTACATGCCAAAAAATATATACATATACATTTTGGAACAAACAAACAACTTGTATTGCATGACCAGATAATTAACTTTGAGAGATTTGGGGCTTTTAATCACTTCTAAACTGTAGAAGTTAATTTAGTTGAACCAATGTAAATTCTAAGGAGACATCTATAGACCTATATGATTATCAAGTAAAATGTAGTGATAGCAAAGGACATAATGACCTTGTGTATACAAAAGATGGACATCCTAAGATCACAAGAGCTTAATGCATACACAATCCTTTCTACTTTTATTGAAAACTGGCAGGAAGAGGGGGAAAGTCCTGAGTCCTTCGGGAGAAGGGCAGTATACAAATCAAATAAAATAAATAAAATAAAATAAATAAAGTGGTTATAATTGTAAGCTCATAGCATATACTACTTCTAGATTTGGTATGAATCCTGAATCACAAATGTAATGTATTGGCCATAACTGTTTTAATCACTTGCTTAATGTCTGACCTAGATTGCTGTATTGCTTAACAGTTGCTGTTACTGAAAGCCAGTCTGGCTGTCTCCAAGCTGATAATTAGGCTTGGGGCGGGAAACTATTACTTTAAACCTATTGGTTGCTAACAGTATAAATAGCTGTGCAGCAGCCATTAGGGCTGCTTCTGTTCTGAGTTAATAAACTTGTTTGCTGTTTCAACACTTCGTCTCACTTAATGCCTAAAAGAACCGATATAACAACAAATGTTAAAGGTGTTCTTCTGATGAAAAGAAGAGAAGAGAAGAGAAGAGAAGAGAAGAGAAGAGAAGAGAAGAGAAGAGAAGAGAAGAGAAGAGAATATAACAGACTTGAAGTTCTTCTAGTCCAACTCCCTGCTTACTCGTAGTATAATAGTGTACATTAATATAGTTATACATCATAATTTTCTAGAACGGGAGAGAGCCACATTAACCCTGAAGTATTTAAATCTATCCTATCTGTGCATTTAATTCCTAACACAAAAAAATAATTTAATGCTCCAGATTAATTGTCTCAGGGAGTTTACAATTTAAAAAGTGAGGGCCCTATGAATGGAAGAAAAACAGAATTGGAATAATCAGAAAAAAATATTATTTAATATATTTTGACATATTTAGGCTGTTACAATAAGATATGGGAACAATGATTTATGAAGATCCATGTCCCTTAAAGTGCCACTATTATAAATATCCATTTTAATATTAGATTCTATAACATACAGGACTTACATTCACGCAAAATAAAATTGTATGTACAGTTATTTTATTAAACTTTTTGTATTAGAGGCATCAATTATCTAATTTTACTTGTCTGGAACAAATATGGATGGGGGAAATTCTTTTTTTATTTATGTGCATATCAAATTTCACAGCAGCATCCAATTATTTTTCTGTAAGCAATTTTAGTGAGAACATTTTATTTTCCAAATAACACACAAATAATATTAATTTATTTAAAAAGTAAATGACATACCTCATCATCTTGACTTTTATAAATAGTCAGATTTTAAGCATGAAAACTCAAAAAGCAATGTAAGGGTAAGGAATGAGGTAGGAAATTTATGGAACCATTATAATTATATTAGATAATTTATCAAGATATTTCCTATTCATTAGAGCAGTTGAAAAATGTCAGAAAGTTAAGTTAAATACCTGTGCATCTTCTAAAATTCCTAGAGATGAGTTATATTCATCATTGTGGTGATCATTCCAAATTAAAAATATACTATGAGGTAAATACTGGTAGTCCTCAGCTAATGACTGTAAATAGGACTGGGTATTCCACCACTATGCAATGCAGACATAAAGTGAAAAATCACATCACTGTGCCAACTTATAACAAGGTTCTGGCAGTTCTAGCTGTGAGTGTTAAGCAGTGCTTTTTTTGTAAGAAAAAAGGTGCCAGAACTCACATCTTGTTTATCTTTTATTTTAAAAAATATATATTTAGTCCTTAACATAAATTTACTTTTTGCATTTAGTCAATCACTGTACACACACCCACACACATCAGTTGTGTAACAAAACATAATGGTCTCCGCCCACAGTAAGCACTCAGCATGTGACCACATAACCAATCACAAGCCGAGCAGTTCCACAAGCCGAGCAGCACCATCACAACCAGTGCGGATGAAGTATGCATGTATTGGACTCAACACACAAGCAGCCCACATGCACCATTTTAATGATTTTGCCGCAGATCTGCTACGCTCGACAGGGTGATTCAAGTCCACGTGGACCAAACATCAAATTTTCAAAAGTTACTTCTAAAACTTGGAAATTCCATTGAAAAAAAGTGCTGGAACTCTGTTCCAGTGCATTTTATGACAAAAAAGCACTGGTGTTAAGTGAATCATTCAGGGCAATTAAGCACAATGTCACATGACTGGAACTTGTGACCTTTTGCTAGATTTTCCATTGACTTTATTTGTCAGAAGCTGGCAGTGAAGGTTGCAAATGGAGATCAGGTGATCATGGACACTCTGATGGGGGGCAACTTCAAGGACTGGCCATAAGCAGTGGTGGGATTCAGCCAGTTCACACCACTTTGGCAGAACTGGTAGCTAATTTTTTGTTGCCCAGGCCCAGAATAGACTTCCGGAAGTGGCATCCAGACAGAGAACTGGTTGTTCACATATTTGAATCCCACCACTGGCCATAAGTCTTCTCATTCAGTATCATCATAACAGTCACTGGATAGTGCTTATATAGAGGTGCAGAGCTGGGCAAGTGGGATAGATATTGTCTATGGAGAATCTCAATCATCCAAGTCAACATTTGGTTGTTCTGAAGGTCTCTCTCTCTCTCTCTCTCTCTCTCTCTCTCTCTCTCTCTCTCTGTGTGTGTGTGTGTATGTGTGTGTGTCTCAAAAGAGAACTGGGTTTTCTTGATTTTCTCCTTTGAAAACCTTTCACTTCTCAACCAAGTAGCTTTTTCAGTTCAGATAGATATCTGAGCAATGGTCTGGCAGGAGAAAAGACAAAGTTGGTGCACTCTGCAAGAAAACCTCTCCAGGACTGTATAAATTCAAGTCACCCAAGACTTCCTGTAGAGACGGCAATGGAAGCACATATGGGTCAAGGACATATGAGCTTTTCCCATGTGTAAGAGAATATTTTGCAATAGGATAGCAGAACAATATACCTAACCTGACCCAAATGAAAACCCAGTATAATTTCAGGACCGATGGGATATAGGAGGCTGGTACTGATCTCACATACTACAAATCTGGGAAGCAGATTTAGGACAATTTGAAAATCAATTACCCAAACATACTTCTAGAAAATACTTCTTACATTGTCAAAACCTAATGGGCAAAGTCTCTCCCAAGAGAATCCTAGAGAGTGAATCTTGCAAATAACTTTTTTAAAAATCAAGTTGACTTAAAGTAGTCTTTGAGAAGCAATGGAACCAGATCTAGTGGGGGGCAGGATGGGGAAGACAGGAATATAATTTTAGCTTGAAAAAGATATCATCAATCTCTAGTATCAATGGACACTAAGCCCATTTCTATATTAAATGTAATATTTTAAATCCATGTTGGAACTGCAAGAATAGCTCTGACAGACTGAATGGTCTTAAGGATGTCAAGATTTCTGTAAGTATAGATTTAGATGCTCTAGAAATGCTGGAAGATTACTTTGGTCATAAAGATGAAAGATGAAACAGAGTTCTTTTAAAAAAAAGTCTCAGGACAGCTGAAGAGCTACAGTTATCAACACTTGCCAGCAAGAAATGTATGGGTGTGCAGCTGGTCAATAATATTTCCATATTATCATTTTGTGCAAATAACAACTCATTTTCTATTAATTATTTTTTTTATTCTTTTATTCTGGGCAGGCAAAAAGAAGCTAAATTTCTCATACCCCTTCTAATTTCAACTGGGAGATAGACACAATCATAAGATTGCACATAAAAAGGTAGAACCACTGGAGTCTTTGCTAAAAACAAGGGAGTGATGAGATGACACACAGAGAGAGGATCCAGATTATTGACTTGATACAGAGATTTGAAAAGTAGAAAATCTAGAAGGGATAGCTCCAGGGAGATATCCCTAAGAGAAATATATTTGATTTTCAAAGTGGCTTTGAAATAGAGGGATTGAATGAGAAGAAAAACCCTTATAGCTATCAAGGGTACTCTGGTTTTTCCACTGCTTCTCCCTTGGAATTAAATAAAAATCAAATTTAAAATCAATACAAGCTACAAAAAAAACAGTTTCTGGGCTACGAAGAGTATTTCTCTGCTAGATGGGGAAGAACCAGACAGTAGCCAAGAGCTGATTGGTCCCCTTTGAAGCCCACCAGCTCCTCATTGAGAAAGTTTAATTTTAAACTAATCTGATAGTTTTGAATAAAGTTACTAAACATACTGCTTAGCTGATTATATTTGGACCTTTATAGGTCCTAGAGCTAGTAAGATCAAATATATTACTTTTATTTTGTAAAATGAAATGGCATGGCTCCAGTCTGTAGAAAAATGGACTGAGTCCATGGTAAGCCAGATCAGCAGTTATTTGTCTTTTCCAAGCGGAGATAAATTGGTCAGTCAGGATAAGATGAACTAGACCAGATATGTCAAACTCGCAACATCACATGACATCATGCAACATATCGGGACGGTTTTGCCATTGCCAGCAATGGAGTGGGCACAGCTCCCAGATGACGCATCCGGCCTGCGGGCCCACAGTTTGACACCCCTGAGCTAGACTGAGCTGTATTATTTTTGGTTTTCAGCATCTCAATGTGGTGGATAATGAAAGTTGCAAATAGGATAAAACAGGGAGGAGAGTTTACTTCACAAAATCCTCTTCCTCACAGCTCAGACCATCATGATAGTCTCACAGCTTATTCAGGTTTTCTGAACAAAAATGAAGTGCGGCACTATTTTTTTTCTCTCTTGAAGCTGCAGCTAAGCAACAATATCACGATTACTTTTCATCACCATGCTTGGCTTTACTCCATGAGTGTTTTTCTTGAGGCCAACTGCACATAAAAAAGATTGGTATGGATTAGTACACTCACAAAAAACCGTGTTGACAAGCTCTGAAGATTAAGTTTAAGGCAAAATGATGGTGTGATACCACTGCAACAACAAACACTTCAATGGAGTCAAGTCCTAGTTTTCTATTAATTCTTCAAATTGGATCTAAGTATATTCTCCACGGTGAACTGGCAAGCAGTCATGTCATTTGACATTGTAACATGGAGAGCCTAAAAATGAAGGGAAATGGCTAGAAGTATCAGTTTCACTTCATTCTCCAGATTCCATCTCAGTTATAAATTTCTTAAACTACCATGTCTGAAATGTATCCATTATTTTCTCTTCTCCACTGTCCTTCACTCTGAGGCAGTGGGTGTTTTCCCAAAATAAACAATTAAGATTATTCTTTGCTGCACTGCTTTTTCAAGAGTTCTGATCCCCTTCAAAATGGCATTCATATTTTTAATTATATTGGCTCATTGTGTGTGAATTTTGTCTTCTTAGATTTGATTATCCTATCTTCAACTCCACAGGGATATGTTGTCCATCATCCAAATACAGTCTTTTATGAAAGCGCTCTCAGATTTCCATTTTGAACGTACTCATAGATGTACTCATAGTCCTGTCTTCATATTGTGATAAGCTGGCTTTCTTTAACCATTCTTCATGGGGTTTTCTTCCTCTAACAAGGAACTGTCAGCCCTCTACAGAAACTGAGGAAGGACTCATGGTTTTAACCAGTGTTTTTTTTTCCTAAAAAAAATAAAATAAAAAAGGTGCCGGAACTCTCATCTTGTTAATCTTTTATTTATATAATTTTATTTATATATTTATTTATATAATTTAAAAAAGTATATATTCAGTTCTTAACATAAATTTAATTTATTCTATATAAGGCAAATGTTCACAGTAAATTCCAAAGTTTTGTCCAATTCTCATCCGGCAAATCTTTGAGATTTGAGCCAAGTTTAATTCATAATTGCCCTTTAGTTTTTTCATCTGTTTTTGGCTTAGATGAGGTAGTGCATCTTTCAGGCATTCACCAAATAAACTAGAATTTTTTGTGAGCATCTCCTTAAATACAAACAGCTCATAAGCCAGACCTACCAATATTAGCAACCACATTATTGATGGCTTGTATATACCATTTTAAAGATATGATCACATTGGTTCAGGTGAATGAGATGCTCCTATAACCCAAAATGTGTGCTATTAATTCATCCCTGCCAAAATAGTTACTTTCATTAGACTTAGTTCATGATGAACTTAGAACAGTAGGTTCTGTTTTATCAAATTTATCATGAAGACAGCATTGTAGGCTGCCATAGGGGTGATAAACTGTGGGATAGTTCCACCATGTTTATATACTGCAGGTGGGTATAGTAAAGATGGAATGTTATTTTTTTGTCTACTTGGAAAATGATGTGTTGCACTTTAAAAGAGGAGATAACTTTTGCATATATAGCATGACATATATTGAGTTCCTTTTGGAAGGACTAGCAGTGGGAGATAATACATGTCTAATACAAGTGTATATGCTGCCTTCAACATATATGTGTTTAACTGATGGAGTCAAGTTACTGACAAGATAATGAATTGCAAAGAAATTGTTATTAATATATAAGTTAAACATTTTGTTTCTATTTCTTTACAGCTGCTGATAAAAATGGCCTGGTGAGGGGAAAAGTGTTACAATTCAATCTATTTATGAATATGAATTAATATGTCCATAATTGCCCAGTGTATTTAAAATACACTGGGCAATTATGGACATATTAATTCATATATATAGAACTGTGATATGAGGAGTAAAAGTAACATTAGATAAATAAGAGAAAATATAGTTGCATATCCTTAAGTAATTTATGAAAAAAATGCTTAAGATTACCACTTCAGACAGACGTACAAAATCTGCAAGAATCCCGATAACCACTAAAATAGTAGCCATGAGACACAGTTCCTGGCTGAGGGAGGTGACCCCCAGCCCCTTCAGGCCACATGGGATGATATAGTCAAACCAGGTTAAGTCAGTGCAGCAGTTCAGGGCCAATCCGTGTGAGGTGAGGTGTCTCCTGCAATGCACACCGATGGCACAGAGCTTGCAGTCACTGAGCCAGATGCTGGTGTGGGGAGGCAGGAGGGCAAGGGTGGCGGGCAGTACGAGGTGGTGGTAGGCATCGTGGGCCAGGCACTCAAGGGCAGCCACATAGGTGTGCAGGGCGAGGAGGCAGTGGTGCAGGTCCAAAACTGGGTAGGCCACCAGCTGGCCAGGCCCATGGAAGGTCAGCCACCCACCGTACCCCATGCGTGCCACCTCCGCACCCAGTGCCCACAGCCACCCCGCCAGCACTGCCTCCTCCCCGCCACTCACCCTGCACAGCACTGCCATGTAGAGAGGGCCCTGCGGCTCCCACAGCACCGTGGCATTGCCGCTCCCATCTCTTCCAGGTATCTTCAGGACTACTGTTAAAAAGAGGTGAAGAGGGAAATCGTGTCTGCCAGGCCTCACCTCCCCATTGGGCCAAGGGTCTCACAGAGGACAGGGTGGACTTGACAAATGTGAGTTATTTGAGGAGGGGTCTCTTTGCCACTGTGTTTTCTCCTTCTGACTTGTGGTCAGCCTGGCTGACACGAGGTGAGCACGAGGCAGGCGTGCACATGGACTCCGCTTTTTCGGCAGGGCAGAATTAAGTGCTGTTTCCCACCTCCCACTCCTGGTCCTCTCTTAAATAATAATAATAATAATAATAATAATAATAATAATAATAATAATAATAATAATAATAATAATAATAATAATAATAATAATAAGAAGAAGAAGAAGAAGAAGAAGAAGTTGGAAGGGACCTTGGAGATCATCTAGTCCAACCCCCTGCTAAGGCAGGAAACCCTATACCATTTCAGACAAATGGCTGTCCAGTCTCTTCTTAAAAACCTCCAGTGTTGGAGCATTCACCACTTCTGGAGGCAGGTTGTTCCACTGGTTAGTTGTTCTAACTGTCAGGAAGTTTCTCCTTAGTTCTAGGTTGCTTCTCTCCTTGACTAGTTTCCATCCATTGCTTCTTGTTCTGCTTTCAGGTGCTTTGGAGAATAGCTTGGCTCCCTCTTACAATAGGAGATGGTGTAGTTGGCAGCAGGGAGGGGTGAAAAGTTCCTGCCAACTTACCTTTGCTGCAGACAACTTGCATGTGCAATGTTTGCCGGCCAGGTCTTTTGGCGCACTTAGCAGCAATTCCTATTGACTTTCAAAAGCCAATAGAGGGAATAGCACAGCTTGTGCAAAAATTGAAAAAAATCCATCAAAGAAAGGTGCCAGAACTCCGTTCTGAGAGTTATATGAGAAAAAAAGCCCTGGTTTTACCACCAATGCTTATGAGATAAGCTGTAGAAGCTGCTTGATTTTAATATCTACTTTCCAATAAATATTTTTAACTTTGCCTAAGTTCTTTTGCATGATTTTACATAGTTGTGAATTTATCTCGGGTTTCTATATTTATTAATATTATGTCACCCAATGGCAGTCCTGACTTAGCAGAGCTATCATTTTTTTCTATCTTGTAGTACTTGGACATAGTGATGTCTCTCTGTGATTGATGTAAGCTTGTCCCTCATGTAAAATGCACAGACACTATGAGGAAAACAGCTCAGGATTCTTCCAATGATAACCTCTTCTTTAAACATAACCCTTCTAATTTTGCCCTTTGTAGGTTTCTGTCTAAATTCAGATGCCTTATCCCCCACTTATTTTCTTCTCCACTATTGAGGCACCCTGAGAAGACAGGAACTTGAGAGGAGAGGAATCTCTGGCTATTTAAGCAACCTGAGAGGACAGGAACATGTTTCTTGGGTGTGTTTCCTACCCAAAAGTCCTTTGCAGAACTAAAAATGTCCTACATTTTATAAAGGGGTGTGCCAGGGTACTTACTTTGCTTGTGAAGAGTCCAGATTCCAATTTGCAGCAATACTCACAAGGAGTGTTAGCAATATTGTGGAGTGTAGGATATTATGTGGGTAGTAGTACGGAAGAGTGCTTGTGAGTATTGTTTAAGGACCTGTGCTGTTAATCGCTCTTGGAAGTTCACAAAATTGGATATAGTTGAAAAAGAAACCAGGCCAGATGGGTTTCCTAAGTAAAAGTCCTTTTTAGAACTAAAGATGTCCTACATCAGGGGTGTCAAACTGCCGGCCTGCGGGCCAGTTGCATTATACAGGGGCCACACCCACCCCAGCTCCAGCAATGCAAAAAAAGTCACGATATGTTGTGACACATCACGTGATGTGGCGAATTTAACACCCATGTCCTACGTGGTTGGGTAGGCATGTCCCTCAAATGTATGAATACACAGATGATTTAAAACCATGATTACACGTAAACAATTTATCCTTCTCAGGATTGCAGGATGTACAGAACTATTGAGTTTGTGCCCTGCTTCAACATCTTTTCCCTCCATATTTTATTTTGGGAGGTTAGGGAATGGAAAAATGTATGACTTACTGTACTTGAAAAGGAAAAAAGAAATATTTACATAAATGCACTGGATTGAAGCACAAACTATACAAGAAAAATAGTCTGTGGTTCAGGATGCACTGCTGGGGAAGGAAATGAAATGTTGTGTTGAATCTCCCTCTGTCCATTGGAATGCTCCACAAAAACAAACATTTAAATGATCAAATTCTGAGATTAAAATTAAATAGACCTCAATAAAGAACTTAATAGTAAAAAATCTTCCTTATGTGGCAAAACCACAATGACCGATATGAATCTGGACTAATATTGTGGCTGTTCTATCGTATGTCAGAATATTCATATGAAATAATTATTTCTGGAATAAATAAAAATATGAGACATATTTTAACTGCTAGAAGCAACATTAATGGTACAGTTTGCATCAAATGCTTTCTACTCTGAGCACTATTCACCCAACCCACTTTTTCTTTGAAAGGAAAATCCATACCTTTCCCATGGACCTGTCAATGATATTTTTTTTTTAAAAACACACACCAAATAATTGCATTAAAAATTCATAAACAGACAAAAATGTGCTTGGATAGTGAAATCAGTGGTATACAAAATTTAATAAATAAAAATGATCACTTAAAATATGCTACCTTATGCAAATGTGTGGTTAATAGTAGATTAAGGTTTAACATTAAAAACAGTAAAAGATTTTGGTTTAAGGCAGTTCTCCTTTTCCATGTTTCTTTCTCCCTCAATTTAGCAGCAACAGGTATATCGATTTTCTGGTAGTAAGTAACTGGCTGTCTTTTGTTTCTTATGTAGTCAAACAGTGACCAATTTCTTCCTGATGGACAAATAGCACTAGCACTTAGACCAGGGGTAGGCAACCTTGGCTCTTTTATGACTCG
This sequence comes from Vipera berus, assembly GCF_964194415.1. Lineage (NCBI taxonomy): Eukaryota > Metazoa > Chordata > Lepidosauria > Squamata > Viperidae > Vipera > Vipera berus. The sequence goes on from NC_138204.1 coordinate 77,189,592, forward strand.
TGGACTTCAACTCCCAGAATTCCTGAGCCAGCCGTGCTAGCTCAGGAATTCTGGGAGTTGAAGTCCACGAGTCATAAAAGAGCCAAGTTTGCCTACCCCTGACTTAGACTTATATACCACTTCATAGTGCTTTATAGCCCTCTGTAACTGGATTACAGAGTCAGCATATTGCCTCCAACAATCTGGCTCCTCATTTTACTGACCTCAGCCACTCAGAATCAAACTCCTGGCAGTGAGCAGAGAGTTAGCCTGCAGAACTGCATTCTAACCACTGTGTCACCACAGCTCTGAGACCCTCCCTAAATTATTTAGAGATCATACATGAAAATAGAAATGTTTTATAGATCCAAACCATTTTCTGTTTCATACATATAAATGCAATCTGGCCTGATTTTATATCACCATCCTTATCTTTATTTAGTGTCAGATATTAGGAATACTTTAACATATATGTCGCAATAAAAGAAAAGAGTTGAATTTAAGTGCAACTGGACATATATATCTGAAGAAATCAACAAAGTTGCTCTATGGTCAAACAGCAAAAGCACAAAATGTGGCTATTCTTCTGATGATTAGAGGTGATCTGTGAGATGACAGAGAAAGAATATTATTCTTTCCTCAACTGTCATGGGGCTTGGTTAGAACAAGCAATTATATTAGATCTGTCCACCAGGCAGAATCAAAAGACTATCTCTTGTGTGAGGTGGTCTCTATTTCTTCTGCAGGGCAAAGGCATAGACATTCTTTCACATGAAAGTGACTGACTTTTTCTTATAGGCCCGTGGAAAGCAGAACAAACACTGACTTTGACCAGTTTGAAGGCCTTCCATGAGGAGGCTTTAGATTCACAGGAGGTGGTACAACATAACATCCAACAGACTTCTTGCGATTTATTTTTCTTTTTATCAGCTGAGATAAGGCAATTTTCTTAGCTATGTTTTTAGGCATGTAAAACAATCCATGCAGTAGTCCGTTAAGGCAGCCAAACAAATGGGATTTCTTCCTCTCCAGACCCTCTGTCCTTCTCTACCTCAGCTATAAATAGGAATTGGGCAATTGTTTATTACTGCCTTCATCAGTAGAGGTTAATAACTTTCCTGCAAGTAATGTAATTAGCTTAAGCTTGTGACTGTTTAGTTGTATAACCTTTTCTACAACTATTGTCACTTAGGGATGAGTAAAGATGTTATTTATGCTTGCTGGCCTCCTCTTTCAAGTTGGCAGGATATAATTTTCTTTTTCCAGTCTCCTCCAAGGCTAGAAGTCATGTATCTCACTGGCTATCTCCTTTCTTCAGTGGTTTTCCTCTGACCTTACCCATGAAAACTATAGAAATTTTACTCTAAGGTCCGCTTTAGTTCATCAGGCATGAACTTCTTCCTCAAAACTTTATCCTCAAGTCTAGCCAGCTCCTATCTTTCCTATATAAGTTTAAGCTGGAGTAAAAAGTTTATTACCTGCTCTTTTCCAGAAATAGTTTACTAAAGAAGAACATCAACTGGCTTCTTTAGAAGTTCATGTGAAAGAATGACAGATTGTATTTAACTGCTGCATATGTCACAAGAACATGATATATTGGCTATATAATTATAGCCTGGATAATGGTCTCCCAATCAAGATCATCTCATACAAAAAGAACTTGTTTTCCAGGCTTTCTGAAAATTTATTTATTTATATTTCATACTTGTAAACCCCCATTTACCTGGCAAAAAGATAGCTATGTACCTATTGCTTCAGGTCCAGAGAGTTCCCTCAAAGTCAAGCAAGGTCAAATACTGAGCAGATACACCATAAATTTTAAGTCCAAATTATTATTTTCTCCTATGCTTATATTATCTTATAATTATCTCATAATATCAGCAAAGCTCGGTCGCTATTGGTAAATTCTATTGTAAATCAGAATTGGGGGTGGCATAGCTGGAAATAAAGATCTATACAGATTAGTCCAGGCCCAAGGCATAATAAAGAATTGGAAACACGCATGCATGCTCTCCGCAAGGAATTTTTTAAAAATGTTGGCTAATTCTGAGAAGCAAATTTTAGATTTTCTCAGCAATAAAATTCATATTGGGATTGGAATTAGGATTGAAATTAGAAGGAAACCAGCAGTTACACAGTGGTTTGGCATAAAAGTACTGTCATGTAATTTCATAATCAAGAAAAGATGGTACCTAACAGCAGAGGAGCTACAGATAATCTTTGAATTAAAACTGGTCACTTAACAGCTGTTTTAAATTACAATGGACCCCCTCTATCTACAACAGGGGTGTCAAACTTGCAACATCACATGATGTGTCGCGACGTATCATTACTTTTTTCCCATTGCCGGCAATGGAAGCAGTTTCACCCTGACGCATCTGGTCTGTGGGCCAGCAGTTTGACACCCCTGATCTACAACCTGATTTTGAAGTTATGATGACCTCATACATACAAACTGTACGTCACATAATCATATTTTGGGCACTTGGCAAACAATTCATCTTTATGACTGTCTACAGCATCCTGCAGTCATATAACCATGATTTTCAATGTTTTTCTTGCCAGTTTCTGATGTTTACTTCTGATTTCTGTCATAAAAGTCCCATTGGGTAAAATGGATTTACTTAATGACCACAGCATTCACTTAATAACCAGAGTGTTCACGTAACAACCACCACATTCATTTGAGGATCATGGTGTTTGCTTAATGATCACCACAAAAAATTCATAAAATTGGATCTGGTCACGTGGTGACCAGCTTAACAACCTCAACACTTTACAACTATAATTCCATACTCAGTTATGTTTGTAAATCAAGGTTTACCTGTAAGCAATCTCTCTTAAATCTGGTCTTTTAGAACTGAATTAAATACTCCAGTCACAAAAGATGACTGGAGATTCAGTCTCAAGAATCCCTTTTTCCTAAATAATCAGGACAAAACATTGAATGTCTTTCTTAAACCTGTAAAAATACTGTCTGTGTTATTCAGTCAACTAATTTCTCCTAAAAGTGTCTAGCGTACAAGTTGTTCCCTACACATGTAACAGGCTAATTGGGCAGCAGCTTCCCAGTTTCTATTTACCACCTTTTGTGTATACTTGAATCATAACAGAACTAGTCCAGTCCTTGGAGAACTGAAAAGAATGATCTGTTTGTATAAATAAGGAAGTCAACACTGGAGTTCCCGATTTAATATTTTATATTTCTATTTAATGCATTTGTGAAGAAGTTCCTAGCATCTGTATGTAATGTGAGCTGTCCCATTCTTCAAAAGAGAAAGAATGGCACGGAGCTGAAAAGAGCACAGAATCAGGAAGAGGTTGCCACTGACTTAATTGTTCCCTGCATCATTTATAGTGAACAATGAAGTCAATAATGGCAAGTTGTGCAGGGTGCCAATCTTTCCACAGTGGGTGTGGGGTAGGACAGAAAACCACAGTCAATAGTATAGTGGACCAAATGCATTGCAGTATGTTAGTGAATAATATTAAAGAAGAGTATCACTAGATATTCTGTTGATGTTCCTAAGAAATTATGCGGAACCAAGAGATTAATGAAGGTCAGTAGAGCTTTCTCTGGAACTGCTTGTAGATTTTTTCCAAGAAGAGACTTCTATATCACGCACATGTTGCTTTGGAAAGTTTCCTAAGTTTCAAAAATGGTTTTGCCATGTGTCTTGAACAGCCTAGATTTCTCCTTGACAGTAGATACTAGTTGCAGCCCCACTCTTTATTTCTACCCTAATGCTCTTAATTTGTTTAGCTAAGACACAAACTCTCTTTATTATTATGTCCTGTTGAATTTACTTTTGTTGCTCCTGAGAAACTGTGGGCCAGCCTTCTCTGAAAGGCTTGTTCTATAGAAAATATATAGTGGAAGTGTCCATCCGATCAGTGACCACAGTCTTCCTGAACACTGCCCTTAGTAATTCAAGGTTAATGTTAGAAGCCTAAATCTTCCCGATTAGAACTTGTCAGGAAGGCTAAACAACTGAATTATATATTGTTGGGATGTGCTGACAGGTTGAGTGATGGTCTTCAGTGAGCTGATCTGACTACAAAGTCAGTTTTGCTTCAGACTTCATTTATGTTTAACCCTATTCTCTTGGGGAAAACTGGGTATTATAGCCTCCAGCCCATTTGGCCCTTTATAGACATAATTACATTTACAGGAAAGCTTCTGGATTTCACTTTAAATCTTGCTTACCTTGAGCCTGTTCACAAAGCAGGAGAGATTTTCCACTAAATTCTTGTTCTGTGAAGTAATGAACGTATAAAACTTATAATCTGGTGGGAAAACAGTACTTATTGTATTATTTTTGAAGATAAACACTGAAAATAACAAATAATTTTTACTAAGGTTGATGTATTCCCCGTTAACAGTGTATTTTTTAGATAGGAACTGACACTTGGAATAATTACTAATCTTTATTTATCCCAAATGCTTTTCATCTATGAATTTTTTACATTTAATACATGAGTGTTTCACGTCTTACAGACAGATTGTAAACCTACCAAAGAGGAACTGTCATGGCAGAAGACATTTCTTCTAATTCAAACTAGACTGCAATCTTATTCATTTTTACTGAAAGCATATATTTTTTTAAAAGCAGTCCTACAGGTTTTATTCCAGTAGTCATTGCCAACTATAGGGGGCTGTGCTCATCTCTGTTTCATGGCCATTGAGCCAGCACTGCCCAAAGACATTTCCATGGTCATGTGGCCAGCATGACATGTCACAAAGCACTGTTACCTTTCCACCAAAGTGATACCTATTTATCTATTCACATTTGCATGCTTTTAAACTTCTAGGTGCGCAGGAGTTGGGGCGAGAACTGGAGCTCACTCCATCCTGTTGTGCTCAGTTCTTGAACTTGGGCTAACAGCTTTCCAGCAGACAAGCTGGACAAGCACATTTATTTTATTGAAAAGTTTTACAATACATTTTATCTTTAACAATCCCTCCCCCCTCCCTCCACCCAACCATTCCTAACCCTCCCTAACCCTCCCCCCTTCCCCCCTCCCCCCTCCCCGACTTCCCAGAGCTAAATACAAGGTATAAAAGTAAAAACAATCATAAACAATCATATGTTAACAACAATAAACTATTAAGTCTATCGCACTCCAGCTCATATGAAATGACTACAAGCAATACTAATATCACATAAAAAAAACTTATACAAATGCTAAATGAAACTTTTTGGTCCCATATTTGTTCTGGATATAATCAATCCACTTTTTCCACTCCATAATATAACGTTGTTGCGAATGGTCTTTCAAATAAGCTGAAATCTTTGCCATTTCCGCCAGGTCAGAAACTTTTAGAGTCCATTCTTCTATAGTCGGCAGTTCCTCCTTCTTCCAATATTGACCTACTAAAAGTCTTGCTGCCGTAATTAAGTTCAGCATCAACTTAGTGTCCACAACAGTAGTATCTGTAATTATGCCCAATAAGAACAATTGCGGACAAAACTTTATCCTTTGCTTAAATATCTTCTGCATATTCCACCAGATTTTAATCCAAAAAGCTTTAACCTTTTTACAGGTCCACCATATATGAAAGTACGTTGCATCTTCGCCACCACACCTCCAACATTTAGGTTGGTAGTTCGGATACATACTTGCAAGCTTTTTAGGATCTAAATGCCACCTGTAAAACATTTTATAAAATTTCTCTCTTAAATTTTGAGCTTGTGTAAATGTTACGTTCCTCACCCAGATCTTTTCCCAAGTATCCATTGTAATAACTTCTTGGATATTCTGAGCCCACTTTATCATACAAGCACATTTTGTTAAATATGGTAGGAATTCAGCTTCTTTTTATATGTGCTGTTAGGGTTCTGACGCTAGTGTTTAATATTTAAGATTCAAATGCTCTTTTCTGAAAAATGAAAGGCTTCAAATTTCACATTTCTTTGTCTTTCTCATATGTAAACACCCCTCCGTCCCCCCAAAAATGAGGTAGAATTTATCAGAAGAGGCTTAAGGTTAGGGTTAGGGTTAGGATTAGTGGAACTGCAGGAGGAGGCAAGTGGGGGGGGGGAACCCAGGGAGAATTAGTATTTTATAAATTTTGTCAGGGCTTGAAGGGATTAAAAAAAGGATTCTGAGTAGATTTCATTGATCGGGCAGGAGGGTGCCTCAAAGCTGGAAGAACTGAGAGGTCATAAAAAGGAAATTGATATCCTCCAAGACCCACCTACAAAGATGAAAGCAATTGATACTTGCCTTTTCAGCACCAGTGGGAGGAGCACCCTGGCAGGGGAATCCATCAATGAAGAGCTGGGCTGACTGCTGTGGAACTGAACATCTGCCTGGCATCATTGATCTAATGAAGGAAAGGGTTGAAACTTGCATCAAAATTCTTTGGCGCCATTTCCAATTGGGTGCAGCCTGAGAGACACACAGCTTAAAGCTCATGGGCAGAATTGCTGTACATTGAAAATGTGTTTGGACTGAACTTTTTGTATCCAGGTGTCATTGATAATCTTCACCTAACTTTATCCTTTTCTGTGAAGAAATAGATACTCATGTAACCCAATATTTATATTTAAATGTTTAAGTGAAAGGATAAGATTTTATGTACATCCTCTTGTGCTCCAGTGTTTTACAATGTGCAAGGAATGTGTTGCAATATTTGCAATTTCAGAGGGAAAGTCATCAGTCATCATACTGATTAATAAACATAGTATTTTCTCCCTAGGGGAAACATAGAAACATATACTATGAATGTACAATATAAAACACCTTGGGAAAGAATATAACATCTGATGGATCTCTGTAACATAGCTGGTTTTGCACATCTGGACTGCTTCTTCTCTAGCTTGTTAAAATTTGGCCATTTGATAACAACCTGGCAGTTTTATTTCTATTTTAATATATTTCTCTTTACTTGGGACTACCCAGAGTCAGTCTGGAATAGAATGACACAGACATCTAAATAATAAGTATTAATAAGCAAATAGGAAAGAAAGAAAGGGAAAAGAAAAAATTGTTTAAGGCATTGTTTTAATTAAGAATAGAAGCACTAAATTTCCATCTCCAAGAAATAATCCAAATGTTTCAAATGACTCTAAGAGGTCCAGAGAAATCATGCTGTGGGGCAGGATGCGTATTATGAAATATTTGGAGATGGTGCATTTCAAACATGAGTGGTGTGGTGGTGATAAAGATCCTTGCCTCCCACTCAGAAGGTTGGATGTTCAATCCTAGGTAGCAGCAGATTTTTTCTCCTAGGATGCAGAGAAAAAAAAAACAACTGCTGTGAACTCCATGTAGGCATCAGGAAGGGCATCCAGACAGCAAATGATCAGTTCCATCCAGTAGCTCCGATTCTACACGAATTAAGGTTTACAGGGTCATGTAGTAGAGCATATTGTACATATTCATAAAACATTTTCTCCTTTATCCCACTGAGATTATGCAAGCCATCCCTATGAGTTCTGAGAATTGTACAGCTAAGTATTTCTTTTTCATAATTGCAGTAGAGTAATAAATAACAGGGAACAGTGATGAACCACCAAAAATAAACTGCATTAAGCAGCTCACAGCAAATCTATTTTCATTGCAATGTGAAGTTATTTTATAAACTGGAAAACTGGCTTACATTTATAATGCAATTAAGGATTATTCCAACTGCTACCATTGCATCATGACTGGCAGCTTGATTTTTTTTCCATTAAGTTACAGATATTTATAATCTACTGATAGCTATATAGAAATAAATATTTCTGCTTTCATGGATGGGGTATGTTTGTGTGTGTATACATGTATACATCAAGCTATAAAATAATTCTTATAAAACAAATGTATGCATATTTGTGTGTTTGTGTGTGCATGTGTGTGCATGTGTATATGCACACATATACATACACACACACACACACACACACACACCTGCATATATTTATTTTATAACACTTATATATTAGCTTGATCTAGACATTTTGGGAGGAATATACAAACATGACATAACAACTCCAACTAATATCCTTCTTCATTGGAAACATAAAACTAAATGGTCACCTATCATCCTTTACTGGGAACAAAGACCCATTGAAACAAAATAGTGGTCATTGCATTCCAAAATGTACCTTTAGGACAGTGGGTTCTCAGAGGGGGTCACAATAAAAACATATTTTTTTGGCTCCTATCTCTCAGACTTGGGACTTTGGGAAGAGACTTTCTCTAGATGTCTGGATAGAATAGACAGACCATGTATGGCAAGGCAATCCTGTTACGTATTGAAGTTAAAGTTGTGTTAAGCCCTGCTAATGTGAAACTAACTTAACTCCAACTGCTTGTGAAGCTAAAATGAAACTAACCTTTAGATGACCCTGACTGTTAATTCCAACTGTTTTGGAAGGAAACTTTGAACATTCATATTTGGGCGGGCTTTTCAAGTATTGTGATTGGTTAAGGCCCTGTGGGCTCAGAGTATAAATTACAGGCAATTGCCTGCAGTTCTCCAGTTCTAGTTTGAGTCAATAAATGATGTTGTAACTATGCTGGTCTGCTTCTTGCCTACTGAAACCCACTACACAATAATCCCTAATGATTGATTGATTTTTGGCATTTCTATGCCACTCTACTAAAAATGGCTCTGGATGGTGTATAACAGAAATGTATCACATATTATACTACACATCAATAATTTTGAAAGCTGTTTAGTGAAAGGGCTATCCAACAACTCCAGGCATAAAGAAATCCAAGGAAAAAGAGCAGAAAAAGCACACATCCCCCCCCCCCGCTTTTCAGGCCTTTTCTTGTTTGATAGCGCTTTAATCAGAGAAATAAGATTAGGCTCAAAATAGAAATAATAGCAAAGCCTAATCCAAAAAGCAATATAATACTGACAGACGATAAATTTATGAACAAGGAGAAATCCAAAGATTTTATTTCACAACATGGATTGGTTCAGGCTTACACTAAGCCATGGTTCATGTAATCATGGTTTGTTGAACAGTGATTTGGTTCACATGTGATATAAACCAGAGTTTGCAAATCTCAGTCACTGTGGTCACAGATCACATTAATAGCCATAGCAATAGCACTTAGACTTTACAGACTTTACAGCCCCTCCAAGTCATTTACAAAGTCAGCATATTGCCCCCAACAATCTGAGTCCTCATTTTACCAACCTTGGAAGGATGGAAGGCTGAGTCAACCTTGAGCCTCCAATATTGCATTCTTACCACTGCACCACTTAAGAGAAGATCACTCAAACAGCAGGGTGGTTCGACATAATATGTCATCCCAACCAAAATTGGAAACCTTTTTGGTTTCAATCAGAGAACAGTCAGATCACTTCCCTTTTCCACATTTTCAATAAAGGATTATGACAACTTAAATGAGGAACTAATCTTTAAATCAGGAATTGCTGTCTATTTTATTTTCGGTGAGAAACCAGCTATAGAGTTTTTAAACCAACGAGTTCATTGCTAAAAGACAGTGGAGGTCATTCATTTCCCAGTGGAAAAGTATAGAATGTCATAAGCTATTTTTATTCTTAGTTGAGCAGAGCAACGTTAATTGAAATCTAAAGTTACACATAAGATTGTTGTAATTTCAAAGACAGTAGACAAAAGGTAAAATGTGGTGTCATTGCAAAAAGGTACATGTAGCTAAAAATGTGCCAAGACAGAAAGTGACAGAGTATAATTATAACACTAAAGGAGGAGAAGAAAAGCAGGTCTTTAAGATTCATTTTAGGCATACTAATTTTAAAATATCAGTCAGTAGAAAAAGAAATCTTCAAATGTCAGTGTACTTAAATGCAACTTTGCAAATTATTGATGCCATCCAACTGCATTAACATCAAAGTGAAGTTTTACAACAGAACTAAATGGAAAATATATTGAACACTATGGTTTTATTATCCCATTACCTAATTTGCATCTGTTTATTTACAGCTCACTTTATTTGAGAGCGTCACTCAAATTGCATTCTTGCCACCACATACGCTTTTTTCTAAAGTGTGATTCCCTTTTTGTGAAAGCCCATTTACTCTTCAAACCTCAGACAAGCTGGATCAAGCACCTCCACTTATAATTAGCTGATTTAGTAAATTGATAGAAGAAAGAATGAGGATTTGTTAAAATATGGTAGATTCTGGTTGTTAAGCATTCTGATTACACTCCTAGTTGTTTAGGTGACATTCTAAAACTTTACTTTGGTTGACACGTTATATATACATAACAGATCAGTGCATCTGCCAGCAATGCTGATATGAAATTATTAATTATAGGTAGTCCTCAACTTACAACAGTTCATTTAGTGACCGTTGAATGTTACATTGACAATGAAAAAATGGCCTATGACCAGTTTTCACACTTACGACTATTGCAGCACTCCCCCATGGTCACATGATCAAAATTCAGCCACTTGGCAACTGACTCATATTTATGATGGTTGCAGTGTCCCAGGGTTCTGTGATCCACCTTTTGCGACCTTCTGATAAGCAAGGTCAATGCGGAA
>NC_138204.1:77202546-77295046 GCF_964194415.1 Vipera berus
CTGGTTGACTCATAGTTTAAATGTCTCTGCATCTGTTTGTACATGTGTGGGTGTGAAAGTCTGAGAGTTGAAGTCCACACACGTTAAAGTGGAAAAGGCTATAAAATACTACACCACAAAAAGACTTGCTCTAGTAAATAACAAGCATTGGTAAGTTTGGTTCCTTTAGTTTTTCTCCATTACTCACCTAATTTCAGCTGCAAGATTTTGTGTCACTCCACCTTGTCTGGACCAGGTATGATTATTTTGAATTTCACTGCCCATTTATTTTTCTAACATCGTAAGCAAAAGTATGCTTGCATTTGAAATTATTGTAATAGCTTTGAAATTGTATGTCCTCTTGCATTCCTTTTCTTTACTATAGATTTTTTTTTAGTCCCTAGATTACAAGGTCTTTTTCCACAGTTGTTGACATACACTTGTTAGGTTTTTAACTGACTGTTGTCCTGCAGTGGATATTTCATGGGGGTCAGATTCTTTCCTATTTTTGACAGCTGGTTTTCTGCCTACTATATTTCCCCAAATGCAGTTGATCCCTGGATATATATTCTCTCTACAAATGTTTCTGTCATTCTATAATTCTATTTGTTTCAGTATAATATTTTCATCTTCTTTTAATATAAATGCCTCCACCATATCTCTTTTGTAATTACTCTTGTATTAATCTCAGCTGTAAATTTTCCTGTAATTGATGTGATATTTCATTCAAACACATTTCATTTTTCTTTGTTTGGTAACATTCCTGATTGAAGAATCTTTCCTCGTCCCTTCTTGCTTGAACCCAGGAGTACATGTTCAGTCATTATAGATTATTATGTTGTCCAAGGGTATTGTTCAAAATAATGGTAGCTTATTTTAAAAGCCACTTGAATTCTTCACTCTCTACGGTTCCACACTTCAGTTTTCACAACATTATTTATTTATTCCTAAGCTCTCGGATTCTTTCACATAAATGTACTGAATTTGTTCCATACATTGACCTTTTCCCCTCCATTTTGCAAAAAGATATATTGAAAGAATCAGAGAAACCAAGCTCCAGAATGCTGGCAACTATCCAAAAAAGGCAGCCCTTCTCCAATTATATGGTTACTGAGGAAGAGGGAAGTACTTTTAGAATAGCCACACATAAGAACAAAACCACTTAAATTTTGGTACTGAAAAACAATGGAGTGTAATATTACAACCCACATATTAATTAGGGAAGTGTGCAACAAGTTTATTCAATTAAATGTTTGTTCAATGAGGCAGTTCTCAACTCTGAATGCAATAAGACTTTTCATAAGTACCTTCGTAATGGGAACTCTGAACTTTTGGTCCTTGAAAAATGATCTCATCATTGTTGTCACCTCCACCACCACCACCACCATTATCATCATCATCACCCCATATTGAATTCCTATTTGTTTGAACATCCCAGCTCTAGGAGCTACCTGAGAAATCCAGGCCACAAAAACAGTTTCTAGTTTATTAAACTCTTCAATGATATGTAATTGATATAGCAGCAAAGATAGCCCTATAAATTTTTTAAGGGGCTAATACAGATAGGAGCTGTCTTAAGGCAAGCAGTGATGTCTGTTTCCTGAGCTCCATATTTAAGCCGAGACAGCAGAGATTGTCTGTGAAATTAGTTTTATTTGCAACTGACTTTATATGTGTGAATGAGATTTACGGAGTGTTACTTGTTAAGATACAGCTGTTCCCTGTTTTGTAAGCCTCACAAAATATGTGGTGCACACATGGTGCTGAAAGGCAAGAAAGTGAGCTACTATATAAATGGCTGGGGCAGGTAGGAAATGATTGATGGGGTGTGTTTTCCACTCAGTGGAAATGGTTGGAGAATGCCAGGGAGACAAGGAAGTGGTAGGTAATATGTATTTTTGCTTTTTTTATAATGATATTGCTCGGTCTTAATTTAACCAACATATCATTTTTACTCAGGTGTCTTACATCATAGATTGGCTATCTTCCCCTTCTTCTCCCTCTCCCCACACAAAAAAAATTGGCCAGATGAAAAAGAATCCCTATGTATAGGACATTGCTCAACTAAGGCATTTTGCTCTTTGAAATGTATCTGCTTTTACTTTTGTGCAGATACAATGCTAGTCCAAACTGAAACTGACTAGCTTTCCTACACACCTAAAAATGCCTTTATGGTAGCATGATGATAGCATATCAGTCTTAGTAATAAAGATTAAGCTACGTAACTATGCTATTAGTGCCCTCTTGCACCAATGAAGATGAAAATGAAGACATGAAAGCTCCAAAGCCCAAATAGCTCAGAGAGATCAGAAACAATACTGGTGTAATTAATTGATTGATTAAAGCATTTGAATATATTTACTGCTCTATCAAGTGCTAGTCTGTGGCATATTACTTGGCTGCTGGTTTCTTAAGTGTTGATTAATTATTTGCCATCAGGTTTTTGTTGACACTTTGCAATTACATAGATTTCTCTCCTGGACAATTTATTCCCAACCTGATACCTCAAATTCCTCATTAGAAATGTATCTCCTTCCAACCCAGCCTCTCTCAATGGATATTCAGTAGATAGGCTGAATAATCAGGAGGAGAGTAAGCAGCTTTGCCTTGTTCCTTGGTTGACCTGGTACCAGAACATTGCACCTTTCTAGAAAGTAGTTATCTGTCCCGTTTATAGGTTTTGTATGAGGTTCGTTAAATGCTCTGGGATTTCCAATGATCCTAATCAATAGTGAATTTAAGTAAATTGTACAATTGTTTGTGTACTTCTTTAAGTCTGCTAATCATATGAAGACTAACCACCTCCATTTAATTGGCCACTGTGGGTTTTTTTTCAGATTTTTTGGCACATTGGCTTATACTCTTTATTGACTCTTTGGGGGTTTTTGCCATATTTCTGTAGATATTCTATTCCATCAATTCCTATAGCCTTCTTAGTGACTAATGACCAGAGTGCTTATATAACTTCATCTTCTAGTCCTAAATAGGAGATATATCTTAAGGTATCTTGGGTATTGACATTTCTTCTGTATACAGTTTCAATATATTCCTTCGTTGACCTTCTTTGGATCACCATAGGTGTCCTGTAGCATACTGACTTGAGGTTGGAGCCTCCTTCTGAGTTCAAAGATATTTTGCAAGATTTTCTTGTGGTTTTTTCTTTCTTTCTACCTTTAATGTCTTTACACATGTTGTCATAATAGTGTTTCTTGTCATTTCTAACATCTCACTGAAATTCACTGTCAAGTTTCTCCCTGAGACTTTTGCCTTTGATTTCTGTTCTCTTCTTGGAATTCTCCACCATCTGATGTAATATTCAGTTTGCCTTTTTCTGAATAACAGATTAACAGAGTTGGAAGGGACCTTAGAAGTCTTCTATTCCAACCCTGCACAAGCAGGAAACTCTGTACCATTCTGTTCAAATGGCTTCCCAATCTCTTCTGAAAAACCTCCAGTGATGGAGCATCTACAACTTCTGAATGCAGTCCATTCTACTGGTTAATTGTTCTCACTGTGAGGAAATTTCTCCTTAATTCCAGCTTGCTTCTCTCTCTGATTAATTTCCATCCATTGCTTCTTATCCTGCCTTTTGGTGTTTTGGCAAATTGTTTGACCCCCCATCTTCCTTGTAGCAGCTGATCAAATATTGGAAAACTGCTATCATGTCACCCCTACTCCTTCTTTTGACTAGACTAGACATACCCAATTCCTGCAATTCTTCTTCATATGCTTGTTAGGTTTTGTAGTCCATTTTCATACTCATCTTTAATGTCCATACTTCCTCAATCGATGATATTGGATTTATGAGCAGTTGGTGATGTGTTTCATTATTAGCTTTTGGTTATTTCACATGAAGTTATAACTGAACTTTTCTATCTTTTTGTACCATTGGGATAGTTAATTTCATTTTTGTGTGCTTTGTCTGGTTATATTTATGAATATAAACATATTTGGTGGGGGGGTTGAGGAAAGTGTTAAAAATGAAAAAAAAACATTGGATTAGTAGAAGCTGCTAAGTTGTTTTCTTGTATCATTTCTTTTTCCTAGACCATACAGTCCATTTTCTTCCTTACAGTTTCCAAATACATAGTAAGCAGTATGACCTTCTGATTCATCCAATTCCAATCACTAAAGTCATCATCATTCATATCCAGCATGCATTGTCATATATTGCTGTTGTTCAATAGAAATGCCTGTTTGGTTTGATTTAGCAGCTGGGAAATCTTCATGGCTTGCATTAACCTACATACTCTTGGCTTAGACTTCCACAGTTTCCTCTGAGGAGCATCACCCAACCCCTTTGAGGAATAGCAGGAAGTGGTTTTGGGATTTATATAGGAGTAGCTATTAGATAATTCCACTTTCCTTCCATCCTTCATGCATTTATTTGTGATAAATTCTATAAGCAAAAGAGACCTAGTTTGATGTAGTGTTTATGATATCAGGCTAGAAACTAGGAGACAGTGAGTTCTAGTTCCACCTTCATCACAAACCCTGAGTGACCTTGGGCTTTGTCTCAGCCCTAGAAAGAAGGCAATGGCAGGCCACATCTCAAAAATCTTGCTAAGAAAATTACAATGACTTGTCTAGGCAGCCTTCAAGAATCAGGCGCAATTGAATGGAAAATAATAATAATAATAATAATAATAATAATAATAATAATAATAATAATAATAATAATAATAACAACAACAACAACAACAACAACAACAACCTTTTTTATTTGGTACGTGTATTAGGTCTACTTTTTCAAAGCTATTCAGTACACTCCAATGATTGTATTTTATGCCATTATGGAAAAAATCAAGAAAGATATTCTGATTCCACTTGCAGTCCATCAATTGCAAATTTGGATAATCAAAGGAGGACAAAGGAAAAACTCATTTCTCTTGATAAAAATAATAGAGTTCTTTATTCTTTATTGGCCAAGTGTGGTTGGACACACAAAGTATTTGTCTCCAGTGCGTAAGCTCTCAGTGTACATACAAGTAATAGTGATAAATCATGATCATAAACAACATAAAAATACATTCATCATAAATCATAAAATAGAACACTTCATCATAAATCATAAGATGCAACACTCAGTGATAATGATAAGATACTAGCTAAGCAAACAACATAAATCATACTAGGATACTAAATAAAACAATATGAATTGTAAGATACAAGCAACAAAGTAATAGTCATAAGAAGATAAGGAATTAGGTAATAGGAAAGATGAGGAGAATAATAGTAATACAGCTTTACTAAGTAGTTTGACAGTGTTGTAGGAATTACTCGTTAAGCTGCATTCCCAGCTTTTGTGATATAAAAGCAACATACTGATTAATGATGATGATGTTATCCATTCAGTTGTGTCTGACTCTTGGCAATTCTATGGGCCAGATTTCTCCACGTCCACATTTTCTGGTCCAATTGATTAATAAGAATATATATCCTATAAAGAATTTAAAATAGAACAATTTTATAGTAGAATTTCAAAGTATCACTCAACAAGGGCAAGCAGTGGATCCCTCTGGCTAAAGAATTTGGATTGGAGGGATCTAGGAAGAGAGGCTTCTCAGCTATTGTCCCTGCCCTTCGGAACATGTTACTTCCAGAGGTGAGCTGAATCCTCACATTGCTTCCCTTTCAAAGGCCTGACTCTGTTATGCAACTTGTGGGCTAGCTAGTGGCTTAAGGATGCTCCCTCCACCTTATTCACCTTTTAGCCTTGTTAACTTTTAACTCTGATTTCTTTTAATTTTACCTTGTAAATTTTAACCTTGTTTTTAAACTCTGTTTTAACTTGGATATTAACAACATTTGCAGACAGCATATTAAGAAATACAGTAATGCAGAGGTTTCCAATATTTCTCGGTTGGTGGCCCAGAGGGAAAGAGAGGGGGAAGCATTTTACGTACGCACACAAACAGGGTCGCGAGCACACGTGACACAAATGGGGTGGTGCTAACACCCGCATGACAGTTGCTAGCACTGCCCCATTTTTGCTGCCTGGGTGCTAGCACCACCTCGTTTTTACCATGGCAGCACCCCATTTTTGCCACACGGCATTCCATTTGTGCCATAGCAGTGCTAGTGCAAGTGGGGGTGAGTGTGTGTACACATGTGCATACACTGGCCAGCCTGTTCCATGGCCAGGTGGTCAGTAGGCCATGGCCTGTTAGTACACCGCAGCCCACAGATTGGGGACCCCTGCAGTAATGCATATCAATCTTTTACCTTCAGACCTTATTAAAAAAACAGAATAGAATAGACATTATTGTTTCATCTTTCTCCAAAGGAGAAAAAAGTCACTGAGTCTTCTAAAAAATTAATTTATCCCAAATAGCTCTCAACTGTCCAGAAATCTGAAGCTATCTCATTTCAGCATTGTTTGGCGATTTTGTTTTTAACAGAAATCTGACAGATATGTACAGGCATGCATCTATCAAATACAGGATTGCTTGATTACTTAATCATCTGCCAACTTATGTGTTGTTCAGGCAATTTCATTTTCAAAGTAATGCATTCCAACTATCCTCCCTGACATTCCTTGTGGTGAACAATCAGTATTTTGCCTATTTTTACTAAAGAATGGCATTATCATTGAGAATACTTTTTGAATTTTTTGGATCTAAAAATAATAGAAAGGACAAATGCAGATCAACTAGAAACCTCCAGAAGACAATTATACCCAAACATGCTTTGGAAAGTAGCTTTATTTTATTTTTATAGTTAAAGCCAAGTGTTTTTCAATAGGGGGCCTTAATGTCTGGTGACTTCATGATCACATTCATGTTGGGCTTTTTTTTGGCAGCAGTATGGAAGTGTTGGTGCCACTGTCTTCTTCTGGGATGGCTTTTTAATTTCCTAGTCTGACCTCTTATTTTTAAACAATATATAATAACATATTATAAAATGAAATATTATTCTCTTTTATAATGTAACATATTACATTATGTTATAGTTGTCAATGCTGCTAACCATGGCAATAGTATTATATTATATATTATATTATGCTATGTTCTATAACATAACATATTATAGAATAACACATTATTCTACGTCCTATCTTTTGAGGGTTAGGGTTAGAGATAGGGGTGATAAACTATGTTTTCTTAACAGCTATATGATGAAGTTCTGCCATCCACATCCTAACCAGATCTAAACTTCTTTAGCCTCCAAGCCCAGGCAAGGGCTACACATAATACAGTAAAAATTAAAACTAGCTATTGAAGTATTGAATGGAACTGCTACTGAGGTTTAGAATGGAAATGGAAAATTAAGCAACTATTTAGTATTTTAACTGAGAAAAAAAGTGACTTAGCTAAAGCTACAACGATTTAATAATTTAAATGAGACGATGACTTATTTAAAGCTCTAAAATTATTAAATTAACATACCGAACTATTTTGATATTGACAAATGCATGCTGTCAACATCAGAATCCCACAGATTCATATGTACCACTTTGTTTTTTTTTCTACTAGGACTTTTTATATAACTAACAGCAGGACTTTTTTTCTCATAGAACGCTCAGAACGGAGTTCCGGCACCTTTTTTGGATGGAACCTTGTAGGGTAGGCAAGGCGGGTTGTATGACGTGTGTGAGTTCCACCACCTTTTTCTTTTACAAAAAAAGCACTGACTAACAGCATCTTCCTGAATGGCATGGAGGGCAATTGGTAACCTCCACACATACATAATGCATCTGGCCATTACAGTATCTCATTCAAAGCCAATAAATTAGTACTAGGAACAGAGCATCGAGCCCAAGTTGGGAGCAAAGACTGTTTGGACGCAAGTTGATGAAATACTTCTACATCAATTTACAACGCACTAAACAGCTGCCTGTTTCATTAAATGAAGCTCCTTTCACTTGGTGAATCTACAAAACCAGATTCCTGAGTAGCTGGTTTCATGAATAGCAGGTTCTTTTCTTCTTCCATGGGTGTCCTTGAGGTATTCTGTTTCATTCCATTACTATAAATATGCACCTAATGGGTGTCAAACAACTGAACTTGACCTATTATTTCACTTTTTAAATATCCACATTAGGTATTTTTAAGTTGTTTTTCTCTTACATGAGATGTTAATGTATTGAGAATGACCCGGGATTATATAAAATCCTTCAGCTTTGTCTGCAAAAATGTCATCTTCAGAGTCACCAGCCCCACACAAAAAACCTCTTACTGGAGATAAAACTTTACCTGAGCATGTTCGTGTTTCTGCTGTGGTCCCCTGTCTCTTCTGATTCAGTCCCCAAGGTCTAATACATGACAATTCACATGGCTCAGTTTTAGACTTCTGGTTCTTAAAAGTTTATCTCTGCTGATTGCATTTTAGAAGACAAAAAACAAAATTCACATGTTGCTTAAGGACAGTATGGAGTCTAAGTGGGAAATGTTTATGTGCAAATCTTTGAAGACTAAACAGCTATCCTCTTTTTTTTTAAGATTTTCTGGAGTAATCATAAACTTTGAAAGAAACAACCATTTCAGGAATTAATTCTTCTCATACCAATCCTTCTCAGTACATTAGCTACAGTATTTTTTTTAAAAAAAAATCTTGAGTTCATCTTTCTTTCTCATTGCTTCAGTTCACCAGAAATTGTAAAGTTAATAATAATTAACAATCAATACCAATCAAAGAAGAAAAAGAGACAGACAGAGAGAAAAAAACTCCTAAAATTGATCCATTGTGTGACATTAAATCCCTGACATGATGATGCACAATGTATTGAACCTTGTAATAGTTCACAACCAGTATAATAGGATGACACTGACAAAATTGTATAGGGAACAGACTTATTGTAATTAAATTGCAGCTTTCAGCACGAATATCATCCATCTAATACACAGCACACAAAGTGAATGGAAGCGTGCGAACATGATTGTAGTGTTTACAACAAACTAATCAAGACTTCAAGCTCCCTGTTAACAGCAATATATCTCCGGGTACAAGTCAGCAACCAGTTCCTGTAGTGTTCTGTATTTTGACTGTGGATTTATGAGAAGCCAAGCTAAGTTTTTGTAACTTATTTCAAATACCTGCAAAACCAGAAGGAAATGGAAATGGATTAGAATGCTATTAACAATTGTTATTATTGCCCCCCCCCCAAAAAAAAATCACACACATCAGGTTTTTCGGTATATGCTTATGAGGGTTAAGGAAATGCATGCTAGTACTACCAAGGCTTAAAAAGATGGAGTACTTGTTTGTTTGTTTGTTTGTTTGTTTGTTTGTTTGTTTGTTTAAAAAGAAGGCTGATTGGAATGGGCAAGAGCAGTGTATTTATTTCAGAATATGTCATTTGAACGTTGCTGTCACTTGACAGCAATAAAAGAATAACACTGCTGTTAGTCACTGAAATCCTCATTAGGACTGCAGTGAAATGCTGTGCATGTATACTCTACAAAAGTAAAGTCAAGTGTATTGGGGTTTTCTTCCTACACAAGCAAATACAGAATTTATTCTCATTTAACAGGATGGACTATAAAAATGCAACACTTCGCTATTGTGCTCACTCACATGTGATGACGAAATTGTTCAGAAACAATTGAAATGCACTAAACAGCAGGCAAGTGCAATCCCGGTTAGAATATGGGAGGCAGTCTTGAGTTGGAAAGCTAAATCTGCAGATCTGCCAAGCAGCATCTTTTCAGCTCCTATAAAATTTGTACTCCGCAATCTGAATACCAACCCTTCTAAACTCCAGGGAAAGACTTCACTTCTTTTGCATATATCCACTATGAAAACAAATAACCCTAGTTATGAAGTTTCACAGCTTTTACTATAGCAACACAGAGGCACATGAGATGTGCAGTATAGAGATTGATACATTAGGAATTCTGTATTAAGCTATGAAATGAAGAGTCCAGAAACTAACAGCTTTTCTTCCCCACTATTCCAAATGTGCTCATTTTACCAGCCTTGGTCAATGTTTCCTATACCTTCATGGGTTAGGACTTCCAACTGTTTTTCTCCTCTGTGTTTCACCCAAGTCAGTTTTTTTTTTCTTGAGCTAGAGCTTCACATTGCTTCTCAGCTTCTTTCTCACAGATGAAATGTGTGTGAGATTGAATCAGCTGCCGATTGTTGTTCTGCTATACCTTACACCAAGCCTTCTTGGTTGTGACTGTTCTTTCTGCAACAGAAAGGGGAACTTTCAAATGTTCTTCCTTCCTTTTTTCTTTCTCCCATTCATCTTCTTTCCATCCCCTTCCCCCTACCCCAGATTTGGGATAGATAGATAGATAGATAGATAGATAGATAGATAGATAGATAGATAGATAGATAGATAGATAGATAGATGTGTTTGTGTGTGTGTGTATACATACAGAGACAGAGAGAGACAGAGATAGAGACGGGGGGGGAACAGAGAAACAGATGATAGATAGAAATATATGGGAGGAAGGAAGGGAGGGTGGGAGGGAAGAACTACGTAATTTTTTCTCTGCTTTCCTAAACTATCTTCCTTAATCTCCATTCTATTCCTCTCTCCTGTTTTCTGAACTTTAGGGACGTGGCTAGTTAAACTACAACCTACAATCAGCGTGTTTCACAAGAAAAATCTTCATTCTCTCCAGATCTGTACCTGAGTTTGCATACTCAGATCTTGTTTCCTATATCCTGGCATGTAGCTATTAGCTTACAAGCTGAACCTATTTTGCCTTGTACCCATTATTCCTAAAAAGGAATGATGCCTAGGAAATCATTCCTAGGAATGCCTAGAAAAATGTAATTTATGTGAGCTTCACCTTGTAATACAGCAAATAAAAACTCCATGATCTATATTAGACAGATGAAATAGGAGAACAATCAAGGTACTTGACTCTAAACCTTTGAAGACCACACTGAATTCCAAGAGTTTCCCACAACTATTGCTAAGCAGCCCCAGCAAGTAATAATTACCATTTCGGCCTCCTTTTGCCCTCCATATTTCAGTATTGCAAAATCCCACCTGAATTAATACATTGATTTATTGAAAATAAACATAGCCTTCTACCAGATGCAAATTTCTGCTTCTTGTTCATTTTCTTCTTCCTCCTCCTTTTTCCCCCCTCTAGTTCTCAAGTATATTTTATATTCAGAGTCTATCTCTCAAGCCATTCTTTGAAGCTAGAGGCCCCGACATCCATTTGTTTTTGCTTCCTTTTTCCACATGGGACAAGGCTTATATACCTTTGGTGATGTCATCAATAGTTTCTCTGTTGACAGAACCTGGGAGAAAAAAAACAGGTATAATTCAGGGTGGAAAGTTAGAAACAAATCAGCCAAGTCCAGCTAAAAATATAATCTCTGCTGAACTTTCAAGGCTGGTATGACTCACTCCTACAGAATAGCTATCTTGACTGAAACAGATCTTGGCACACTTTGCAATCAACATGATATTAACTAATAATAATGAGAAGGAGGAGGAAGACAAGAAAGATGGATATTATCATCAGGTTACTGTGACACAAACAAAAGCCTAGAAATCAAATTTCCAGGCAGAAATCCAGATACTTGAGTGTCTTGGGAGGTTCTGACTTTAGAGGATCTCCTAGGTGCTCCTAAACCCTTACACAGACCACAATGCCCATCACATTGGTTTCTAAAAAGGGGCTTGATTGCTGAGAAAAATTATCCTAAGTCCTGCTGAACTTTTAGATAGTGATATGTTGTTTAACTACAATTAGCACACATTTATAAGCCATTGTAAGGAACATCTCCCTGGAGAAGCTGAGATCCGGCTGATGTTTTTGTAAGACTGTTCTGAACCATATTAATTTGTAATTGTAAACTGTGACATGACTTGTTTCACTAAGGAAAGAACCCAATGTGCTATGATCCATGTCCATGCACTTGTTTCAACTTTAGATAGCCCTGCTTTTTTTTCCTTAGTACTATATTTGGAATGTAAGGGGTACTTGCAATTATAGGCCTTAGCAGTGCTTTTTTTCTATAAAAAAGGTGCTGGAACTCTCATCTTGGTGGGCACATGAGGTGGGCGTGGTGGCACTGCTTTGGTCATGGGCACAAGGGGTGTTGGTGGTGAGTAGCCTCCTGGGGCTGGAGCTGGCGCAGCTGGTGCTGTGGAACCAGCGGGGCCCGCTCTACATGGCAGGGCTGCACAGTGCAGGCAGCGGAGGTGGTGTGGGCCAGGTGCTGCAGGGTGGCCACATAGGCGCCCAGGTTGAGGTGAAGGTGGCGCAGGTCCAGCACCAGGTAGGCCACCAGCCTTGCTGACATGGGTGAGCACAAGGAAGGAGTGCACATGGACTCTGCAAAACCCACCTCCCACTCCTTGTCCTCTCTTACTTACCTAGTTGAGATGGTGTAGTTGGGCAGCAGGGAGGGGTGCAAAGTTCCTGCCAACTCGCCTTCACTGCAAACAACTTGCCTATGCAACGTTAGCCAGCCGGGTCTTTTGGCGCGCTCAGCAGCAATTCCTATTGGCTTTTGAAAGCCAATAGAGGGAGTAGCACAGCTTGTGCAAAAGCTTTTGTGTGTGTGTGTGTGTGTGTGTGTGTGTGTGTGTGCAAAAAAAGGTGCCAGAACACTGTTCTGAGCGTTCTATGAGAAAAAAAGCTCTGGTTCTTAGACTTATGACATGAATTTACAGCACATAAAGCTTCTAGCTTGTATCTATGTGGCTCCACTAAGATTTCAGAAGGGTGAAGTGCCAAACAGATTTCAGTGATGCGAGGGGGAGGGGTTTATAGCAAGATATTAAACTCCTAGTTATATATAGAAAATTAAAGGCTGTATTCAAATATACATTCAAGTACATTCAAATACACACTAAAGAATATGCATCAATATTCTTTAGTGTACATAATTAATTTTCTTATCTTATAATAGCAACCTGTCAAAGTGGCATAATTTTAATACAAAACAATTTGAGCCTTGATATGTATATTCAGGACATATACCCATTCAATTTTGCTAACAATAGTTGGAAAGGAACAAGTAAGAAAGATGCTCTTTCTTCATATGCATTGCAAAACTTATTGAGGGGATTGTCTTTCTTAAGTGGCTCTTCCAAGACAATTGTTTCTTCATCAGTTTGGGCACACTGTTTCTGCTTTTATTCTTTTTTAGCTGAAATTCATGTCACAGTTTGTGTTCTACTGTTAGTGGGTCTTTTTGCCTTTCTTTCTCTCCTTTTTAGTTAAACAATTTATGCTATCAAAATGTGGAGAAATGTTCTTTATTGGTTGAAATCCTTTGTAACTGAAGTAGAGCAAGAGAACAGACATATTCCAAACTGATAATAACTCTCATATCTGATGCTTAATAAAAACACTTATTCCATTGTTAGTAACTCAAGATAGAAAGAACGACAATAAAAAAAGTCAAAACAAAACATAGCATTCTTTTCATTTAAGAGTCTCTTTTACAGATATGGTAAAACTTTATGATTGTTACTGCTCTCTGTTATACAATGTATTTGAACTGGAAAATGAAAAGGATGGATCACATGAATAAGGACAATTTAATTCAATTCCTCATAATACTAGAATCCAAAACATATCATGTCAGATGTGGATACAGTATTGACCTATTTTTTTCTCATATAAGGAACTTTCCCTCTTTTTTCTTTTTTTAAAAAAATCCCATGGAGTAGGTTTCAAACATCAGAAGTTTCTGGATGACCACGATCACTACTCGACCACTCAAGGAGAGAGAAAAAAGGCAAGGCATCCTGCACCGGAAGCTGAAAGTTACTGAGACTGTTTAAGCAGGTTTCTAGACAACCTGTTCACACTCGACCCTTCTTACGCTCCCACTTTTGAATTAGCCCATACAAAACGTGTTTCCTTCAATTTGAGCCATCTGAAGGCCTGTTGTTGTGATGCATTCTGGGGCTCTGCAATCTGGCTGCCTCCTTGGTGTGCTGCTGAGGAGAGTTTGGCTCTCTGGAACAGTTTCCTTCAGCTTTATTTTTTGCAAAAAAAAAAAAAAGGTGCCGGAACGCCGTTCTGAGCATTCTATGGGGAAAAAAAGCCCTGGGCCTTAGGAAATTAGATGGGACCCTTTCAAGAAAAGTAAAGGAAGTGTAAGGTCTTACCTGGCCACCAAAAATAGTCACTTATGAGTCTTAGCTGCATATAGCTTCAGTGTTGCTGGGATATGCTTTACTGTTCTGGTGAAGTGAAAACATTCTAAACAGCCTAAATACTATGATCTGTACTATGATCTGTACTTTACTGTTCTGGTGAAGTGAAAACATTCTAAACAGTCTAAATACTATGATCTGTACTATAATACATGTGGCACCAGTATCCCAAATCCACTGATATCATGGCCTTCTCAGCAAGGAAGGTCAGCAAATACCTAAGGAGGTTTTATGTAAAATCTACGTCAATTTAAGAAAAGTTACAAATATCAGAGTCATTTGGGCAATGATAAACTATAGATTAAAAAAATGCATATATATATATATATATATATATATATATATATATATATATATATATATATATATGTAGGTCTAGAGTCTCGGGTTTATTCCCGCGTTCCTTTCATCTTCAGAAAGTTGTGGCGACGTTTCGACGAAATCCGAAATCCCATCCGTCATCATCAGGCCGGAGTATTCCTCCTGCTGCTTTCAGGAGCAATGCGTGGTCTGTCTGTTCCTTTCCTTCCAACTGCCGGTGGGGCTGTGTTCCGACTGGGTGGAGGCGTGGCTGCTTTCTGATTGGGTGGGGGTGTCTTCCGACTGGGTGGAGGCGTGGTTGTCTTCTGATTGAGTGGAGGCGTGGCTGTCTTCTGATTGGGTGGATGTGTGGTTGTCTTCCGATTGGTTGGAGGCGTGGCTGTCTTCTGATTGGGTGGGGTGTGTTCTGAAAGGGTGGGTTTTTTTGTTGTGTCGTAATATCCTGAGTGTTGTGATTTGGTGTCTTGGGGAGTGGGCTGTGTAGTGGCCTCCAGAGCTTTGGCTTGGCTCCGAGTTCGAGGACCCGCCATGCATCTCTGGTATGGGTCAGTCAGGTTCGTGTGTGCGTTCTTCTGCTTGGGTGATAGCACTTTTGCTTGACTTGTTCTATCTTCTGTGTGGGAGAGTTTTTGTTCTGGGTGTGGATGAGTCTTGCTGGGGCTGGTGGCATTTGGGGTTGTTTGTTGGTTTTTTAAATCCTTGTTTGCTGAAATTCGTTTGTCTATCAATGCTGGTTTCCAAATGGCATGTAGGCGGGAGGTGTCGTCTCGCTTGTTCATACTGTCTGGGTGTTTTTCTATTTCAATGGCTTCTCTGATTATTCTGCTATTGAGGTGTTCTATTTTGGCGATTGTTTTTGTACCTTCAAAATTGATGTTGTGTCCCGTAGTGTTTATGTGTTGTACTAGTGAAGATGTGCGATCTTTCTTCTGTACTGAGTTCTTATGTTCTTCTACACGTACCTCTATTCTTCTGTTAGTCTGTCTGATGTATGTTGCTGGACAGGAGGCGCATGGGATTTGGTATATGCCCTGGTTTTCCAGTTCTACTAAACACATATGATGTGTTTGAATATTAGTAGCTTGGGTTGGTAGCTGGGTTGTTGGTTTGATCTCTGGGTTTGGTAATTAGGTTGCAAACATTTCATCTCCATTCACGGGGACATCTTTAGTGTGGTTTGAATTGTGTTTGGTTTGTTTGGAATGTTGCTTTGAGTATTTCTCTTGAAGTAGCTCTCTTGCTCTCAGTGGTTGGTAGATGTCAATGTGTCTGTTCATTGATTGGTTGGTGGAGAACCAGGCCTCGAGGAATTCTCTTTCTCTCCTTGACTTTGCTTGGGTTATAATTGTGGTTCCAATTAGATCGAACTGGTAGATAGCATTTTTCTGTTTGGCCCACATAGCTCTTTTCACATTTGTTGCATTGGACATGGTATATGATGCCTGATCTTTGATTTGTTTCTGTTGGCTCTTTAGGTTTTGATAGGGTCTGTCCAGTGGTGGGATTCAAATATGTGAACAACCAGTTCTCTGTGTGGATGCTGCTTCCGGAATTCTACTCTGGGCCTGGGCAACAAAAAATTAGCTACTGATTCTGCCGAACTGGTGCGAACTGACTGAATCCCACCACTGGGTCCATCTGAGAGCTGAGGCTGGTTTGTGGGCTACTGTGAGGTTGTGTTGGTGTAGTAGTCTTGCTGTCATCTCTGAAATGTTCTGTATGCACGGAATTGTGATTCATTTGGTCGTTGCTGTTTCTGTTGTAGTTTATTTGAAAATTGGTCTGAAACCATGCTATTATATGCTCTATTGCTACTAGTCCAGAACCTAAAACAGATTCATTTATAGCAGCCAGAGAATAATGGCAACATATATCAAGAAGAGACGTACAGACAGAAGATGTTCTTCAAGAATCTGACCCAAATATTTTGTTGCTTAATACAAAGGAAAAAATTACCTCTCAATATATACAGAGAGAAACACTTGTATTCCATCATATACTGTAGATGTTATCCATGATCAGAACTAGAATTATATTAGCATTATACTGCTTCAAAACTAACAACTGCAGTAGGCAGTAGAGTAATTTAGAAGGAAACAATCTGTCTCCCAACTTATTAATACTACTTTTTCCTTTGGTTGAATATTGGGTGGCTCATCTCTCTGATGGTTGTATCTCTTTAAATAGTCTTTTACAAACAAGGGGATCACAATAAAAGCCATCAGGGTCTCTCTTTTGATATTTAAGAAAAACAAGATAAGATTAACCTTGAACACCAGATGTGAAACTTCACCATGTAAGAGTTACAACAACAAATCTATGCTCTGTGGGAAATATCTTACCAAACTTATCAGTTCCTTTCTACAGCTGGCAATGAAATAAGAGCTTTTGGAAAAGAATTAGAAAGCATCTCAAAGAAACAAACTCAAACTGTGACTACAAATAATATTTTATCAGGACAGAACTTAACAGAAGAAATTGAACAATCAAATACATTGGCAGAAGAATTAACTACTCAACAAGCACAGACTTTTGAAGACCAAAATGAGAAACAGGTAGAACAAAATTTCTTCAGTCCAGGACAATTATATAAAGTGGTGAAAATAATGAGAAGATTTGGCACTGTTAACAGACCCCTCATTCCTTCAAAAATGGAGACTGGAGGGCTACTTCACTATGACATAACACAAGAATGCTTTGATGACCCTGAGTCAAAGAAGCGAAAAATGACATGGCAAAGGAAGAAAGCAAGAATAAGATTGAAGAAATATGGACATACTTAAGAGGCCTGAAATAGATAATACCAAAATAGACAGGATTGTACTTGGATTACGAGAGATTGTTTTGATGAGTAGATAAAAATACTGACTAATTTTAAAAAAAACACAGATGTATGTATGAATACTAACATTGAAATATTGAGCTCTTTAAATGAAATGGATTAAGATGTATATATGTTAAGAATGATACAATGTAATAATAATAAGTTGGAAGGTACCTTGGAGGTCATCTAGTCCAAACCCCTGCTCAGGCAGGAAACCCTATACCATTTCAGGCAAATGGCTGTCCAGTCTCTTCTTAAAAACCTCCAGTGTTGGAGCATTCACCACCTCTGGAGGCAGGTTGTTCCACTGGTTAATTGTTCTAACTGTCAGGAAGTTTCTCCTTAGTTCTATGTTGCTTCTCTCCTTGACTAGTTTCCATATAGCTAATATACTTGGATGTAGTGACATGAAAGGATGTATTAAATGTTGAAACAGGAGAAATTTTGGTTAATTTTCAATATTGGAAAATATAAATGAGAAATAAGAATATTATATTGTCCTCCTCCTCTTTCTCCTCCTTGCAATTGGTATCCTAATGACTACCATTCTTATATTGTACTACTAACTTGTTGATATGGAAATGAGATAAATAAGAAGCGTATTTACATTACTAGGTACCGGAGAAAATTGTGTAAAGGGAAAGGAGGTTATTTAGAAATATGAAAATGAGAAACTTTAAATGTTTAATTTTAATATCAATGTAAAATTAAAGCTGGAAAAATATATAAGGTGTTTGATGTCTTAAAGATGGAATGTTAAAATATAAAAAATACCAAAGTATTGACAAATATAAGAAAACTATTAAATGACTGATGGATAGCAATGAGAAGTATGCTAATTTAGATAAGAGATAATATGTATTAAAGGAAATAAGAGAGAGGAAATATTGGTTACAACAATTTGGAGGTTTGTACTAATATGTACTTGTCTGAAATGGAACTATTGTAACCCAGACACCATGTTGCTTTTTAAAGATACTATTGTAATATTGGAAAATTAATAAAAAAAATTAAAAAATATATATTTATGACAGTGCATGTTTCAGATCAAGTTATTTTCTCTCTGAAAAAAGTTAAAATTTGGAACACAACAATGCACATAGCAATATAGAGATTCCCACAATAAAGCAATGGTTTGCATTTTCTCCATAGTAGCTAGAATAACCATATGTCCTTTATTTCAGAAAGCTGTCCTTTAGATTTATTTAATATAATTATTTACCTTTTTTGGTTTTTCTCTTGAATTTTCCTTTATAAAGAAAAGTTATAAACATATTTTTAATCCTTATGAATCTCTTTCAGATTTGCCTCTTTTTCAGGTTTATCGTTTACTTTTTCCAAGAAAATAGGCAGGAAACAGTTCAGAATTGTACCCTTTGAATGTAGCTAGGAATGGGACTATTTAGCAGCCCTGTAAAATTATTGGTGGTTCTGAGATAGGGCTAAAAAGAGTGAGAGGGATGGTGGAGAACAATGAAGAGAAGAAATATTTGCTTAAAAATGTATCAATTTGAACTAAATGTTACTTTTAACAATACTGTATTTATATACAAGAATTATCACATTCTATCACAAGGGGAAATATTTTAACGAAGCAGGAAGATGATAAAATTGATAACATTTCAGTGGGAAATAATAAATGTATTATTATTGTTGTTGTTTCTTTTTCTCCTTTTTTAAAGGATTACAACTATCATATACTGTGGTAGAGATCTCCTTACAGCCTAAGCATTCTTCTTCTTTTCCCTTCCTGTACTAATCTTGAGAGATTCCACTAAGCAACATGTGGTTTTCTTTTTCCTGTTCTAGCTGATATATCTATGTCACTAGAGGGCAGCCATTATCTGTTGGAGAAATAGCTAAGGTCTCCACGGAAACAGAAGTCGAACTTCAGAGGCAAAGGATGTAATTCTGGATCACTGGGCTATGTCTCAGCTGTACTAATTTTCAAGAAAAATGATTATCAATATTTCAGGTTTGTGCCTTGGGATGATCAATATAGCTTGCTTTTTAAAGCCGGCAAGAACACTGAAGGTGCAGGGGTTGAGAGAAACCAACTGGTCCCCTGTATTCAGCATTAATTATTTTGATCATAGTATTTTCCAAATTAAATTATTTTAGTCAATCTTCAGTTATCTTTTTTTTTTCATCCATTTAGTGTGTCAAGCAAAATGGGTCTTTTAAAAAAAAGAAAAGAAAAGAAAAACTGGATTCTTAATAAATCTTTAAAATAATTGTTAGCAGTTATTTCAGAATCTCAGATATGGTGAATAAAAAAAATCCTTTAACTGCTCTTTCCACAATATGGATATTCAGAAATGAGGTAAACTGACTTAAGTTTATCCAGATAAGAATAAGAATACAGCTGAAATGTGAAAACCTGATATAGGAAGTCCACTCTATATAAATATGTCAACAATTTCTTATATTGTAATTCTGGATGAAGCTGTGCATTATACAGATTATACAATAGGATTTCATCTGGATTGTAATTTATTGCAGTCCTGATGATGGTTCTCTATGGATTATGGATTCTGAAGTTAAATGTTAAGTGCTTAAATGTTCTCAAATTCTATAAAACTTTGTTTAGTTCAGATAGGAAGATGTTCCCAATTGACTGTATTACTATTACCATTTTTTTTAAAAAAATCACTGTTAAAGGCAGCATATTTAATATTTAGATTCATATTTATATGGCAATACTGATATATGAAGATCGCAGTCATTTAAGAATGTGAACATGGTATTATATTGGCTCTGCTATGTTCTACTGTGAAGTAGTTAGACAGTTGCTGAATAATTATTTTGAATTATAAATCCATTATGAAATCAAATTGATTTTACCTTGACTAAAAGCAAATTACTGGGTACACTTAATATATTTGAATAATTAAAATGTGATGCATCTAATGAAGCCAAAATAATAATTAAAACACTACCAAACAAATGTTGCATATATCGTTGGCATAACGGTAAATGTTAAAAGAACAGTGAAAACAGAACATAAATGGCAAAATTGGTAACAATATGTGCTTAAAGATCTTTCTCAGAGACACATACCAATATATATGCACATGAGCACATACAGCTAACAAATCTCTTCTTTAAAATGATTTAAAATAATTTTATAAAAATTTTCTACTCTTACACGAGACAACTAATTTCTCCATTTCAAGAATGAGGCATGGGATGTAAGGTATAAATTGCAATAATATTCCAATGCAACCAAGATCAATTTAAACTCTAGCAGTCTTTGGGAGGAGGAAGGAAAAATTGAATTTATTTTCACTTTCAGCTCATGCATAATTTCCATCAAAATTCCATATTTGAAACTTTACTCAGGGTAAGAAAACCCACTTAAAATCAATCAGCAGACTGAAATTAGATATTGTCTAAAGTAAAAACCTTTAAGAAGACTTGCTTATTCTTTGTCCCAACAAAACTATCAAAGTCTATTCAAAGATAATGTTGAAATTCTTTTTTTAAAAGACTTGGAGATAAATTATCTATGAGGCTTGAAAAAAAGATGCTTACATGACTTGCACACAGATGACTTCTGCAGTATTGATTTACTGCATTTAAGAACGATTTGGGAAAGAAAATGACAGTGGCTTTATCTTTGTGGCTCAACAGTCAAACATTTCTAGTTGACCTGAAATTGCCTGAATGATGTTGGCACCAACCTTCAAAGAAAACAAGGAATTGCCTTCAGGAATTAATTACTATGAGTTTTCCAATGAATAAAAAATGGTTGAAGCTTCAAATTCTATTTACATAAGGAAATAGAAGGTTTTCTACTTGCACAACATATGATGCTATTTCTATCCCATAAAATTCATCTACCCATGCAGGAGAAATCTTGTTTTTCAAAGAAGAAATTAGATATGAGCTTCTTTCCAACAAATTCTTGCTGCTTTCCCATTTTTTCTTGCTTTTGGAACCACATTTTAATATTATGAATTTGATTGCTGTGCAATTATTGTTGATAAAAACATCTTTACCTTATCCATGTACTGTACAACCTATAAATAGGTTATCCATTTCTTTCACCTTAGCCAGTGTCAATTCCTTGTCCCTTAATTAGTTTTTCTTGCTTGTATTTATTTGTATTTTCATTGCCAGCAAAAGTTGTTATTTTGCTTTCGTTTCAAAGAAATGTGTTATTTTTGTAATGGTGTTCGTCTCTCTGTAGCTTATCTTTTACTACAACTACATATAACTTAAGACAGAGAAGTATTTTGATGGAATTAACAAGGTTGGTTTGCATTTATTTATTTTTTCCCCTCATTTTAATTAAACAACTGTTATAATGCATCATCTATCCATGTGCTAGCAATATAGAGAAAGATAGCCTTCTAAAAGGAGATTAATTAGTACCTAAAGGTGTTCTACTAATGAGAGAAGGATCATTTACAACCTTGTATGAAAAATAATGAGAACTCTCCAGGTCTAAAACACTGGTGCTGATTTAGGAAATTATAGAAACCTTAACAAAAAATAAAACAAGAAAGGCTACCTTTTTCTCCATATAAGATGCTGAAAGTATTTTGATTCATTTGATGATTGATTTTACTGACAGGAATGTACAAAGAAAATATATCATGTTCTTTTTCTCCTGTGTTTTGGTACTAAGCTCTCACACATCTTCAATTTAACAATAATCAAAACATTTCCTTCTTCTGAAATTTAAAATAGGAAGGGAGCCAGGGGAATTAGACCAAATCTTCAAATCAATTATTTCTTACTTACAAAAATCAAACTGACCTTATTAAAAAAAAAATGTAGCTCACAATAACTCCACTTAACATTTCATGTGGTGTTAAAAAAAATTGTGTCATGATCCAGCCAAAGTTAAATGTTTAAGTTCTAACTACTGCTTACCACAAAGAAAAATCATTACAGAATATTTAAATCTTTCTTGCTGTAATCAAAACTATTTATAATATTTAATGTTAGCATGAGTAGGTTTTATGTTTGTTTGGTCTTTTGAGGGGGAGGATTTTCGTGATACATTTAATCTGTACTGCTCTTTCTCATTGCATGTTGTAGTGCTTGTACTGTAGCTGTGGCCATTCCAGATTAGGGACAATGCTAGGGTGGGTAGGGGATTTTCATCTGTTCTCCACCCTTGTTTTGTGTGTGTGTGTGTGTGTGTGTGTGTGTGTGTGTGTGTGTGTGTGAGTGAGTGGGTGAAATTCAGTTCATGGTTATACAAGTTTTAGGGGAAAAATGCTGGTGTATAGCATATTTCTTGATTGCTTGTTCCTTTATTCTTAATGGTTTATGCTAAACAAAGTCCTTCGGGAATAGGGCGGTATAAAAATCTAATTAAATAAATAAATAAACAGCAAATGCTAGCTATCAGTATCTTCACTGTCATTTTTAAGGCTAGTTGTTGTACTTGTTGTAAGTGGCTTGGTTTTCTTTACATTTGATTTTAATCCCATTTTTTCACTATGCCCTTTGACTTTTATTAGTAGACCTTGCAGATCCTTTGCACTGTTGACTGTTAAGAGTAATGTCAGCAGCATACGGTACGTTATTTTTTATTTTTTTTTATTGAAAAGTTTTAACATACAGTTTATCTTTAACAGTCCCCCCTCCCCCTCCCCTCTCCCTCCCTCCCTACCCCTCCCCCCTCCCCCCCGACTTCCCAGAGCTAAATACAAGGTATAGAAAAAAAAACAATCATAAACAACCATATACTAACAACCATAAACTCTAAAATCTATCACTCTCTAGCTTATATAGGATAATACAAACCTTAATAATATTAAATATATATAGAGAAGAAAAAAAAAAGAAAAAAAAAGAAAGAAAAAGAGAAGGAAGACTTATTCAAATACTACATGAAACTTCTTAACCCTATATTTGTTCTGGATATACTCAATCCATTTTCTCCATTCCATAATATAACGTTCTTGCGAGTGATCTTTCAAATAAGCCGAAATCTTTGCCATCTCTGCCAGGTCAGAAACCTTTAAAGTCCATTCTTCTATGGTCGGCAGTTCCTCTTTCTTCCAATACTGACCTATTAAAAGTCTTGCTGCCGTAATTAAATTCAACATCAACTTAGTGTCCACAACCGTAGCATCTGTGATTATTCCCAACAAGAAAAGTTGCGGACAAAACTTTATCCTTTGCTTGAAAATCTTCTGCATATTCCACCAAATTTTTATCCAGAAGGCCTTAACATTTTTACAAGTCCACCATACATGAAAATATGTTGCATCTTCATCACCACACCTCCAACATTTTGGTTGATAATTCAGATACATACTTGCAAGCTTTTTAGGATCTAAATGCCATCTATAAAACATTTTATAAAAGTTCTCTCTTAAATTTTGAGCTTGTGTAAATTTTACGTTCCTCACCCAAATCTTTTCCCACGTGTCCATTGTAATAACTTCTTGAATATTTTGGGCCCATTTTATCATACAATCCTTAACAAGTTCTGTTTCTGAGTCAATCTCTATCAATGCAAGATATATCCGTTTAATATGTGCTGGTCCCTGATTTCTAATTTGCTTTATCAGATTTTCATCAGTCATTGTAAAACCAATTTTCTGGTCTTCTTTCCACCTGGCCCGTAGCTGAATATATTGAAACCAAGTTTGAACAATCTCCTCATCTCGCAAGAAGCTATATGGTTTCAAACTCCAGACATTTCTTTCCAAGCTTAAAATCTCTTTATACGTAGTCACATCATGTTTAAAACCCACATTTATATTTTCTATTGCGTGTTTTGGAATTGCCCACAATGGTATCTTACAGTCTAACTTATGTCTGTACTTCTTCCAAACTCTCAGCAATGCCTGTCTTAAAATATGCACTCTAAACACATTATCTACCTTCTTATCATACAACAAATATGCATGCCAACCAAACAACAAGTCGTGGCCCTCAAGATTTAATAATCTCTCTTGTGTCAAATTAATCCAATCACTTATACCTACTAACGCAGCAGCTTCATAATATAATTTAAGATTAGGCATTTTAAGACCACCTCTTTCACGAGTATCCTGCATAATCTTAAGTTTAACTCGTGGCCTTTTCCCTGCCCAAACAAATTTATTGATACCTCTCTGCCATTCCTCCAAATTAGAATCTTTCTTAAGAACCGGTATCATTTGAAATAAAAATAAGAATTTAGGCAGGACATTCATTTTTACTGCTGCGATTCGCCCCAACAAAGACAATTGCAATTTTTCCCAAGTCTCCATTTCTTTTTGGATTTTTCCCCATAATTTTTCATAATTATTTTTATATAATTTTGTATTAGAGGGCGACAAAAGCACCCCCAAATATTTGACCCTTTTGACAATCTCAAATCCAGTTAACCCTTCTAAAAGGGCCTTTTGCGATGCTGTCATGTTTTTGGCCAAAATTTTAGTTTTTTGTACATTAACTTTAAATCCAGAAACCTTCCCATATTGCATTATTATCTCCATCAGGTCCACAACAGAGCTCTCCAGCTGGGTCACTGTAACAACCAGATCGTCTGCGAACGCTCTCAATCTATAATCCTGATCTCTAATTTGTATACCCTTAATTCTTTCCGAATTTCGTATTTTTACCAATAATATCTCCAATGTTAACACAAATAGCAAAGGCGATAACAGGCACCCTTGCCTTGTACCCTTCTCAATATTACATACTTCTGACAAACTATTGTTAACTATTATTCGAGCTGTTTGTTTTTGATATAATGCCCTAATTGGTTGCAAAAAATTATCCCCAAAATTCATTTTATCTAAAACTTTCATCAAAAATTGCCAATTCAATTGATCAAAAGCTTTTTCAGCATCTAAAAAAATTAGCGCCGCAGGGATCTGGTTGTTCCTTTCCAAAAATTCCAACACATCAACTATATGCCTCACGTTATTTTTCATTTGCCTACCACTAATAAACCCAGTTTGATCCCCATGAATCACCCGTTGCAGAACCCTCATCAATTTATTAGCCAACACCTTAGCAAATATCTTGTAGTCTGTATTTAATAGTGATATCGGTCTGTAGTTTTTTACTTGAGTAGCATCTTGGTCTTCCTTCGGAATCAGAGAGATAAAGGCAGTTCTCCAAGATGAAGGCACCTTTCCCCCTCTCTGGATTGTCTGGAACAATTCCTTTAACGGTTTAACCATCTCTAATTGTAAATTTTTGTAGTAGGCCGCAGTCAGACCATCTGTACCTGGCGCTTTATCCACCTTCAACTCCTTAATTGCTGTAAGTATTTCTTCTTCTGTAATCAATTGATTAATCTCCTCTTTTTGTACTTGCGTAAGAACCGGGATGCTAGCATTCTCCAAATATTCATCAATGTCTTTTTCGTTAATCTTCTCCTTAGCATATAGTTTAGAATAAAAATCCACAAAGGCTTCCTTAATAAAATCCTGTTGAAACACTACCTTCCCCTTATGTTCAATTTTGTCTATGTTAGAAGCCCTCTGCTTTTTCCTTAGTCTATAAGCTAGCCATCTACCTGGCTTATTAGCATTGCAAAAAGTATTATGCCTGGCAAACCGCAAGTTGGTTGCCACTTGATCAGCCATTAATTTATCAAATTGTCCTCTTAATAGCTTGATAGCCTCCTTGGTCTTCACATCCAATGGATTCAAAATCAAAGCATTCTCTTTTTCCTTAATTTCATTCTCCAATTCTTTCCTTCTAGCTTCCAAAGTACGTCTATGTTTGTTATTCATATATATCAACACTCCTCTCATATAGGCCTTGCTAGCATCCCAAACCATATCCATAGAAGTATCCTTATTCATATTAATTTCAAAAAAATCCTTCATTCGCTGTTTACACTCTTCCACATTTTTCTGGTTTCTAAACAAGTTCTCATTTACGCGCCACAAGCGCCTATCTCTGTTGTCCTTATTGATCTCTAACCATACTGGGCTATGGTCAGAAACAGCTCTTGCACAAATCTTTACCTTCTTAGTCCTAGAAAAAAAATCATTAGTCAGCAAAATAAAGTCAATCCTAGAAAAAGATTGATGTCTATCAGAAAAAAAAGTATAATCCTTTTCATGCGGGTGTGTGTCACGCCAAATGTCTCGCAATTCCAAATCATCCTTCATTTCGAAAAAAGACTTAGGCAGTCTGGCATGACACGGAACACGCTTAAAAAAAACCAGCCTTATCCATCTGTACGTCCAAAACGCCATTCCAATCCCCCATAAAAATAAACGATTTGTAATCCAACTGAGTAAGCTTTGTATGAAGTAAGCTAAAAAAGTCAGCTTGTTGTTGTTGTTGATTAGGAGCATACAGTCCAACTAAAAGCGTTTTTTTGCCTTCTAGCAACAAATCTATCATTACGTATCTTCCATGCTTATCTGCTTCAATTAAGTCCGCTGTTATAGCACTTTTAACATAAACAACCACTCCGTTTTTCTTATTCATTGCAGAGGCAACAAATTGCGTACCCAACCTTGAATTCAGTAAAAACTTTTGGTCCATAGCCCTAATATGCGTTTCTTGCAAGCATATAACATCAGTCTTAAATTGTTTTAAATATTGAAAAACTTTCTTTCTCTTCTGAGGCGAATTTAGTCCATTAACATTCCAAGTTAGAAATTTAGTCGCCATACTTGTCGCCCCGAAGCTTTTGGAGCACCTCTTCAATGGCCCCTTTGTCACCTTTGGGCCGCGCTCCTCCCACTGCCTCGCTGTAAGTGCGCTTTGAAAGTTCCATAAACTTCTGCTGGTCTTGTTCTTTTATTTGTTTTGCTCTTTTTAAAGCAGCACGCGTCACCCTCAGCTCTCCAACATCAGCCAACAAAGTTTTAGTTTGATCCCCTCCAGCACCATTCTCCTCTGTCTGGCCATCTTCAGCCTCATGAGGTTTTTCTTCTCCAAATCCCTTTGTGGCTTCCAGAAGTGATAGTGGGGTTGCTTTTAAAACATTATTGTAGAAATCACGCGCCTGTGTCACAGTAACCAGACGGTATCTTTTACCTTCATGCATCGCCACCAGCCCAACTGGAATCTCCCATCTGAACCTTATATCACGTTGCTTAAGTTTCTGCACAAGAAATGCAAAGTCCTTTCTTCTCCTTAAGATCTTTGGAGGAATTTCCTTTAAAACCAAAACTTCTTGGTCAGCAACCACTACTTTAGTATCATAGGCAGCTTGAATAACTTCATCTCTGATTTCTCTCTTTGCAAAATAAACCACCACATCTCTAGGTAACTTCCTCTGTCTAGCAATCCATGAATTTACACGAAAAACTTTATCCATACATCCCTTTATTTCAGATGCTGGCTGACCCAATACTGCTTCCAGGGCTTCA
This sequence comes from Vipera berus, assembly GCF_964194415.1. NCBI lineage: Eukaryota > Metazoa > Chordata > Lepidosauria > Squamata > Viperidae > Vipera > Vipera berus. The sequence continues at coordinate 77,230,061 of NC_138204.1, forward strand.
GAAATCAACTGCTTTAGGTCTTCTTTAATATTTTCTTTTAAGCCTCTGATTCTAACAGCATACTGCATCTGGTGAAACTGAACAAGACTCAACTCTCTGTCCATTTTGTCTCTTAAATCTTCATTCTCCAATACCTTTACTTCTAGTACAGCATTTTTTTGAGTCAAATCTTCCACTTTTTCTTCCAAACCTTGCACACATTCAGCCACACTTTCCACTGTAGACAAAATGTCTACCCTCATCGCACTAAATTTCTCTTCCATCCTCTCTTCTATTCTCTCCTCCATTTTTTCCAATTTCTCCTCCACCTTTGCCAATTTATCACCCAGTGTTTCTAAAATTACCTGGGCATGCTTTTCAAGAGCATCTTGTAAATCCTTCGATGTCAATGCAGCAGGAGGAAGCAAGGCTTGCAACGATGTCTGTTGCACCGGAGAAGTTCCAGCACTCCGAAGAGTTTTTGAGGGAGGTTTAGCCGCCATCTTTTACTTTCACTTGTGACGCACTTTCACTTTAAGTTTAAAAAGTCCATTAAGCTCGAGAGTAAGAATAAAAATCCTCTTCACCTTTTCCTCTTGTACTGCTCTGCCTGCTCCTTTTATTCCAGAGTCTTTCCTTCTGGCAGGGGTGGTCGCAAACGCCTGGCTCTGCTCCAAGAATTCCGGAGCAGAGACGCTGAACAGCTGGGAGCAACCCAGGCTACGGGGGAGTTCGATCCTTCAGCCGCCCAAGCTTTAAACTCAGGCGGCCCCGGAGAACTCAACCCCTACCTGGGGCCTCTCCCCCTCCTCTTCTCCCGAGGAGGGGGCTTCAAATTCACCCGAACAGCTGATCGGTGCTGTTTCGGGTGAAAACAACACAGCTGAGCCGCGGGCAGCCCGAAAAGGCTGTCTCCGCCGCCGCGCCGCCACCGGAAGTCCGCATACGGTACGTTATTGATGTCTCTTCCTCTAGTATTAAAACAATGCTCATCTTCTTCTCATCCAGTTTCTCTTAATACAGTATATGTTCAGCATGTAGGTTCAATCAATAAGGGGTAAGTATATACCCTTCACCTTCCTTTGTCAGAAAACATGAAAGGGACCTCCTTGAAGATTACATTATTTTGGTAATCAGGTGTCCCCTGGGCAATTGGATTGTCGCCAGCAAACCCTTTGCTTTCGGTTAATTTTGTAGGTGCTTCTTATACGAATATGGATGGACCCTCCTTTGCCAACATAGAGCCAGCCTGTTTCACCATGTTCTATCTGTACTGTGGCTTCCTGTGCTGTGTATGACTGTATGACGACAATAAGATTTTTGAGGGGATCCCCATTTTTCAAGGGGATCCCACATTCCACAGCTTAACATGATTGACATAGCTGAAGACTTTTCTATAATCATTGAAGTATGTACTGAGTTATTTTGCTACTCTTTGGCTTTCTCAGTTACCCAGTGTACATCAGCAATAATGTTTCATGATTCTTGGCCTTTTCTAAAGCCAGCTTGAACATCTGATATCTCTTTTTCCATGTAGGGCTCTAATCTATGTTGGATGATCCTATTCATTATATTTGCTAGCATAAATTAAGTATGGGATATGGTAGGTTGCACATTCTGTTAAGTTTCCATTTGGATGGCATTGGAATGTAGAGTGATATCTTCCAAATTGTTGACCACTATGGTTCTCCAGATAACTTAGTTAGAACCTTTAATGATTTTTCTTCTGTGGCTTGCCATAATGTCTATGGTCTGTTGTTCCCAGCTGTGACCCAAAATGTGGCTTTACTTCCAGGAATGAGGTTAGTGACAAACTATGCCAGACATATGCCATATACTGTATAAAAAGGTAAAGGTAAAGGTTTCCCCGCACATGCGTGCTAGTCGTTTCTGACTCTAGGGGCCAGTGCTCATCTCCGTTTCAAAGCCGAAGAGCCAGCGTTTGTTCGAGGACGTCTCCGTGGTCATGTGGCCGGCATGCCTAGATGCCAAAGGCACATGGAACGTTATTACCTTCCCACCGTAGTGGTCCCTATTTTTCTACTTGCATTTTTATGTGCTTTCGAACTGCTAGGTTGGCAGAAGCTGGGATGAATAACAGGCGCTCACTCTGTTACACGGCATTCGGGATTTGACCCACCAAACTGCCGACTATCTGATCGACAAGCTCAGCGTCCTAACCCACTGAGCCACCGCGTCCCCTAATATACTGTATACTCCCACCAAATTCACTAGAGGTTGATATTCAAAAAATAGGTCTGATATAAAAGGTATGGGGGTAGAATGGGGGTATCCTGTAACTGATGTACTTTTTCAATTTATACTGGGAAGAGATTGCTTAAACAAATTACCTCTTCTTAAGATGCTTTTCGAGGAGATCAACCCTGACTGGTCTTTAGAAGGCCAAATTCTGAAGTTGAAACTCAAATACTTTGGCCACCTAATGAGAAGGAAGGACTCACTGGAGAAGAGCCTAATGCTGGGAAAGGTTGAGGGCAATGGAAGAATGGGACGACAGAGACTGAGGTGGCTCAATGGAGTCACTGAAGCAATAAGCATGAGCTTAAATGGACTCCAGAAGATGGTAGGGGACAGGAAGGCCTGGAGGAACGTTGTCCATGGGGTCACAATAGGTCAGACACAACTTCGCAACTAACAACAACAAGAAGATGCTTTCCAGTGTAGAGTGCCACTTGCTTATCACATGTGAGCAGGGAACTAAATATTTTTCCGCTCTGACCTTAAGTAATTAATAGTTTACTGCTTTTACTGCCTGCATGGCTGAGCATGTGCCTCACCACCAAATAGCTTAACAGCCAGATTTTTCTATTGTGTCTCTTTCGATGTGGATTCTGTAGTATTTGCCTATGTGTTTTTCTCTCTCCATTCTTTAATTATAGAATCAAAGCAAATAGAATATTTTAACTGATCTTATATAGACTGGGTTGAGTATTCCAAGGGGTGGAGAGAGGAAGGGGGGAAGTATAGGATCTGCCCTATAAAGGCAAACCTTTTGTGAACAGATGCTATGTCATTTCCTCCTCATTGATGCTGTAAGTACTGAGATTTAATTAATAAACTTCTATTAATTACAGTTACCCAGGTTTCTTTTCTTGTGCTTAACCTTTTTGCTATCCAATCTACAAATGCTAAATTAGTTGGTAACAATGGGGAAGTAACATGTTAATCTTGGCGACAAAATGGACACAGACTCTAATAGCATTTTCAGGACTTATAGTTTTATTAGGACATTAGTATCTCCGCACTGAGCTCCTTCTCTCAATAGTTTATAGCCTAATAAATCTATTTAGTCTTGAAGACCTTTTTTGATAAAGTATCTGTTGATCTGAACATCACTGAAATTTATTCCTCAAATGATTAACTATACTTTAACTGATTAAAAGTTTATTAAAATACACTGTTACATATAATTAAGAGTTAAGATCAAACACAAAACTCAAATTAAAACATCCTATAAAATAAATGCAGGGTTGGAGAGTGACAAAACTTGATAAGTATGAACATTTTTGAAGAAAATGTTTTTGTTGCTTATTTAGGCTAGCCTATTATTAAATAGAGAAGGGACGCGGTGGCTCAGTGGGTTAGGACGCTGAACTTGTCGATCGGAAGGTCGGCAGTTTGGCGGGTAGAATCCCGAGTGCCGCGTAGCAGAGTGAGCGCCTGTTACTCGTCCCAGCTTCTGCCCACCTAGCGATTCGAAAGCACGTAAAAATGCAAGTAGAAAAATAGGGACCACTACGGTGGGAAGGTAACAGCGTTCCGTGCGCCTTTGGCGTCTAGTCATGCCAGCCACATGACCACGGAGACGTCCTCGGACAAGCGCTGGCTCTTCGGCTTTGAAACGGAGATGAGCACCGGCCCCTAGAGTCGGAAACGACTAGCACGCATGTGTGGGGGAACCTTTACCTTTACCTTTATTATTAAATAGAATTCTTTCATCTTATTTCTATTCTGTTTCCCTTCTGAAACTGCTTAATGAAACTTCAGCTCTCATCATGATATTTAGAAAGAATAAGCACTGTACTAGTAAGTGGAATTTCTTGGTAAATGTTTCATATGTAATACTAACTTTCCTGCAAAACATACACATATGGTTCATGTTCAACATCTAGTTACAGTAAAAAGGCACTTCTTTGGGCACGCCTATAGAATTTTCATGTACAAGTAATTTTTTTTAGTAGTTGAAAACTGTGATGATTGCAGATGATAGTTTGAAAAGTTTGGCCATGTGTGCACTCTGCCACCACGTCTCCATGAATGTGTAAGAAAAACCTGTTCAGATCAAGACATATTGATAATGGATTATTGGGGCTGCTGGAGAACAAGAAATGAGAACTTTCTCCCTCAGGTTACAGAAAAACAATGAAATGGTATAAGGCAATTGTTAAAGCCATTTTGAAATTTACAGCACTCATGGTAAAAAGTAACTATAAAAGGCATTACTGACTATACAAATCATTGGCTCAGTTGAAGGGCTTTTGCTGCCCTGAGGCTAGCTTTCAACATACTACACTCAGTGTACTTCAGAAGTGGAGCAGAATCCTTGAGATCATTTTGAAGATGAATCAGGATTTATAGAAGGAAATGTTATTCATTTCTGCCTGTAGGAGATGACCAGGCTGAGCCCGAGGGAGGGGTCAAGCACATCATCAGTCATGAGTCCCTTCACATCTACAAGATATCTAAGTCCAGCCTACCTTGAATTCCTTCTACTCTTATCTCATGATAATTTCCCTTGACCGTTAGTAGTTCAGATTCTTGTAGAGAGCTCAAGCTTACACTAAATCTCTATTTGAACAGTCTGGATCTCCTGATTTTCCTGGTGCTTGACACTATCTTCCAATAATGAGCCAACAGGGGAGGGCAGATTAGCCCCGTGAATAGAGTAAGAAGTACAAATGTGAGGTGTGAATAATGTCTAGATCGTGGGTCGGCAAACCGCAGATCTGGAGCCGCATGCGGCTCTTTCAGCCTTCTCCTGCAGCTTCCAGCCATTTGCAGAGAGAGAGACAGAAAGAGGCACTTGCGCATCCTTTCTCTCTCTCTCTCTCTCTCTCTCTCTCTCTCTCTCTCTGTGTGTGTGTGTGTGTGTGTGTGTGTGTGTGTGTAACTCACACTGTTCTCTAAGAAGCTGACAAGCTGATTGGGCAGGTCTCCTGCCTTTGTTATGTCTCCACAGGAAGCAGGAAGCAGCTGGAGAGCCAGCCCAATAAGAATGTGTCAGCTTGTCCAGAACAGTGTGGAGCCAGCTTGCCAGGTGAGCAGAAGATCGGAGAGAGGGAGGGAGGGAGGGAGAGAAAGAGAGGGAGAGAGAGAGAGAGAGAGAGAACTCATGCACAGCAGCCTCTATTTCTTTTTAATTAAACTCTTCAATCAAGTTCTCCCCCTCGTGCGCGCACACGCACATGCGAGTTTTGCGGTTCCCAGTGTTTTTTCTCTCTCTGGGAAATGGGTCCAAGTGGCTCTTTGAGTGTTTAAGGTTGCTGGTCCCTGGTCTAGATCCTATGATCTTTGTCACTGCTTGAAAAAGAACTGCAATTCTGTCCAACTAGAAATATTGATTGTTGCTTTTAAAATGTTTGTCTTTTGAAATGAAAAGTTTGTTAACAGGCATTCCCTAAGAAAACCTGTCACTATCTTAATTGTATCAACATGTCACAGAAGGTCATGATTCTACTATAATGGTCTTCTGACGTATGTCCCATGGATGTGATATAAATACAAATGTATTATACAGAAATGTATTTGAATTTTCTTTAAAAAATGTGAACCTGGAAATGAATATTTTTATACTTTTAGGTTGGTTAAACCTGTTACCAGAAGTAGAGAAGTTGGCATAACAACTTTGAAAGAAGCGAAGAACAAACTCGCAAACATCAAATTCCTGAAACATTAAAGATTATTTGGTCTTTAACCTGGATCATCATGCAGACAGGACATTGTACAATGATCATTTTTTTCTATTATTTATGGAAGGTGCCCTGTTCTAATCATATAGAACTCTTTGCTTTTTAAAATTGTGATAATTTAGTATTAACCTTGGAGTTTTTACACAGTTAAACAGCTATTATGCATCCATAAGTGACTGACGAGATCAATAATCTTAAGATCAAATTGTAGCATCAGACTCTTTTTGTTTTAATCAGTGTCTTTTTGGTTTTTAGCCCTGCCTACAGCAAGATCCTGTTTTTTGCATGTCAACATAGCTTCCTGCTGTGTGCTGTCAAAAGAATGAGGAGACAAGATGGAGAATCAATTTAAGAAAAAAGCTCTACTGTAGATCAATGGAATCTGGGTAGTTAAAATATCTATAGTAGCATACTTTTTGTCTGATCCTATGCTTGAATGTATTCAGTTCATTTTCCTTCCTGTTTTTGATGAAATGGAGCTGAAACAGCCCTTTCAGTAAATGCTGTTTGCCTGCTAAAATTATCTAATCATATCAATTTAATGCTTTATGCCTTAACGTTGCAAAGTTCTACCACTGGTAAATCACTTAACAAGTTTGATAGGCCATAACATTAATTAGAAGTTTGTCCTTCACAGAAGTTTTTCAATAAAATGCTATTTATCCAATAAGAAGGCATGATGGCTCAGCTGTTAAGCTGCTGAGTTCAAGACCTGGGTGTCGTGTGACAGGATGAGCACCTGTCTTTGCCTAGCTCCTGCCCATTTAGCAGTTTGAAAGCATGAAAATGCAAGTAGATAAATAGATACGACTTCAGTGGTATCATGCTGGCCACATGAGCCTAGAAATGTCTTCACATAGCCCTGGCTGATGGCCTTGAAATGGAGATGATTACTGCCCACTATACTTGACAATGACTAGCATAGTAAAATCCACAGGGACTCCTTTCTATCCTTGTGACTTGCCTATCCCAACTGATAGGCAAGTCACAAGGCAGGTGATAAGGCTGTATGGGCTGATTCCCTATGTTACCTTCTGAAGCAATCATAGAGCTAGCAGATTTTAAAAACTACCACTTTACAGTCACCACTAGAGTGCTACATTTCATACATATAGCAGGGGCTGTAAAAGCAGGCGGTGAGAAATGCAATTTCATACATGATCAGAAAAGTCTAGAGATATATACTCCTGGCTACCAAGATTGAGAGAAGGTTATGATGTAAGGATCTGACATTAAACAATAGTCAATCATCCTTGACCTGAAGTTACGGGAACATCTACATGTGTCCCTTGTAGTAAAGGTGGGAGAAGTTCATATCTCTGGAAATCAGGTAGAAATGTAACTCAGACAAAACTGCAGGTCTTGCTTATAAGCTTCATTTTCCAGAAGCTTAAATAAGAGATAATGGGATCAAATAACATACAGCTGAATTTCATCAGTACAATAAAGCTAGTTCAGGAAGTAAGGGCAATGGGAATCTGGGATGCTGTCATTAACAATATAGTATTTCAAAATAGTACTGAAAGAGAAATGGAAATATAGAATAGAACCAATCAAAACCATTCTCACTGTTTCAGGAGATCCAATTTCAACAAAAATTTAAAAATACTAAGCAGTATCCCATGGATAGAAATTCTGAAGCTGAATAGAGTGTTGGAGTTAAGGGATCCTTTTGAGTGAGCTAAGAGTTAAAATATCATGTATGAGAAATAGAATGTCAACTCTACAACCTGGCTGCAGCCATTTTGCTCATTCTAGGTCAGGGCTTTTCAACTGGTGGTATGCGTACCACTGGTGGTACGTGAGCATGTGCCTGGTGGTTGTGTCGGGGACAAGCAGGAAGAGCCGGCTCAGTCTTTTAGAATGGGACATTGTTAGATGTTGACTTGCCCAAATCTGGGGCCAAAGGAGCATTCCTTGTCTGGGGAAGGGAGTTGGAGCTGCTCCAGTGGGCTGCTTCTGTGGCAGTGGGGCATGCTGGTGCCCTGCGCTGAGCTCCGTTTGTTGGGGCTGCCCTGGGAAAGGTGGAAGTGCAGCTGTGATCTGGAACGGTCAACCACTCCAAGCCCTGTCTGGCCGGCTTTGTGCCTTTGTCCCCCAAGAGCAGATGGTTGTGAGTTACTGCCGTGTGCTTCCCCGAGTGTGCCTCAGCCCCAGATCTCCCCCACCCGGGACTCCAGCTGCGTCTGCAGAAGGCAAGTGGGGTGAGGTGTGCCCGTGTGAATGGTGCCTTCCTGCCCCACAGTCCACAGCAGCATTGTTGGTGTGCATGGATCAACTCTGAGCAAATGTGAGGTGTTTCTGTTGCTGGAATAAAGCTTATTAAATGAGCTGGCAACCTCCAAGTTTTGTTGATAGATCTTCCCCAACTTTCCTCTGGTGCTTCATAAAGAGTTAAGTGGGCATTAGGTTTCTTGGTAAAAATGGATTTGGAAGGAAGGAAGGAAAGAAGGGAATGACAATGGGAAGGACGAAAGGACAAAGAGGGAGGGAAGGAAAAAAGGAAGGAAAGAAGGAAGGGACAATGGGAGAGAGGAAGGGAGGGAGAGAGAGAAATAGAGAGAGGGAGAGAAAGAGAGAGTGGGGGAGACAGATATAGGGAGAGAGAGAAGGAGAAAGAAATAGGGAGAGAGAGAAAGAAATACAGAGGGAGAGAGAGAGAAATAGAGGGAGAGAGAAGGAGAAAGCGGGAGGGAAATAGAGAGAGGGAGAGAGAGAAAGAAGGAGAAATAGAGAGAGGGAGAGAGAAAGATAGAAATAGAGGGAGAGAGAGAGAGAGAAGGAGAGAGAAAGAGGGAGGGACAGAGAGGGAGAAAGAGAGAGAGCGAGAGAAAGAGAGAGAAATTAAATTAGTAACATAGTTGTTATCTGGTTTCCACACTAACTTTGCTTGTCATAAGGTTGCAAAAGGCGATCACATGACCCTGGAACAATGTGACCGTCATAAATATGAATCGGTTGCCAAGCATCTGAATGTAAATCACATGATCCTGGGGATGCTGCAAGGGTCATAGGTGTGAAAAATGGTCATGTCACTTTTTTCAGTGCCATCGTAACTTTGAACAGTCACTAAGCGAATTGTTGTAAGTCAAGGACTACCTGTACTTTATCATTTTTTTTTCCTTTTGGGGGGCAGGGATCAAGTTTTTGACACCTTGCCGGGCGACTGGTGGTACTCAGACATTGCCTTATCCTAAAAGTGGTACAATGGGTGAAAAGGTTGAAAAGCCCTGACCTAGAATATTAAATCAATTTCTGGCATCACATTTTAGGCCCAAGTTGAAAAAAATGGAACTTAATTATAGGACCTCAACTAATATTATAAGGAACAAGGAAGGGAAAAAATTATAATTGATTGGAAGCATCGAGAATATGTACCCCAGAGAAGAAAGGATCATAGGGTCTTCTCCTAAATATCAATAAATATCAATAGTTGATATTTATCTACAAGTATCTGAAGGGCTGTCATATAAAACATGGAGTTAGACTTGTTCAGAAAGTTAAGATATGAAACAATTGAAGTTGAATTTCAAGGAAACAGTTTTTCCTTAGGCATCAGGAAGAATTTACTCAAGGAGGGAACAATGCCAGAATGCCAGAAGAAGTATTCTGGTTGGGGAATTTTGGGAGTTGAATTCGATACATCTTAAAACCTGCCAAGTTTGAAAAATGTTGCACTAGATGATCTCTCCAAGGCTCTTTAGTCTTACATTCTTGATTCTGATTTCCATTTTAATAGAAGTGCACTATAGTTAAGCAACTGATACATTTCTTAAGAAAAAGCTGTCAATTCTTGTTGAAGGATTACATTATAAAACCATTACCCAGAGCCTAAGCATGTTCAATGTGGTATGGGTTAAAATGTGAATCAGAAACACAGTTATTTGAAATCACACTTGTTCAGCTGTTGTTTCAAAAACGAGTAGTTCTTTGTGAATGTTATAGGTTAAAATTATTGCCCCCTGTGTAAACCATAGACAGAAATGCCAAGGCTTAGATGTTTTTGAGTGACAGTTACCCTGTAGCTGTAGAATTGTGTGACTTTGATTGAAAGCCTCAACACATGGGATTTAAATGTACTTGGAGAAGGGTTAAAAACAGACATAGCAACTTGACACAGTTTGGAGATAGAAACCGGTAACTGCATCTTGGAAGGAAAACTGTCTATCTAAAATTCTGAGGGAGATGTTAAAACAACTTGAATGCTTCAGTTTTGTTCTCTCCATTTTGTATGCTTGCTTAAGACACCTAACCGTGTCATTAAAATAGAGAACTGTGTTATTCTACAGTAGATATGATCCTGTTCTTTGTTTTCTTTCTTTTTCTCTGATTCATGCAAAGGAAATAATAAATGTGCCCACAACCTTAAGTATCTCTTGGTGTTGTAAATCCAGTAATGTTATTTGAATTCAAAACATCTATTTTGTTGTTGTTAGCTGAAAAGTTGAGTCTTACCCATCACGATCCTATGTACAATCTTCCTCCAGGCCTCCCTGTCCTCTACCATCTTCTGGAGTCCATTTAAGCTCACGCCTACTGCTTCAGTGACTCCATCCAGCCACCTCATTCTCTGTCGTCCCCTTCTTCTCTTGCCCTCAATCTTTCCCAGCATTAGGCTCTTCTCCAGTGAGTCCTTCCTTCTCATTAGGTGGCCAAAGTATTTGAGTTTTAGCTTTAGGATCTGGCCTTCTAAAGAGCAGTCAGGGTTGATCTCCTCTAGGACTGACCGGTTTGATTGCCTTGCAGTCCAAGGGACTCGCAGGAGTCTTCTCCAGCACCACAGTTCAAAGGCCTCAATTCTTTGGTGCTCAGCCTTTTTTATGGTTTTTGATATTGACCATGCAAATGAACCATGGTCCATCCACCTCTGGTTGGACTGTTAATGTCACGGAACAATTAATAGTCCAACCAGAGGTGGATGGACCGTGGTTCATTTGCATGGTCAATATCAAGGAAAAGAAATCCAAGGCATATTCTATAGTAAAACGTTTAATGAGAAAACAAAAGACCTAAAACTGACTGCATTCTCTCATCAGGCAGAAGAACAAAGTAAAGAGTAGTAACTGTGGGAAACTTTTTCTAGGCATGTGCACAAAACAGTTTAAAACCAAAACATGGCTGGACATAGCTGGAGTCACTATGGTTACATGATAAGATAATACACAGGTGCAGAGCAGAAAAAGATGTACAAGTAGAAATGAGCGAAGCTGGCAAAACTAAAAAAAACATGTAATGACACAGCTTTCACTGCCATACATTGCAACTGGGAAGACCATAGCCTTGACTATACGCACTTTTGTTGACAGGGTGATGTCTCTGCTTTTTAGTGTGCTGTCTAGATTTGCCATGGCTTTCCTCCCGAGGAGCAAGCGTCTTTTAATTTCTTGGCTACAGTCCCCCATTGTTCTGTACCAGCCTACTACCAGCCCTGCAGAAAAGGCAGGGACAACCCCTGTACAAAAAGGCAAGAGGCTGGTAGACGCAATATATTTTTTTTTATATATTTGGTGGTTTTGTGGAAAGGGTGAGCTTTTTTGGATTAAAGTTTGGGGGAATATACAGAAGATTCTCAAATGAAGGTTCAAGTTTTGTTTGCAATCTTTTTTCTTTTTTTTTTTTCTTTTGTGTTGTGTTTGGAATAATTATAGATGTGGTACTGGAAGAGGAACGGTCGATTACAGAAGAGTTGACTTTAAAGTTTTTTGATTTGGGATCCTTGGTTAATTTGGAAAATTATTTGTAAGAATGTTATATCATGGAATGGATAAAATGGATGGAGTTTATTTAGGATAAGTATAGGGTTGAGAAGGGTTTTTTTTTCTTTTTCCTTTTTTTTTGTCTTTAATATATGTTTAATACTATTAAGGTTTGTTCCATTCTATATAAGCTAGAGAGTGTCCTTTTCTTATTCTAGTTTTTTTTTTATATATATATTTAATATTGTTAAGGTTTGTTTTATCCTATATAAGCTAGAGAGTGATGGATTTTAGAATTTATAGTTGTTAGTATATGGTTGCTTAGGTTTGCTTTTTTTTAATATATATATACCTTGTATTCAGCTCTGGGAAGTAGGGGGGGGAGGGGGGGAGGTAGGGGGGGGAGGAGGGAGGGGGGAGGAGGGGAGGTAGGGGGGGAGGAGGGAGGGGGAAGGGGGGTTTTTTAAAGGAAAATTGTATTTTAAAACTTTTCAATAAAAAAAAAAAAAAAGGCAAGAGGCTGGAACTAAGCCTGCCAAATTTATTGACACAAAACAGAGCAAACAGAGCAAAACCAAAACACGAACCATGAAACAGGAGCTATTCAAACGGTTGCCTTCAGCAAACCAGCCCTCCCACACATTCCCCTTTTAAACAGTTCAAGCCGTGGCTTCTCTCTGCTTCATTCCGAGGTGCCCCATTGCCTTCCTCTGTTTACTCCTGATTGACTGCCTCCTGCATCGGGCATCCTTGAACAGGGCCAGCTGTGGGTCATCTTCATCCACGCTGTCAGGCTCACACAGCTGGGTCTGCGTAGTGACCAGATGAGAGGGACCTGGCTGAGGGCTCTGCGAAGCCTCAGGACTATCCTCTGCAGGCTCTCCAACACCCCCTCCTCCTCTTCTGAATCGTCCGACCCAACTGCCGAACCCACAGGCTGACCCTGAATCACAACACCCATCTGCAGTGATCTTGGAGCCCAGGAAAATAAAATCTGTCACTACCTCCATTCCTTCCCCATCTATTTGCCAGGAATTGAGAGGGCCGGATGCCATGATCTTGGTTTTCTTAATGTTAAGTTTCAACCCAACTTTTGCACTCTCCTTCTTCACCCGCAACAAGAGGCTCTTTAGTTCCTCTTCACTTTCTGCCATTAGAGTGGTATCATCTGCATATCTTAGGTTGTTGATATTTCTTCCGGCAATCTTAATTCCAACTTTTGATTCATCTAGCCCTGCCTTTCTCATGATGTGCTCTGCATATAATTTAAATAGGCAGGGTGACAGTATACAGCCTTGCTGGACTCCTTTCCCAATTTTGAACCAATCAGTGGTTCCGTGTTCAGTTCTCACTGTTGCTTCTTGGCCCGCATATAGGTTTCTCAAGAGACAAATAAGATGGTCTGGTACACCCATCTCTTTAAGAACTTGCCACAGTTTATTGTGATCCACACAATCAAAGGCTTTAGCATAGTCAATGAAGCAGAAGTAGATGTTTTTCTGGAACTCTCTAGCTTTCTCCATGATCCAACATGGATCTATTACATCTATTATAGAAGGGTAACTGATGCTTTTGATTTTGAACTCTTGTTCTGCAACTTTAGCTATGACCCATTTCTTCTGCCATTGAGGGCAATACTTTCTCTCTCACACACACATGCACAGAGAGAGATTTATTTTCATGTCTGTTAAAATTTAAAGATGAATTAAAAAATCATCCACAAAAGCACACAATCATTGACTTCTAGAGGAAAGACAATCTACCCCCCCCCACTTAAATGTAATTTGTTAGACTTGGAAGGTGACTTTCAGAAAATTCTATTTTTGATTATGAGACTGAGATTCCTTGTTTATTTACTTGCCACCCAAAAGAGTAAGTGGTAGTGGTGGCGGGGTGGGGTGAGGTGGGGGGGGATTGGGAAACCTCAGAAATGTGGTCTTGTGTTATTTCTCCAGGGCAAAGTCGCAAGCTTCTTTGTTTACATACTTTGGAAATTGATTGCATTCATTTCAGAAATGCTTCATGGCTATGTGCTATGTAAATATAACACAGTTAGACTATTTTAACTGTCTTAATATAAGCCAGAAAGTGGGAATAAGTTACTTATTAACTCAATATATTTGTCAAAAGGTCTATGACTATGTCTGTACATGTCTATCTCACTACATATATATTCCACTATATCACTATAGTCTGTATCGCCATTCTCTCTCTGTCTCTGTCTCTCTCTCTGTCTCTCTCTAATAATAATAATAATAATAATAATAATAATAATAATAATAATAATAATAATAATAATAATAATAATAATAATAATAATAATAATAATAATAAAGTTGGCAGAGACCTTGGAGGTCATCTAGTCCAACCCCCTGCTCAGGCAGGAAACCCTATACCATTTCAGGCAAATGGCTGTCCAGTCTCTTCTTAAAAACCTCCAGTGTTGGAGCATTCACCACCTCTGGAGGCAGGTTGTTCCACTGGTTAATTGTTCTAACTGTCAGGAAGTTTCTCCTTAGTTCTAGGTTGCTTCTCTCCTTGACTAGTTTCCATCCATTGCTTCTTGTCCTGCTTTCAGGTGCTTTGGAGAATAGCTTGACTCCCTCTTCTTTGTGGCAGCCCCTGAGATATTGGAACACTGCTATCATGTCACCCCTCACTCTTCTCTTCGTTAAACTACACATACCCAATTCTAGCAACCGTTCCCTATATGTTTTAGCCTCCAGTCCCCCAATCATTGGACCATAAGAGCGCCAAAGAATTGAAGCCTTTGAACTATGGTGCTGGAGAAGACTCCTGCGAGTTCCTTGGACTGCAAGGTGATCAAAACTGATTTTTGCCTACGGCCAGAGACAAATAACCAGGAAATGGCATGGATCTTTGCCTCCTCTTGGTCCCAGCCCTGGCCTTTTGGAGAGCAGAACCTCCTTCAGCCCCCGTAACCCAGGTGGCTGGCTCAATCTGACCGGGGGCAGGGTGGTCACAACCAGCCTTTGACTCCCAGTGGCCCACAGCATGGTGAGTAGTAGCCTGCCATGGTGGGAGGAGGGAAGATTGATGCCCCATCAGTCCCCTAAGCCCTGGCTTAGCCATCACAAGGATTGCTGTGCCGCTACCGCCATTCCCCCGTGTACAGATTCTCCTGCCACTCCCGCAGCTTCCCCCCATATGGATTGTCCTGCTGCTGCTACAATTTCTATCCCCCGCATGGATCACATTGCTGCTGCTTGGAAAAGGTCTCTGTCCCACAGATCTAGGGCTGCACAGTGATTTTGCGCCCCCCCATGGCCGATCCAGGTGGCAGAAGCCTTTTTGAAGCCTCTGGAGCTCGCATTCATGGCCGTGGGGCAATTTTGTGGCACCTCAGCAGCCTGGATTGGCAGTGGGGAGGGCACAAAATCGTTGTGCAGCCCTAGATCCGTAGGACAGAGGTCTTTTGCAGGCCTCTGGAGCCCAGATTGGGCCGCTGGCGCACCGCACAATTTCCCCCTGGCAATGGATGCGAGCTCCAGAGGCTTCAAAAAGGCCTCTGCCACCCTGATCAGCCGGGGGGTGCAAAATTGCTCCAGAAGCTTACCTGACTCGTGCTGTAGCTGCCTCCACCATCCAGCCCAGATCCGCCCAGCTCTTGCAGCTGATCCCTGACTCTCAGTGCAGAGAGAAAGAGAGCAAGAGTGCAGGAGCATGTGGAGAGGGGGCAGGGCAGCCTGGCCCTGCCTCTCTCTTGGGTGATGGCATGCCCACAGGGATGGCTCCGCGTGCTGCCTGTGGCACGCATGCCATAGGTTTGCCATCCCTGATCTAGATGCATAATGTAGCCCCATTGCATTGTGAATCCCCCCTGCAAAGTTAAGTGCAAGAGCGCAGGAGCATGTGGAGAGGGGGCAGGGCAGCCTGGCCCTGCCTCTCTCTTGGGTGATGGCATGCCCACAGGGATGGCTCCGCATGCTGCCTGTGGCATGCATGCCATAGGTTCGCCATCCCTGATCTAGATGCATAATGTAGCCCCATTGCATTGTGAATCCCCCCTGCAAAGTTAAGTGCATGGTAAGTGCACTGCAAAGTTAAATGTTATGGAGACCAAAGACTGCCTACCTCTGAATTAAAAGAACATTTCACGTGTTAAATTGTTGACATACAAATATTATGTAGGATACATTTATTTCCATTGGAGCTGAATTACTATCTTTTCTATCTTTTCATTACAAACTTGGCAATGTGTATTTACAATATATATATATATATATATATATATATATATATATATATATATATATATATATATATACACACACACACACAAACATACATACATATATACATATATGTGCAATAGTATAAAATCCTTGAACTCTGGGATAATTGTAAAACAGCTGTTTATTGTTTAAAAACTATAAAACAATAAAATCAACCATCTATAAAATCTAAAAATCAACTGTCTTAGCTTTCGCTTCGAGTAGGGCGCGAAGTCAATTGGGCTTATAAGCAAACTCCCCTCCCCTTAATCCCTACTCTGATGACATTGACAGTGGATCAGCGAAAGCTAAGGCAGTCGATTTTTAGATTTTTAGATTCTATAAATGGTTGATTTTATTGTTTTATAGTTTTTAAACAATAAACAGCTGTTTTACAATTATCCCAGAGTTCAAGGATTTTATACTATTGCACAAATATGCCTGGGATTTGTATTTTTAGAGTTATTAGGAACACACAGAAACACACACACACAGAAACACACAATGTAGGCTCTTCTTCTCCCTGGAAAAAATGATGCTGGAAAAAACCTATGTCAGGCATTCTCTACCTTTTGGAATTCTTTGGGAAAGAGAATTGTGGAAACTTTTCCTAGATAATTGCAATGTATGTGTCTCAAAACAAACACAGGCTTAGGGATAGGCTAGGGTCTTTTAATGACATTTCAAAGTGACACATTCATGGAAAAATGCCCATAGTATTATTGTGCAACAGTAATGAATAATGTCTATGAATATAAGAACTATGCAAAGACGTCTTAATGATTACACATATTAATGTCAAAGGCTATAATCAAATTGTTTTAAAGCTTAACATAAAATTGTACCCAGAAAAATAGCAACCTAAATATTGGTCATTCAAACCTCCCTTGATCCCTGGGCTTGGTTAAAGTAGCTCTGTTTCAGTTCAGATTGGGAATTTGAAATTCAAAGAAGGTATGATAACCTTTGAGTTTGTGGCCTGATATTTGATGGCAATCTGATTCAATCAGAGGCAGAAAAAGATAAGGAACAAACAAACAAGAAAACTCTAACAATGTAGATCACTTATTGCACAATCAGGTAGCTCAGTCTTCTATGTATAACAGAACCAGAGGCTTAAATTATGCATCTGTTTCATTATTCTTCCATTATTGTGAATGTCCTGCTGCTCACCTCTCATCCTTGGTTGTGAAGGACACCTGCACCATGCCTACACAGCAAAGTTTGGCCTTTTCCTGGCAGGATTCAGAAAAATGCAAACTTCCTGGATTTTGCAAAATGCAGTTTTGTGGTAGGATTCAGTAGGTTTATTGTCTCTGTCCACAGGGTTTCTAGGATGTCAGGAGAACTGTTGCTTATTTCTGAAAAAGAGATATCAGAGAAAAACTGAAATAGATATTTTGACCCTGAGAAGTTGTCTTGAGACTTCTCCTTCAGATTTTCAACTGGGAGCTCAAAAATATATCTTCAAACATGTTGGGAGAAAAATAACCTTGATCACCTCTCTTCCCTTCGCTCCAATAATAATTCATGTGTTTTCAATTGTGTACTGCAGTGTTGAACTGGGGCATTGAGGATTATCACTGGGAGGTTTGTCGTAGCTTTAGTTGAGTCTTCTGTTGAATTTGCTTGTTGTTACTGAGAGCCCTGATCCTACCACCGCTAAAGGATGATAAATTTGCTTTATCTTAAAAAGAAAAATGAAAAACACCAACTTGAAGAAACTTTCATGTAAAGCAGTTCATGTGATATAAATCTGTTATTGCTGGATTAAATATGTGATGGAGGATGTACACATTAAGATAAATGGATTGTCATCATTCTAGAACTGTTTAGTTTTGCATTAAGGAAACCATCTGTTCTCTGATGAACATCCTTGCATATATTGTTAAGAAAGCTGTACTGGGGTTTTAAAACGTTCTAATAAATGCCACCACTAATTACAAAATAAAGAGGGTGGCGGAACAAGCAACAACTAACTCCCAAAGGTGGTTTTTTTTCATGAGGCAACTGGACTTTCTTGGTTTTCCTTGAAGACATTTCGTTTCTCATCCAAGAAGCTTGTTCAGGTCTTCAGCTCAACTAACTCTCTTCTCCTATTTGGAAAAAAAATGAATAAAGTCTTTCTCATTCTGTATGCATTTTGTTTAACTTTTCATTAAATTCTGGACAAGCTAGGTGTAACTGGGCAGAACTAAGCAGGCAGTTAACTATTATTTTTAGCAGTTGGTGGCATTTTTTGGATTACTTTTAAAAAAAGATTTTTAAAAGGTTCAGTTTTTTTAAAATAAAACAGGGGAGGGGAGTTTCTGTTTCTTTGCACTTAAAAGAGGTAATAAGCAAAATTGAAGTCTTAATACACCTTATTTCATTCACTTCCCAGGAACAATAAAGAGAAAATCCCACTATCATTGTTTGCCAATTAATTATTGAATTTTATGCTAAGATTCCATGTCAACAACAATTACCCTAGAATTGCAGACTATTTTCTAGTCTTGTCTTTCCTGCTTACCTAAGCTTTAGAGTTGTTAATAAACTTAGACCTTTGCAGGTATGGTCAAGAATACTAATCTTGTTGTTCATATTTTTTTATCTTAAAAGTAAGCCCTGAAATACAACTCAGAATTTTTATCTGTATTTTCTTTTTAATTGGAAGCCTGAAAGTATTATTTTTTCTCATTCTTCTTCAGAGATGAGCCAAATATATTATTCAGGCAGAAATGATAATACCAGCATAAAATGAAGCAGCAAATGTTCGTATGGATGATGTGGACTGAAATCCAGATTTATCCTTCAACTGGCACCAGAGGAAGGTAAAACAATAAGCAAGAACCAACACTATAGGATGAATCTAACAATTTATTTTAAAGAGGAATGCCTAAACAAGAAACAGGAACCAATCAGAACTGAAAACTAGAAGATAAAGAAGAGATGGTAGAATTCAAAAGATAGAGGGAAACCAAATAATTCAGATCAGATGACTCCTAAGGGAACTAAGTTCTCTTATCTTATTGACTGGGCTTTTAGACTAAAAAGGAAATGTATAACATATTTATGCTTAAATAATTGACTAAGGGAATTGGCTACTATGAATATTGAAAAAAAGATTGTTGAATTCTCTTGAAATAAAAAATTAGATCTGTTAGGTTCTTGACCCCAAAACAGGGATGTTAAACTCCACAAATAATGTCAATACACTCCCTTGAATTACTTTAAAAGTACTTAATGTATAAGAAAATCCCTGCTCCACTAGAAAGTTTTTGAAAGCTTTTTGCTTCTGCAAACTACTTGGATCTAGAAATATCTTAGGGATCGGTATTTCCCAGGACACTGTTTTCAACCTAATCAACTTAAAATCTGTGGACATCAATATTATAGGGAATTCTGGGAGTTGAAGTCCGCACATCTTATAGTTCCCAAGGTTGAGAAACACTATCCTAGTGCTAGACAAAATGCCAACAATAGGAATAAGTCCTTTTATGGACCTTTCAATCCTATATGCTCAAAAGACCATTTAGTTTGAGGAAACTGCTGCCAAAAATGTTTCAATGAGTGTTCCCTCTCTCAGGTTCTCTTGGCTGATCTCTGGTAGCTCCTGACTTTTAATATTAACAGAATGCGGGAGGTGGTGAGAAGTACAGATAATCCTCAACTTACAACAGTATATTTAGTGATTGTTCAGTGTTACAATGGCACTGAAAAAAGTGACTTTTAACCCTTATGACTAATTCAGCCCCCCTACGGTCATGTGATCAAAATGCAGACAGTTGGCAATTGACTCATATTTATAGGTGGCAGTGTCCCAGGGTCATGTGATCACCTTTTGTGACCTTCTGACAAGCCAAGTCAACAGGGATGTCAGATTCATTTAACAACTGTGGCAAGGAAGGTCATAAAATAGGGAACATTTCACTTAACTGTCTCACTTAGCAACATAAATTTTGGGCTGAATTGTGGCCATAAGTCACGGACTACCCGTAGGTACAAACAACAATAACAACAAACCAAAATCAAACAGAAAGAATAACAATGCCTAACTTTACAGTCACTGGATATTTAGGTATAGACTGTACAGCTATGGAAGACCAGTAAAACAAATTGGTTACTTTACTGCTGTTAACTGGATAATTAGCTATAATCCTCAGAGGCCAAGACAGTATTCTGCTAAATGCAAACTGCTGAGAGGTGAAGTGTAAAGAGCAGGGACAATTTCCTGTCTATCTTTTGGAAGGTTTAACAAGATTTATAGCTACTTTACTTGAAGGTAAAAAATCTCCTTCAAATTGAGTTTGACTCCTGGTGACTTCATGGACAGATCAGTGTAGTTTTACTGACAACATACCTTTGGAAGTGATATGCTGTCGATCTTTTTCCTCTTGTTTTAACTTCTGGTCTAGTCTACAGCTCTAATATGCTCTGGAGGTTTCTCATCCAATTACTAACTTGGCTCAGTGTAGCTTCTGAGTCCAGACAAAGTGAGCTAGATGCTGCTAAATTCAGAGAGGGAGGACCCCTTGGGTGAAGCAAAGCATCCAACTGGTTCCATGGTAAGTAGCAAGCTGGGGATAATGCTTCTAATATCTTAGGAAAGTGGTCTGTGGTAGCAAACTGACTGATCTTCTTTGGAGGAGTTATTGCTTCCCATAGCAACATGTGGCAACATCCTATATTAAAAGAAGCCTCTAAAAAGAAACCATGATTGAATAGTGAGCTTGTCTCTTGCTGCTCTTTTTCTTGCAGTATTTAATATGTGGTGGCAGCTGGCATAAGGTATATCCTGCATGTTGCTAGAAGAATTCCAGAGGAAGTCTGGGAATAAGGAAACATGCTTGTAGGTAGAATTCTTCCTTTATTTGTTGCATTGTTACTTTTATAGGTGGGGCAGAATAAAAATATCAGGTAAGGTTCATGGGTAGTAATATGGAATAAACTGAATTACAAGGAGTTCTTTTGCTGCCTGTTTTGTCACAGAGCACTAACAATAATAATAAACCATATATTAAATTATGTTAATAAGGAAAAATGAATTTTACAATGATAGATATTTCCCCCACACACCTCTTAATTTGAATCCTTGCATATAATATCTAGAAGCTAGCTTAGCCCATTGCTTGGCATGCAACCCATTGTTTTAAAAGGGCTTTCTGGAATGGTTCATTTTTAGCAATTATTCAAAATACTTAACATCTGGCACATATGCTTAGGGATGAACTTCATTTATATAGTTATTCATCAATCATGATAATAAAGAGCTTACTGCATCATTTTGCAAACTCCAATGGAGCACCTTTTGGATATTTCAGTTAGAAAAGAGGGCCATAATGGACTGCTTTGGCTCTAGGACAAAAATTAATTCAGATTGCAGAGAGTATAAATATAAATGCTAACACTGAAGCAAATCTCCCTGGCAATATCCATAACAAGCATGAAACATTGAAGGGATGAGCTCTAAATTTCCCTAAGAGTTTTACTTTAAAGATTTGCAAGCTACAAAAAGTGTCCTGAGAAGATGATCAGCATTTGATTAAAGGGCCATTGATTATGAGCCCATATTCTACAATTTTAACATGCTTCTAAATTTGTTTTGGTTTAGCTGAATGAGCATTTGATGTGTTTTCTCTGGTGCCTAAAAAAAAAGAGCTATCCTGAGAGTTCAACACAATGTTCCTTCTGCAAAATATATGCTATTTTATTCCATTGTGATCTATCTTGTTGGCAGTACCTAATCCTTCCATGTATATACTTAATATGTGTGAAGAAAACTAAGGGGATATGACTAAAAAAACACTTCTGTGTGAGAGATAGTTGATGTGGTGGCCTAGAAACCAGGAGACTGTTAGTTATAGTCCCACCTTAGGCACGGAAGCCAGTTTGGTGTCTCAGCCCAACTCACTTCACAGGGTTGCTGTGGGGAAAACAGGAGGAAGAAGGAGGATATGTAAAAGTAATATAGGTGGCATAGAAATAAATAAATTAAAACCCTGTTCAATCAACAATCCTCCTCATGGTAGATTCTTTTCATACCTGCAAAAGTAGATTAAAAAAAAACTTTGTTACTGATTCAATGGACATTTATGGAAGGCAATTTATGGTTTTGGCCTACTTGTAGAAGATATGAGAAAAGAGATTCTGAAGTCTGTCAAAAGATGTCTCCGAGATATCTTAGTACAGTGTTGTCTAATCTAATATCAGAGAAAGAAATATTTCTTGTAATTCCCTAACGGCACTGAGTTAAATGGAGATCTCTATGCAGGGGGATGGGATGGGATCATTTATCTTGAAAAGCTATCATTTGATTTCATTATTTGTGAACTTTCATGACTAGTTATTAATTCTTTGTGCAACTGTAAGGTTGGACTTAGGCTGTTTTAGGAGAAGAGCATTTATTAAGGATGGAGATATTTTAAGAATGAAGAGTTAAATTAACCTGGCCATTTTATGCCATAGCTGTTATTACTGTATCTCATTTAGTTCTAAATCTTTAGAGATGCCTAACACTAGGAAATTATATTGACTAGGAGGTCATTTCTATGCGTGGATAATGGTTGTAACATAGATTAACCAGTTATACAGACTGGATGAAGTGATGATTCCTTCCAATCTGTGGTTTAAAAATAAATGAAAGCTAGCCTATTATCATTTATCTTGACCAAGTGACATTTTCATTGAGAAAATATAGTTTTTCACAGAGTCCAGTTCTGAGAAAGTGCATCTTCTTGCATGCATCTTCTTGCATGCACAGTAACATAGCCACCCATGTTATAAGGTATTCTGGGTGTCTCCCAATCAAAAGTAAAAACAACATAAAAACCATTAAGCATATTAAAAACATTAGAAACAACAAAATCTGGGACCAAGTCATATGTTGTTTTTTTTATCCCAGTAGGAAAAATGGATCAATTGTAGGTCAGGCACTTTATTGGTGAAATAGGTGGCATATAAATTTAATAATAAATAATTAAAAATTAAAAACTGCCAAAAGTCTTTCAACTGCTTTTGGCAAAAATGCAAATGCAAATCTATTTGCAAGTGCAAAATGCAAATAATGCAATCTATTATATTAGCCTGATGCCTTTACCACTACATCAAACTAGGCTCAGATCACCATTAAGTACTACTTTATTAAACATCAATCTGGATAGATTTCACTGTCTTCCTCTCTTTTTACTATCTCCCTGTCATATAAAAATAGTATGTACATTGTGTATGAAAATATCTTTCTCAGGATTGTTCTAAGAATTGTTTAAACAGGTAATAATAAATGAATGCTTAAGCCAAAATATATTTATTACTGTTAAACCTTTTGATGATTTTACTACAAAGTTTAATGCTAACTATAACTTACAAAATGAATACACCACTGAAAACTAGAAATACACGTGGCACAAAAAGCAGAAGGATCTGTCAGTTTTTGGGTGAAGCACAGAAATATATTTTGAAGAAAACTGTGTGTGTGTGTGTGTGTGTGTGTGTGTGTGTACATATTTGTGCATATAAAGCAAAAATGAGAGGTGCAGTGGATCAACACCCATTGCCCCCACCCCCCAGGTCATTCTTTCTATTTAAAAAGTTTAGTAGCTTTCCTTTAATAAACTCTAAGGCTATTAAAAGCTTAAAACTAAGTACCCAGAATCATTTCTGAATTTATCAATTGCTTTTTGAAAATATAATTAACAGCATTTTGCAAGATAGCGAATGCTATCTTTGCAAAATTCCAGTAATTTGCAAAGCAAATCGTACTGAAGTCCAGCAGGGTTTTCTTGTTCTATTTTAACTCCTAAAATATGAAATTTAAATGAAAAGTGGTGTGTGTGTGTGTGTGCGCGCGTGCACGTAGGGGGGTGGACATTTTAGATCCAGAGGGAAGAGGGTATCCAAAGAATTCCCCACTGGAAATGCCAGCTTGCAGTAAAATAAAGAAGGTTATTTTTCCCCCTTTTCTGAGGCATTTAGCTGTAGTGGCGCTGTGAAAGATCAATGAGGAGATAATATGTGGACCCAGCATCACTTGCATACTCTCAGTGCATATAAGAGAGAGTTTCTAATATTGGGAATAGATTGTTAGAAACTTTGGTGAATTGCAGTAGGAAGGGAAGCTGTTTTCTCTGTCTCCATCTCTCTTACCCAGTTGTATCAACAGTGATATGTCACTGAATCAAAAGCCATTATAAATGAAAGAAGCCCCTGCTCCTTTTTTTGTGGAAGGTACAAAAATCCAATTCTGAGTCCCATGATCTATAAATGTAACATATTTTAAATCCTTGACCCCTTGGCCTTAATAAGATAGGAGCATTCATAAAAGAGTTAAGTAGTAATAATTACACAATGACAGCAACAGCGGAACAACAACAACAATTATTGTTTTTATATGCAGCCTGACTCTCAGTGATTCTGGGAGGTATACAAATTGTTAAAAAGATTTCAGACAAATAACAATATACAAGATATGTAAAATGACACAAAAGAAAGGAACACAAACTGGATGGGAACAAGGAAAGAGAAGAAAGGGAGCATCGATTGTCCTTGTCCAAGGCCAAGATTCAAATCTTAGTGGGGATCTTCAATGAAGCTTCTTGGATAAGAAGTGAAACATCTTTTTCCTCAGGTAAAGGCCCTATCCCTGGGTGTTACCCGCCGGCAATCTTTAACCGGCGGCACCCTAAGAAGACCCTCCCTGTGGGAGCGCGCTGGATGAAGGGAGCTTGATGCTGGCAGCAGGTGTTCCCTCAGATATCCCGGACCCTCGCCATTTAGGGCTTTATAGGTCATCACCAGCACTTGAATCTCACCCGAAGGGCAACTGGAAGCCAATGCAGCTCACGGAGTAGAGGTGTTACACGGGAGTATTGGGGGACCCCCATAACGACTCGTTTGCTGAATTTCTCTTGTTCTTGAACTCATCTGTTATTAGAAATTTCCACAGCTCCTTTAGGACTCTTGTCTAACAAATGCATTTATATTGCAAAAAAAAAGCTCAGTGCCATTCATCCAGTGAAATCAACAAATATTATTTAAAACCAGCTGTTTTAACAAGATAGAAGTACAAAATTAGCCTCAGGTAAGTGGCTGTTTAGAAAAGAACACAAAAACAAGGAGTGTGCTTAGGGAGAAAAAACACCCTCATAGTGCAGGTGGGCTGGTGGAAAGCGATTTATTAGAAAGATAGAACATTTCTTTAAATAGCAATTTAAAAAATAGCCTGTGGAATCTAAAAAAAATACTGTTAATATGCAAGATTGCGCTAATCAAAATTAAAAGAATTCTTGAATATGGAGATTTTTTCCCCACAATCACAAGCCATGATAAAATACAAAAAAAAATGTGATAGTTAATCAGAAAGCAGTCTTGACATGGCTGAAAAGAAGATCCAGTTTAAAAGTATCACTGTTCTCTAACTATAGTTGAAAAAACAAGCCAAGACTGGCCCTCACACAGGGAAAATAATGTTTTCACTAGATATACTGTATATCTTACTACGGGAAGTCACCCCCCCCCGAGAAAAAAACACTGTTTTTGGGAATATTAAAAGGCAGAATATTATATTTCCCCAAAGAATCTTAAAGGCAGAAACCAACACACACACACACCCTCAGGTCTCTCTGCCCCAAACAGAAACTAGGTCTGCAGA
This sequence comes from Vipera berus, assembly GCF_964194415.1. Lineage (NCBI taxonomy): Eukaryota > Metazoa > Chordata > Lepidosauria > Squamata > Viperidae > Vipera > Vipera berus. The sequence goes on from NC_138204.1 coordinate 77,255,529, forward strand.
AATGCAGATGTGATAATCTTGTCAGAAAGATTGGAACCAGGAAGCTTGGATTAGAAGGACAAAGATCTCTAGAATCAACAATCTCTTACACCAAAAAAATCCTACACAGGACATAGCCATCAGCCACACACCCAGGGAAGCAGGCTATGATCTTTGGGACATAATAGGATTAACCCACCACCATCAGAATACCAGAAAGGTACACTCAGAATCAGGTCAAAGTTCATGCCACAGGAACAACTTCAAACAAAAGCTCAAGAAGGTATAAAAACCAACCACTCCCTGCTACATGTGGTTAGTTTTCCCAGAGCCATCTTTCTGTCTGGCTCTCCTCTTCAATAAACTTTGACCTTCTTTCTAAAGCAGTCTCCATTTTGCTTATTCCCAGCTTGGACTAGACCCTGATGAAGATTTTTCTTTCAACATTACAGTAGAACCAAAAATGATTCCTTGCCATTGCTTGCCCAGGCAAGGAAAATGCCAGCATGTTTTAAGACATCAGTGTCTTATTGTGGAATGATAAGATTAAAATTAGAAATCCAATTCCATTTTTGTACCACTCATGCCAATGTCTAGAAGAAAAAAAACAACCAACAACATATGACTGACCAGACACACACTTATAAGACATAAACACAACTTGAACTTACAGTGGACGGAATCTCCAGATTGGAACCTCCAATCACAAAATTCTCTCTTATCAGGGAGAATAAATCTGGAAGTCTACTATTCACCTTTAACACTATTTGAAAAGAATTTCAAACAATAAGGTTCATTTTATTAACTGAACAAACTTCAGGGATCAACCAGTTATTCTTTTAGGGATGGCAGATAAACAGGTGGAAAGAAAAAAACGGGAGTTTGATTTTATACAGGACATCAGCTGCAAAGTTGCTATATGGCCAAAGATGGAAAGAATTAAATACAGCCACAAGGGAAGAATGGACTTTGAAATTAATGTTCCTAGCTGTGATGGTGAATTTGATTGCTTTGACTCAATTTGTTGTGACTTGGAGACCACTGTTGTATTTCTTATAAGATAAGGAGAAAAAACAACTTTTAGCATTGGGATTTGAGGACTAGATCTGATTTGACTAGATGCCTTAAAGAAATTTGTTCTCTCAAGTCTTGCAAATGAATCCTCCGAGAAAGAAGGTGACAAGAATCTAGGTTTTGGCATGATCCCAAGCTAATCAAGGCACTCATTCCATTGCTCCTTGTGGAAATTTTTATTTGAAGCAATGAGTTTATCAGCCATCACAAGATGAGACTCTATGGAGCCAGAACAAATGAAGTGTAACACATATACATGCATTTGAAAGTTTACTCTTTTTTATTATTATTTCCTGGGAGAGGGATGAAAAGAAGGAACAGGAGATCCAAGTGGTAGTCTGATAGCAAAATGACCTGGAGAAATCTGCTCTTCCTCAAAGTGTTCAAGCAGCAATTATTACAGGCCCATTAGAAGACCTATTTTTATTTTGAAGTGCTGGAAGGAGTGCTGTAATGTGGTTGTCTGCTCAAATTTGCAGATTTGTGAAAGGCCTCAGGAAAATGCATCTTATTCTGAGTCTAACAGCATTCTCTACCTCAGACCAAGAGACGTCTGCCAAAATCATTGACGTACAATACCAGAGATATAGGTACCATTACTTTTGTTTTTCTGAATAGTGAATCCAGAGGTAGCCTGTAGACCTCCTTAGAATCTAAGATTTCAAGCAATAAAGTTTTAGCAATCTTAATGTCACAAATACCAGAATATCAGAAGGAATTACTGTAGCCATCACCTCAGCAAAAGACAGTTTTAACAATTCTGACTTAGCATCTCAGCTTAAATAAAAACAAGTTACAGCATACAATATATTACAGGGGTGTCAAACTGTCAGCCCGCGGGCTGGTTGCATCATACGGTTGCATCATGCACAATTTATTCCAAGATTTACACTCACATTCACTGACATGCTGCTGGTTGAATTTTATCATGTATATATGTCCCCTGTCTTACCTATGTGTCTATAGAAATTCTAAGTCATCCAGGTCATAGTTATCCCAAAGGTGCTTTTTCACAAGGCAACTGGACGTTTGCCTTGTGAAAAAGCACTTTTGGGATCTTATCCTATGCTTTAAGTCAGGGGTAGGCAACCTTGGCTCTTTTATGACTTGTGGCTGGCTCAGGAATTCTGGGACCTGAAGTCCACGAGTCATAAAAGAGCCAAGGTTGCCTACCCCTGGTTTAAGTCATAATATGTCTGTTCTTAAGAGAACTGTTTTTGTTATAGAATATGTATTATGCCAACAAAATGGTGACCTAGTAAAATTTTAGCACTTCACATTTTTACATCTATATGAATTTATTAAAAAAATGTTTTAAATTGTTGTTCTTTTAATGTACACATGTAGCTTTTTGTTGAACCCCACTATCTGTTCGGCAATTTTAATTTCCCATAGCCTTCCTTTCAATCTGTAGCATTTTTAAAATTAGTAATAAATGTGAATAATGATTGCACGTGCAGGCAGGGATATTTTTTTTAAAAAAATCTCATCCTTTGTTCTAGTTTTATCATTGTTTGTCAGTAAACACTTTTGGTTGACTAAAGAATTCATACTAACTCTTGATTTTTTTGGGCAACTCACAAGGAGGTTATAAATGATAACCACAATATGACAAATGGCTTGTTACCTGCTGGCATTTGAAAAGAGGAAAGAAATATTTCCTTCATAACTGGTTTCTACTAACAGCTTCTCAGTGATACAGATAAAAATAAATACAGCTAAGCTTTAAAAAGAAGAAGAAGACAGGCACAGTTACAATCAGTGCTTTTTTTGTAAAAGAAAAAGGTGCCGGAACTCACACATGTCATACAACCTGCCTTGCCTACCATACAAGGTTTCATCCAAAAAAGGTGCCGGAACTCCATTCTGAGCATTCTATGACAAAAAAAGCCCTGGTTACAATCCAGACAAGGATTATTTATTGGAGCAAGACACTGGGCCTGAAACTAAATAATAACTACATCTTTATGCTGAAATTTGGACAGTGAAGAATAAAAGGAAACTCAGGACTCAGGGGATAGATGGCATTGTACCTGTGTTCTCAAGTGAACTAGTCATCTGTTAGGTTTTGCCATTTCTTGGAATATAGAAATGGACTACCTGCTGGAAAACAGTGGAAACATCACTGGATCTTGCTTGATTAAAACAGTGGCTCATGAGTCATATAAATGCCAGCTCTATTCAGATTTACTCATACATCCATATTATTTCAAGCCACAGTAATGATAGATTTTAGTGCCATACTTGGGGAAAAATGATTTTAGTGCAGTAGAAAAGTACTGAGAAGAGAATTTAGATTACTGTTAAAGCAAAATGGATAACATACATGGTTACAATTGTGGGGAAAAAAACATTTTGGGTTAATTTTTCCTGGGGAAAAAGGGGCCAGCAACTTGAATGTGGGACAGAAATGAAAAAAACAAAAACAAAAACAAAACAAAAACATTTTCATTAACTTTTAACACTGATTCATCCTTGCCCTTTAACTTTTGAATTTTATATACTGCGTTTATGTTTTAATATTTTATTTGTACACTGCCCAGAGTTCTTCTGTGAGAAAGATGACCAGTTTCAAAATATGTTAGATAGATGGATAGATGGATGGATAGATGGATGGATAGAAAGAGAGAGGGAGACGATAGATAGATAGATAGATAGATAGATAGATAGATAGATAGATAGATAGATAGATAGATAGATAGATAGATAGATAGATACATAGATACATACATACACATAGATAGATAGATAGATAGATAGATAGATAGATAGATAGATAGATAGATAGATAGATAGATAGATAGATAGATGATAGATAGATAGATAGTAGATAGATAGATAGATAGATAGATAGATAGATAGATAGATAGATAGATAGATAGATAGATAGATAGTAAATAAATAAAAAGACATCCATTAAAAGAGACAGGGCTTCAATCACATGGTTACAGCTACCATCCTGACTTCTTTTATCTGACCACCGTTATGGAGACCCTGGGCAAAAGTGTATGTCCTGTAGGAATCGAGGAAAGTACATACCTGCTCTTTCAACAATAGGGGCATTGTTCTTATTCTTTTGTGCCATAGCTGTGGTTTTATTTGCTCTTGATACTGTTGCCATTTAGCAAAATTAGAAAAAAAACAAAAAAAAACTTCAACAAGGGAAAACTGTTTAAATAGTTGTTATTAAAAGAAGGAAAAATAAAATACAAACAAATGAAGAACTGAGTACCACCATAGGCCTGATCAGGCACTCCTTCTGTGCATAGGTTTTGTATCAGAAAGGGGAGAACAAATACAGAAGGCCTTTTGTCTCTGCCTGGTTGTAGAGTTTGGAAATTTTGTTGGACTTCAAACACATGAGAAGGGCATCAGGTTGGAGAAGAATGGCATACATTGTTGATGCACTGACAGAATTGTTGACTAAGTATTGAATTGCCTCAGGGACATGCTGAATACTCTGTAATGCATGAAGTCAAAGAAACAGCATCAGAAACATTAATACACCAATGCCATTTTCTCTTCACAACAACTTTTGTTCCTCATACATAATCAGTAATAGCTTCACAATCAGATCACCAGGATTTTTATTCATTTGCTGGTTTTATGGTACCCTAGATTACAAGGTAAATTTGTGAAGGGGTTAATGAGGCCAGGTACACCACAAAAATATTCTGTGAAATAAAGAAAGATCTAAGTCCATTTTCCTTGACTTTGTACATTTATAAATGTTGCAAAGTATATATAAAAAAAAGATGGTGGGGATATCCATAGAGCCGAGTTAGATATTCTCTTCATGACTTAGGCCCACTTTTATAAAGTAGTCTAATATTTAAAGCTTTTTGTAACTTTCAGATAAGGAAGAGAATTTTAGAAATAGTCAGCCCTTGTCTATTAGAAATGAGTTGACCAACAATATTTCTCACTCTTTTATCTTTAACACATGCATCCCCGCAAAATTTTCATGGAGACGAAAATTGGCCCTCAGAGAAAGTCCAATGAGAACCGTTATATGTCAGTTAATGTTTATAGACATTCTCAATTGCCAAGGTCATAGTTGTCCCAAGGGTGCTTTTTTTTCCAAAAGGAAACTGGACTTTTGTGTTTTTCCTTGAAGATGTTTCACTTCTCATTCAAGAAGCTTCTTCAGTTCTGATTATATATTTAACTTCAATCAGAACTGAAGAAGCTTCTGGGTGAGAAGCAAAATGTCTTCAAGGAAAAAAAAAAAACAAAGTCCAGGTGCCTTTTGAAAAAACACCTTTGGGACATTAATAATGTCATCCTGAAAGTATACTGTATAATTGAGGAAGCAATCTTCTTCTCAAGAATCTGGCTGAGCACAAACTGTCTAATAAGCCTTGCAAGAACTTCAGATTTGATTCCAAAGAGGTTTTTCATAACATACAGGAATGTAAATTTAGCCCTTTCTGCAGTTTTTAAGTAGCCATCCCTTTTCCTTCAATCACGTATTCCGAATTACCTTTCTGGAATCAGATCAAAGCCACTGCACAGTGATAATATGTATTTACTAGAAGAATTTCACCACAGATTCTCTTGGGACCAGATCTGGATGTGTGACTCCAGAAGAGTGCATTAATTGATAGCATGAATGAGAGATCTGCCAGTATTTCTATTTCCTCTAAACCCAAAGGGTGGGTGAGGGTGTGAAAAAAAGGCACAGTTCAAAGTTGCATACTAACAATTTTTAATTATGTCCTATGTAGGTAAATAAATATACAATATTACATTTTACAATCCCAGTAATATTGATATATTCTAACTGAATTGTTAGGGATATGTTTGAAGCAGTAAGCATTACCAGAAGCACAAATTTTCTTATTGTCAGTACTGGAGAAAAAAACAACCCTGAAGTTAAAAAAAGATGGGTTTGAGTCCCTTCTTATAGAAAATAAAAATGTGCATGGGATTGGATACAACAGCCAAGTATTTCATTGGGTATAACACATCATGTGCTCAGTGAGATCCATCAGTGCAACTATGAGGTAGTGGGCACACAATTACAAGGAGAACAGGTTTTAGAAAGAACAAAGAAAAAGCAACATAATTTTTTTTTCTAGAAAACCACTTTCCTTTCCTGGAGCTCTGCTAACTTCCCAGAATATTTTTCTAGCTTAGCATCATTTCTTGGCCTCCTAAATCTTTTTATGGCTTTGTCCACAGTTTCCATGTCCTTGCAGAGGTGCATTGTACAGTGGTAATTGCCTAATTTGACACCATATTAGCTGAGCCAGTGCTTTGTTTTCCCTGGAAAGGTGTATTTGAGTTAAAGCTTTTAACCTCACTCCTAAAAATTTCTGAAGGCAGGCAGGCAGGCAGGAAGGAAGGAAACTATTTTCATTTTTTTTCTTCAAATGTTCTTTGTTGTGTTTTGCATCTCTGACTTCTGTCTCTGATGAGCGGCCACTTTTAACTCCAGTGAAGAGTTGAGTAAATGACATACCTCACCATGTTTCTGGAGCACAGAAGTTTGTTGAATGGAACTTCTCTGTGAAATGGCAGAGCTCTTTGATCTGATTAAGAGGTAGAGTGAGATGTCTTAGTTGAGGCAAAGTGTCTTGTTAAGTTGTAGTGATTCAACTCTGTGAGAGGAATACAGGTTACAATCATTTGTTTAAGGGACCATTCAAAGTTACAGTGCCCCTAAGAAGCATTCAACATGCTTGCAACCATTGCAGCTTCCCAATGATCATGTGATTAAACTTTGGGAACTTGGAAACCAGCATGTGTTTACAACAGTTGCAGTCTCCTAGAGTCATCTTCATGATAACTTTATTGTCACTTTGAATGTACACCAATCGGCATACATCAAAATGAAATTTCGTTGCATACAGCTCTCAAAGGGTCACCACCTCTGATATATACTCCTTGTTCGGGGCCCGCTCAAATTTCACATTGTCCATTTTAGTCTCTAGGGAGTGAACGATGGCAAACAAGACAGATGGAAATGGGGCTCCATGTGGATTAGCCCTCAAATTCGCTTGTATTCTGACAACCTCGCCTTCTTTCCTTTTTCTGATCCTGACTCTTCCACCCTTTCCTTAAAGAGGCCTTGCTTCTTTTTGCCCCTGGAGCACACTGCCGCCACCACCAACTCCTCCAAAAGCCTCTCTTTCTTCCTCTGGGCCTGCCGACAGCCTCATCCAGTTCCTTCGCTCCATAAGGCCCGGGACCTCTCCTCCTCTGCCTCCTCTGGAAACAGCCCTGATTTGCAATAGAATCCATCACTGGGCCAGCAGTCAGATCTTGCTGCTGGCAGAACAAATTCAAACAGCGCCAACGACTTTTAACTGTCTCACCAACAGTTCCAAAACAACTAGAAACTCACCATGCCAGCAAAGATTGTCGGTCGTATGTTACCTTAGTTCCACCATGTTGCTCAAACACATTAAAATCTTCCTGATCATGTGGCCTATAGCCCTTACTATCCCTCCCAAAACTATTTGCCTTCAAGAGCCAATGCAGCCGCAGCCATTCCAAGCGCCGCCATCTTGAATATCTGATCACCATTTGCAACTTTCCCATCTGTCTTCTAAAAAGCAAAGTCAGTGGGGGAAAACCAGATTTGCTTAGTGACCACATGATTCAGTTAATGGTTTGTTTAACAACCATGGCAAAAATGATTGTAAAATTGGGTGTGCCTCACTTAACTTAACACCTATTCCTAATCACCACCAAACTCCACACTCCAAATTCTTCAGCAATTGTCATTAACAGATAAATATGATAAAGGAACATGCATACAAACAATTTTTACATTAGAAATGGGATAGTAAAACTATGCTTGCCCCCATTTATTTATTTATTTTTAGTCCCAAAATCTACTACAGTTACTGAGGAACTGTCATTTTAAAGTCCCTTATTTCTGTAGTGTATGTGTGCTTTTTGGAGATTTATGGGATGAAATCAGTTCCTTGAACTTATCTTTTCCTTTTTGTGTAATTCTTAAGGAGTAAAAGTTTGCCCTATTACTTTTGCCCATTAAAATTCAAAGAACTGAGCTTTCGAGCCTTTGTAAATATTGAAAAAAGGGTCACCATAGCAATATCCTTTCTACTGATAAAACAAAAGAAACATTGCCCTACTGGAAATGAGAAAAAAAATCTATTTCCAAAAGCACAAATGTAAAAAATTAGAATTAAACTAGCATTTAAACATTATTATTTTTTAAAAAAATAACACAATTAAGGAGAAAGTATAAAATGTCTTGTCCATTTTTATTTTGGTTTCTTTTATTTTGGACTGATTTGCATATTTTTAGTATTGGCAACATTATTCCTGTTGGATCATTTGGTCCCAAATTAGAAAGGAACAAAACATGACAATAATGTCATATCATATCTCATGCTTTATATTCTCATGCAGAAGTGTAAAGTGACTTTTGGCAATAAAGTAAGTTTTAAAAGAAAGGGAAAAGGATTTGACCAGGAATAAGTGAAATGTGGACTGATTTCAGTACAGTGCTAAAATAAATAAGATTTTTTTTCCAGAATACTTGTGGAGATTTAGTTTTAATTTTGTCAACCAACCAAAGTGCCTTTTCATACCCTTAGATTTTTTTTAAAAAAAATCAGTGATTCCTTAATTCTAAAAAATAATGTCTCACATTATTACTTCATGCTTATTTGAAATGTATGTTTCTTCTTCTTGAATTCTGTTGGCAAATTTATATTTCAGATTAATTTACCATGAATACTCCTATATATTTTTATACATAGGAACATAGTTTAAATTGCAGATATAATTCAGTGGAGTCTAGTCTTTGCTTGAATGCTTGCTTCAAAGAAGTTGATCAAATTCAAACTTTACATTTTAAAAAGAAACAGTATTTCTGAAGAGCCAAATTAAAATCCAGTGTTAAGTCCTGAGTCACTAGTACTTTATATTTCACTTGAATTTCATACAGCTGATGAAATTCTTGCAGTTGTATCTATACATTAGCTGACTGTCTGAATTTGTATATCATTAAAAAAATAAAATTGATTTCTTTTTCAAATTTGATTTAATGGAAATGGAAAACTGTCCCTCCCCTCCTGCATTTATTTACCAGTTTCCTTTACCATGATTCTTTTCCTTCATTTTTGATGAGAATATTAGGGCCGATTCCCTCTTTGGAGTGCTGTGCAGACATTAACTGTAGATATAAGGATCCTTCAGAGAAACCTGTATATTGTTCCTATTGACTACATCTTATATTCTCTTTCTTTCCAAAACTGTCTATTTTGTTGGTTTGTTTTTCCCTGTTGATTGATTGACAGAAAACATAACCTTTTTCAGGACTTTCAATCAAACATTTTATGACTTTTTAGTAATGCCCTTTCTGTTGGGTGAATGGGAATTGGGAGGAATTGAAGACAAACAGACAGTTCCCTCAATGCTTCTCCTCCTTTAACAAGCACCTATTCTATTAGCATCTGTCTTCTCCTGGACTGAAATAAAACAAAGAAGGTGGATTTTTATTTTTTATTTTTTTGCTTGAGGTCTAGCAAAACATGGGGCCAATTTGTACGTTAAGATTCCCCTCCAGATCCAGATGAAATATATATTTGTGGAATAGGTTGGCTACCCAATACATTTCATATTCTTTTCATAAATATCTGGGCAGTTAAAGATCTCTCTGACTGACTGACCAGAGAAAAGTACTTCAAGATATTCACTGAACACTATTCTAGGAATAGGATAAAAATGTTATATATTAAAAACTTACCATAGCAAATAGGACTTTATATTAGTGAGGATTTTTTTAACATTTTGAAACAAGGATTTGTCCTCATTAAGTGTGAAATACCATTACTAGTTTTATAGTCTTTTAATGTAAGAACTTTGGCCTATTCCCAACAAATATACTGCTCAAAAAAATAAAGGGAACAGAAAATAAGACATCCTACTATTAAATACAGTACATTGTGTTGTTTAAGTTTTCCCCTTTTTTGAGCAGTATATATTTAGGTTGAAAGGATATTTGAAACTGAGGACTTGAAATTGGTTTAATTGTAGTTTCTAGAAAGAGTTTTGAAAAACGTCACTTAGGATTGCTTTTCTTTCCTTCAGTAAGGTTGAAATAAAATGACACTATGATGCAGTGATAAAAAAAGAGAAAACTTGATGAAAAGTCTGCTTTTCAAAGAGTGCAAAAGAAGCAGCGCAGAGTAGTGGTTAGAGATCAGCAAGGACCCAGGAGGCCCAAGTTCAATCTCCACTCAAATGAACCTTGGTAAGTAATCAAACTTTGTGGGAAGGTGGTAGAGAAGAGATATTCCCTACTATCTTTGGGGGATAGTAGGATATAACTGTAATCAATCAATAACTTCAATGTGTATGTCAGGGCATTGGCTGTGTGTGAGTATATAAGGATGAGAAAAATAGACTTAATGACTTTCCTATGGTATCTTTAAAAAGATTGCTATATTGATTAATTATTGCTCTTTTAAGATATATTCATCAAAAAAAGGAATGAGGATATTGAAAAGGTAAAAAAATCTGGTAAAAGATAGTAACCTGATCACTAAATCTTACTTTAAAGTACAGCTGATTCAAAGTACATAGGATTCCCAGACTGTAGTAGCCTGTAAAATTTGCATAGGAGGGATGATTACGTATTAAAATAGGCTTTTTAAAAAAATCTGAATTGAATTCCATGTATTAGAGTTTCCACAGAGTTTTGGAATTATTCCTGGCTCTAAATTAAAATTGTTCATAGCAGATCACAAAAACGCTGCTTAGAAGCAATAAATTCTTCACTTTAAAACAGATAACAGGAATGCCATTTATAAAAAGAAAGAGAAATGGTTTTGTTCTTTTCTTTCCAGTTCAAAAGCACCAGGGCTAAAGGGTTTTATCACATTCTCACTAGATAAGCAAATCATATGCTAAAACCTAGAACTAAGGAGAAATTTCCTGATAGTTAGAATCAGTGGAACAACCTGTCTCCAGAAGCTGTGAATGCTCCAACACTGGACGTTTTTAAGAAGAGACTGGACAGACATTTGTCTGAAATGGTATAGGGTTTTCTGCCTGAGCAGGGGTTGGACTAGATAACCTCCAAGGTCACTTTCAACTTCTTCTTCTTCTTCTTCTTCTTCTTCTTCTTCTTCTTCTTCTTCTTCTTCTTCTTCTTCTTCTTCTTCTTCTTCTTCTTCTTCTTCTTCTTCTTCTTCTTCTTCTTCTTCTTCTTCTTCTTCTTCTTCTTCTTCTTCTTCTTCTTCTTTCCTCCTCCTCCTCCTCCTCCTCCTCCTCCTCCTCCTCCTCCTCCCAAAATGAGCTGTGGACACTCAGCTTAAGCTGATTTCCAATTCCCAACTTTCACAAAGTATCCAAAAAGAATCTATGCAACTTGACTCTTTAGATAAGCATAGATGCCTCAATTTGGGAGCAGGTTTGGAATCTATTAATTCTACATACAGCCATTGATTAATATTGCAGATGAATATAATAGAGTAGCAGAATAACAGAGCTGGACCTTGGGGGGCTTCTGGTCCAACTCTCTGCTCAAGCAGGAAACCCTATACCCAATGGTGGGATTTAACCAGTTTGCATCAGTTCAGCAGAACCGGTAGCTATTTTTTTTGTTGCCCAGGCCCAGAATGGACTTCTGGAAGCAGCATCCACACAGAGAACTGTTTGTTCACATATTTGAATCCCACCACTGCCTTTACCATTCCAGACAAATAGCTGTTTAATGTCTTCTATCTAAAACCCAAACTTATTAAACTATATTAGACAATCCACTGTCATTTTTGGGGTCATTGTTTCAGAGATATTTCCCTACCAAAAGAGAAAAACAAAATGCCCATGGGTGGGCAAAAAAAGCAGTGGAAGTGGGAATGAGGCTAAATTATAAATGTCCTTCAAACTGTTGCGAAGCCACTGGTGTGTGTGTGTGTGTGTGTGTGTGTGTGTGTGTGTGTGTGTGTGTGTGTGTGTGTGTGTGTGTGTGTGTGTGTATGTATGTATATATATATATATATATATATATATATATATATATATATATATATATATATATATATATATATATATATATATATATATATATATATATATATATGTATATATATATATATATATATATATATATATATATATATATATATATGCAAATTATTCAAATATATATATATTTAATATATATTATATATTTAATTTAATATATATATATGTTTTCTGAGGTTTTCGCGGGTGTCTGTATGTGGATCTTTGGTCATTCGGGTTCTTTCCTGTGCAGAATTGAAGGTGTAGGAGCAACGTTTCGACGGAATCCCATCCGTCATCCTCAGGCTGGTAGCTTCAGCTTCCTTCTTCTGGGAGAAGCATGTGGTAGTGGCTGTTTGTTCCTCTTTTTTACCACATGCTTCTCCCAGAAGAAGGAAGCTGAAGCCACCAGCCTGAGGATGACGGATGGGATTCCGTCGAAACGTTGCTCCTACACCTTCAATTCTACGCGGGAAAGAATATATATATCAAATACTTTGGCCACCTAATGAGAAGGAAGGACTCACTGGAGAGGAGCCTAATGCTGGGAAACATCGAGGGCAATAGAAGAAGGGGACGACAGAGAATGAGGTGGCTGGATGGAGTCACTGAAGCAGTAGGCGTGAGCTTAAATGGACTCCAGAAGATGGTAGAGGACAGGAAGGCCTGGAGGAACATTGTCCATAGGGTCGCGATGGGTCGGACACGACTTTGCAACTAACAACAACATATATATATATATAATATATATATATAATTTTTCTTCTATATTTTTCTTTTCTTTCTTTATGCAGTTTAGCTTTCTGTCATTTTCTGTCTTTTTCTTTATTCTTTATTATTCTATTTTAATCTGTATTACTCTTGGTTTTAAAGCTTCAGTAAAATTGTATTAAAAATGAAATAATTTTCAGAGCAATTCCTTGGCAAGGATGTTCATTTCAAGGAAAGCCTGGAGGAAATTACTGAGATGGGTCAATCAAAGTATTTCACTCTTTTGTGGTTTGGAACAATAATTATTACACTGAAATTTATTTATTGGACAACTATTAGAAATAAGACAAGCAAAAAATGAAGGGGAAAGCAATGAATAAAACCCTTTTCAAATGCTGTAATGTATTTGATGTATGCAATATGATTCAACAAAATGTGGGACTTCCTTAGTAAGAAATTCTTACTAATTCTTTTTCAAGCAAGGAGTCACATACAAAATTGCAAATTTGTTTTGACATTCCCAGATGTACATACGCTATACAGAAAAAAAGAGAGAGTGCCCATGTTATCAATATCAGTTTTTCTATAGATTGATATGTTTATTTTATAGATTGATATGTTTATTTACATAACGGTCGGTACAGTGGCTCAGTGGTTAAGACACTGGGCTTGTCAGCTGGAAAACTGCCAGCCCAGGTTTTAAATCCAAGTGCCATGCGACAGGGTGAGCTTCCATCCTTACCCCAGCTCCTACTAACTAGCTGTTTGAAAGCATGAAGATGCAAGTAGCAAAGAGCATATACCAGCCGGCAGCTGCCGATGGGATCTTGCGGCGGTCCCCAAATCAGCTGTTAAGCGGCCAGCTTGGATGCGAGTAACCGGCGGCACCCCGCGGCAGCCTGTAAAGCGGCCGGTGATGGGCAGGCTGCAACGCGCAGTTTCCAGCCTTTTCTGGCTCGTTCAGACCGGCAGAGAGCATATACTAGCCGGCAGCTGCCGGTGGGATCTTGCGGCGGCCTCCAAATCAGCTGTTAAGCGGCCTGCTTGGATGCGCGGCATGCGGAAGCCTGCAACGGACATACAACGACCTGATCGATCTCCCTTCGATAGACAAACGGTCCGGCCCTGCAGCCACCTGCGGAGGAGCTGTAACGACCTGGGGCTGCCTACAAAGGTAGCCTGGACGGCGAGGCTCCAGAATTGGTGGCTACTGCCCCCCATCTGCCCATCTATAAGATCTTCGCGCTCCCCCCCCACGACAGAGATCTGTGGGATGATGGCCACCGTCTGTAGGCTAGAGCGCCATTTAAAACCCTCCTATATCTGGTCTGGAGGGCGGAATTCACCAGGGACCACCTGAAGCTTTATTTGGAGGTGGGATGTGCCGAAAGGCCCCCGAGATAGCAGTTATCCTCTCGGGATCATAACTTTAAGTCCAGATAATCCCTCCTTCATTTTTTCACCGGAGACTGACTACAGCCCCTCGGTCGCGATGACATCTTAGGCATGGAGATAGATGAACTACCACCGCTCATCACCGGAGCTACGAAGTTATCCACCAACAGACTATGCTAGCATTCACCGGACTCTCTCTCCTCCTGCGACCTACCCGGAGCTGGATGGTGACCCCCTGAGATCCTGATCACTGTGAGAGGGTGACCATGTTCTCAGGAGCCACTACTTCAGCTCTGTGGTCTTGATATGCAGTTGTTCCTACCAGCTCGTCCTTTACTCCTATTTCCACCTCTGATGGCTTACACCAGAAGTGAGCTACTTGCCCTGAGAGCTTCCCCACTCTCTCAGAGATGGCCATCAGACCTACGCCGCCGTTTCCTTAATGACGGGTCCTGGGACCCCGAGAGGTGGCATGGCGCCAAGAAGAGGCTCTTGGGTTTTCTTTTAAAATTTTTTGAAGGGTTAGGGAGGGGGGAGGGTCAGGCCCAGCAAATCGAGGGGAAGATCCCACCGGACCTGTCTCAGCCTAAGTTGGCCAATGGTCGCGGCAATATGAGGGCCATGGAGAGTCTTGTAAACCAGGGGGATGGGACAGGGATACCGATCCCCACAGTAATTGGGAATGGCAGCAGATGGAGGAGCAGAGGGTCATATCGTATTCTGAGATCACGCCCACGCTATCTTCTTGCTGTGGCGCGCTCTGACCCTCTGGCTCCCGCTTGCTGCCCTGGGGAAGAGGGAGGTCTGACTCCTGAGCTCAGGCTGATCTATTTTAATGCCAGGTCTGTTGTGAATAAAGCTCCCCTCATCCATGACTTGATCGAGGAGGAAGGCGCAGACCTGGCATGCATCACGGAAACCTGGCTGGGCCCAGAGGGAGGGGTCCCTCTGACTGATTTATCCCCCCCAGGTTTCCGTGTGCTACATCAACCTCGAGCTCAGGGTAGGGGAGGTGGCGTGGCGATCGTTATCAGAGAGACCCTCCATCCGCGGGAGGCCACTGCCCCTCAGATAGACGGATGTGAATCCCTCCTCTTAAGGTGGGGTCCTGGTGGTCAGTTGGGCCTACTTCTGGTATACCTCTCTCCAAGCTGCACAGCAACGGTTCTACCCAAGCTACCTGACGCCATCTCAGGATTGGCGGTCAAATTTCCAAAGCTTATGGTACTGGGAGATTTTAATCTACCTTCCCTGGGCAGTGCATCAGAAGTGGCCCGAGAGTTCATGGCCTCCATGACGGCCATGGACCTTACTCAAATTACTCAGGACCCAACTCACGAGGGAGGAAACATGCCGGATCTAATTTTTGTCTCTGGGCAGTGGCTAAATGGGATGGGTGGGGTTACTCCAACATCACAACCCCTTTCATGGACAGACCACTACCTCCTGCGGTTGGGCCTCCGTCACGTCACCCCCCGATGTCAGGAAGCGGAACCGACCAGGTGGTTCCGCCCCAGGCGCCTGATGGACCCAGATAAATTCCAGATGGCGCTTGGACCGATTCCCACCTCCCTCTCCCACAACCCGGTCGAGTCCTTAGTTAATGCCTGGCAACAGGCTGCTTCGGAGGCGCTCGACCGCGTTGTCCCTTTGCGGCCTCTGACCCGGCGCAAGTCCCGACTCGCTCCTTGGTTCTCCAAGGACCTGCGGGAGATGAAGCGCCAGAGAAGGGGCCTAGAGAGCATTTGGAGAGCCAGTCGGTCCGAGTCTGACCGAACACAGTTAAGATCCTTTTCTAGATCCTATCTTGTGGCAATGAGGGTGGCAAAGCACGCCTACTTCACCACCCTCATTGCGTCCGCAGATAATCGCCCGGCCGCCCTATTTAGAGTGGTCCGCTCCCTTTTAAGTCAAGAGACGGGAGAGGACCCCCTACATGGACGGGCTGAGGAATTTAGTAAATATCTGGTGGACAAAATTGCTCAGATTCGGGCTGGTCTGGACTCTGACTGGGCAGTATCTAACGAGAGGAAAACGATGAAGTTGGCCAAGTACATTTGGGAAGAGTTCGATCCTGTGACTCCGGATGAAGTGGACAAGATCATGGGGAAACTAAGTGCCGCCACATGTTTGTTGGACCCGTGTCCCTCCTGGCTAGTCTATGCTTCTCGGGAGGTTACACGAGGCTGGCTCCTAGCAGTTATCAATGCCTCACTGAGTGAAGGGTACTTCCCTGCTGCCTTGAAAGAGGCGGTGGTAAGGCCCCTCCTCAAGAAACCGGCACTGGACCCAGCTGTTTTAAACAACTTCCGTCCTGTCTCCAACCTTCGCTTCCTTGCGAAGGTCGTTGAGAGCGTGGTGGCACGACAGCTCCCTTTGAACCTGGAGGAAGCTGAATATCTAGATCCGTACCAATCGGGTTTCAGACCGGGGCACAGCACGGAGACGGCATTGGTCGCGCTGGTGAATGATCTCTGGCGGGCCCGAGATAGAGGTTATTCTTCTGTCCTGGTCCTATTAGATCTATCAGCGGCTTTTGATACCATCGACCATGGTATCTTACTGCGTCGTCTTGAGGGGCTGGGAGTGGGAGGCACCGTTCTACGTTGGTTCTCCTCCTACCTCTCGGACCGTTCGCAGACGGTGTTGGCAGGAGGGCAGAGGTCAAGCCCTAGGCCTCTTAATTGTGGAGTGCCTCAGGGTTCGGTGCTCTCGCCCCTCCTGTTCAACATCTATATGAAGCCGCTGGGAGAGATCATCCGTAGCTTCGGGGTGAAATATCATCAATATGCTGATGATACCCAGCTATTCATCTCCACCCCGAACCAACCCAGTGATGCCCTCGATGTGATGTCCTGTTGTCTGGAAGCGGTACAGATTTGGATGGGAGAAAACAGGCTTCGACTCAACCCGGCCAAGACTGAGTGGCTGTACATACCGTCATCTCGTTTAGTCCAAGAGGTTCCATCTCTGACTATAGGAGGAGAGATGTTACCTCCCATTGATAAAGCACGCAATCTGGGCGTCCTCCTAGATTCACGACTCAGTTTTGAAGATCACATCGGAACCGTGGCTAGGGGGGCATTTGCCCAGATTCGTCTTATATACCAATTACGCCCCTTTTTGGACCGAGATGCCCTACGTACAGTCACCCACGCACTCGTTACCTCCCGTATTGATTACTGTAATGCTCTCTACATGGGGCTGCCCTTAAAGACCACCCGGAGGCTTCAGCTGGTGCAGAATGCAGCTGCGCGGGTTGTGATGGGAGCTTCCCGATACTCCCATATTACACCCCTCCTGCGGGAGCTGCATTGGCTACCAGTTGCCCTCCGGGTGAGATTTAAGGTGCTGGTACTTACCTTTAAAGCCCTACATGGCTTAGGTCCGGGATACTTGCAGGACCATCTGCTGCCGGGAACAAATTCCCATCGTCCAGTACGCTCACACAGAGAAGGCCTCCTCAGGGTACCGTCAGCTAGGCAATGTCGGCTGGCGACCCCCAGGGG
Organism: Vipera berus; assembly: GCF_964194415.1. Classification (NCBI taxonomy): domain Eukaryota; kingdom Metazoa; phylum Chordata; class Lepidosauria; order Squamata; family Viperidae; genus Vipera; species Vipera berus. The sequence goes on from NC_138204.1 coordinate 77,273,189, forward strand.
GAGGGCCTTCTCTGTGGGAGCACCAACCCTATGGAATCAGCTTCCCCCTGAGCTTCGGATAGCCCAAAACCTCCAATCCTTTCGCCGCGGCCTCAAAACACACCTGTTCCACCAAGCTGACCTAGACTGACAGGCATCTTAATTAATTTATATTTAGTATTTTTAATTCATTTTTAAATTCTCTAATTTTTTATTGCACTGATGTTCTCAATTTCATTTATCTTGATTTATGCACTTATTATATGTTTTATTGTGAGCCGCCCTGAGTCCTTCAGGAGATAGGGCGGGATATAAATCCCATCAATAAAATAAATAATAAATAAATAAGTAGATAAATAAGTACCACTTTAGTGGGAAGGTAACAGTGCTCCATTACATTATGCTGGCCACATGACTGTGGAAATATCTTTGTACAGTGCTGGCTCAATAACCTTGAAATGGAGATGAGCACCACCCCCTATAGCCAACAATGACTGGCAGAGTAAAATCCGTGGGGACTCCTATAAATTGATATATAGTAAGCAAGTAGTACACTTACATTTAACCCTACCTCTAGTGTAGAGGTTCTGAGGTGCGTTCTGACAGATTACCCTAGTACAACTTTATTTTCTAGTTTGCTTGAATTTTTGGATTCACTTACAATCTAAATGTCATATTTATTGGCTGTAAATATTGCTTCTAAATAAACAGACATTTTATTTATTTATAAATGCCTACACTTATTCAATTTATAAAATGTTGAATGGCATATAAACCTTGTTAAATAAATAATTAACAACATAATACTTTATGCATAGCTTTGAAAGGTTGTCTCACATAGAGCATATTTCAATAAAGTATATAGGTGGCGATAAAGCTATGAGTTACAATCACCGTTATATACAATTAACATGTACATTAAACAGTCACAATTTTATAGATTATCTTTGTAAAGAGTTAAGAATAGGAACTCTGATGTCCGAGTAGGGATTCTGATCTGATTGCAGTGTAATAAAGTTACTAAACATTATTTATTCATGCTATTGTTTCAAACTGATCAGCAGCACTTCTGTCTATTTCTTACAGTTTCAAGCAACCAACTTGCTCTTCTAAGTACATGATAAATCAAAGAAAGATGAAAGTGAACTCCATGGATCTGTATACAAAACCTTCAAAGGTAATTTTTAAAAAGTCTCTAAACAAATCCCTGGTTGATGATATAACAACATTTTGTTATGACACCAGCTGGACATTCAGCTATTACATTAAATGGGAGCCAAAAATAAAGAACAATAACTGTTTATAGAAGATGCTGAAAAAAAAATAATTGCCCCAAACCAGACACACTCTATGGCTTTGCTTCTCACTACAGGAGGTAATTAAATATCAAGCAAGCTAACCAAATAATGTTCCATACGGGAATACGCCATAATACAGCAATACATAATAAAAAGTAAGTTGGTAATGCTTGTCCCTATAGTATATATAATTAAAATGGATTATGCAATGATATATTTTAACTTAAAATTTTGCATTGTTATAAAACAGTATTATAAATAACAATCATCATCCTAGTAATCTTGCTCTGCCAAAATCACACAATTTAAAACTTAGACATGAATTAATTATACCAGCCATGAATAAAAAAAAATACCTCTAGCAATTTTTGTTAACAAATATGTGCATGCAATTATGCTGTACTGTTCAGTAAAGTATTCTAGCTTTCTAGTACAGCTCATCATTGTGGTTTCAGATTTCTTCTTAATCAACTTTATCTTCTTAATCAACTTAGTCATTTTCATCAGTAGCTCTGAAGAAGGTGTGTAGTAATATCTCTTTCCAGGACTGAATTTGTTCTTGTTTGATGAAGTAATTAAACACTTTGTCAAGTTGTCCCTTATACCAAGTATGATAACTAAATATCACCCCTCCTTGTTGGTTATGTGGCCTGTTCTCCAAAAGAAAACATAGACTTTCTTTTAGCAGACATTGCTGGAGGAAAATCATGTTAATCAATGATGGCAAAAAATCAGGAATCTGGTAGCACCTTTTCCAACCGATAAATTTTATTAAAAGGCCTAGGTTATTTATTAAAAGCAGAAATTGCAGCCCATGCCTTTTAATAAAATGTATTAATTGGAAAAGGTGCTATCAGATTTCTGATTTCTTTTAGCAGATAACTGTTTAAAAATCTTTAAAGAGTTTTCAACATTTTGTTCAGTTTCTTTGATGGCTATTTATTTATTAGACTTTTACCCTGTCTTTATTACCTTATAAGTAACTCAAAGTGGGAGATACATAATACTCCTTCCTCCTCTTTCCCCCCCCCCACAACAACCCTGTGAGGTCAGTTGGGCTGAGACAGAGTGACTGACCCAAAGTCAATCAACTGGCTTTCATGCCTAAAACAGGAGAGACTCACAATCTTCTGGTTTCTAGCCTGGTTCATTAACCACAAGACCAAATAGGCTACAGGAAGATTCTGGGTCTAAACTAGGTTTTATTAAATCAGTTACATGATTGGAAGGCTATTATTCATTTTATAATGTTAATATTGCTTTGTTTATATATCTTGACTGACAGTATATTTGCAATTTTGGTTTGGGAGCATATATAAATAAATAAGTCAACTTTAGTATGGCCAGGTAGGGTCAGGCTGATAATATATGAGAATACAATATGTTATGTATAAAATGTATTATTTTTCATCATAATAATCTGAAAGTATGTAATTCTTTTCAGATGGTGCTGATAAGGATGCCAGAAAGATGAGATAAGCATTTATTATTAATAATTAATTATTATTATTCATTTAAATATGTAGTGATATATTTTCTATGTACGTATCAGAAGGAACAACCAAAGTTACTTTTTAAAGCTAATATTTAATAGGCTCATTTTATATCTTTCAGGCTATTCCATCAATAAATATGCATTTTTAAATCCAAATAGAATGAGATGGTATGTACAACAATTGAAAGATAGTTCTAAAGTTCTTTCTGGAAAAGAATGTATTAATACCCAGAGGCTCGACATTCTTTACACAACTTTTGTGTTTACTTCTCTGCTTTCATTGCGGCATCTCTGATATTAGGAAATGAAATGAAAATTGAACTGTATGTTTTTCATGTAACAAAGTAAACCTGAATACAATTTTCAAATATGAATCTCAGCAACAGCAGTGAGTGCAGTGCATGATGAAAATGAAATTACCTTACAGAGTTGACTTGGCAGTGATAAGCTTTCACCCAACAGAATTGAAAAAAAGCTGGTAGGTGGATTGTATTTTATACATTTTTCCCCCTATGCTGAGAATATCAGTGTTGAGAACAAAAAACTAAAGCATCCCCTAAAGTCTGCTAAAAGCTTTTATTTGTAGGATAAAATATGTTGCTTTTTGTGAGAGGTAGTACAATATGCTTAAGAATTATTAAATTCATAACATACAAAAAAGGAACAGAGAAGCTGTGCAATTGATGTCTACAGAGTTTATTTAAAAAGGTAAAGGTTCCCCTGTACATGCATGCTAGTCATTTCCAACTCTAAGGGCCGGTGCTCATCTCCGTTTCAAAGCCGAAGAGCCAGCGCTTGTCCGAGGACGTCTCCGTGGTCATGTGGCTGGCATGACTAGACGCCAAAGGCGTATGGAACGCTGCTACCTTCCCATCGTAGTGGTCCCTATTTTTCTACTTGCATTTTTACATGCTTTCAAACTGCTAGGTTGGCAGAACCTGGGAAGAGTAACAGGCGCTCACTCTGTTACGCGGCACTCGGGATTCAACCCGCCAAACTGCCAACCTTCTGATCAACAAGCTCAGCGTCCTAACCCACTGAGCTACCACATACCTTCAGAGTTTATTAAAAGGTAAAGGTAAAGGTTGCCCTGCACATGCATGCTAGTCGTTTCCGACTCTAGGGGCCGGTGCTCATCTCCGTTTCAAAGCCGAAGAGTCAGCGCTTCTCCAAGGACATCTCCGTGGTCATGTGGCCGGCATGACTAGACGCCAAAGGCGCATGGAACGCCGTTACCTTCCCACCGTAGTGGTCCCTATTTTTCTACTTGCATTTTTATGTGCTTTTGAACTGCTAGGTTGGCAGAAGCTGGGACAAGTAACAGGCGCTCACTCTGCTACGCAGTACTCGGGATTCGACCCACCAAACTGCCGACCTTCTGATCGACAAGTTCAGCATCCTAACCCACTGAGCCACCGCGTCCCTTTCAGAGTTTATTAATTATTAAAAATATTTTAAATATTCATAAATATTTTTAAATATTCAGAGTTTATTACGAATATTTAAAATTACTTGTAAATATAAAAAAAAACCAACCCCCCAGACTTCTAAATATTCAGCACTGCATATCGTAGTTGCTTACAGCTACATTCTAACAACTGAGCCCTCGTTTACTCAGCCTTCCATCTTTCCGAGGTCTGTAAAATGAGGACCCAGATTGTTGGGGGTCATATACTGACTTTGTAAACCTCTCAGGAAATTCTGTAAAGCACTATGGAGTGGTATATAAGTTTAAGTGCTATTGCTATTCAAAGAATTTAACAAATCCTTAGCTTTTACACATGAATCAATCTCCCTCCCACACACTTCTTAATTCAATTGTCCAAGTGTCAGTTTTCCAGATTGTTTCACCTTATGCAGTACATTGTATTTCTGCTGGATTTGTAAAAACACATTAATATCTCCAAAGCACACTGCAAGAGTTTACTGAATATACGGAAAACTATCATATGACTTGTCTTCTTTACCCATCTCCAAGTACTTCACATTTACCAAATATAATCTGGTTGCTTCTCAACTTTACAGAATATATTTGGATAGAGAGAACACACAAGACATTGTGCAAGGGATCTTTTTTGCTGGTGTCACATAATCAGATGGCCATTCCAGAAGGCACCAAAAACTCCATAAAGAGTTTAACTTGGAAAAAATAACAACAACAAAAAGAGGGAAGAGAATTTCAGCCACCTTGCAAGGTTTGGAAAATCTGTGTTTCCCCAAAAGTATTTATTTATTTATTTATTTATTTATTTATTTATTTATTTATTTATTTATTTATTTATTTATTTATTTATTTATTTATTTATTTATTTATTTATTTATTTATTTAGTTTTCTATACCGCCCTATTCCTGAAGGACTCAGGGTGGTTTACAGGGCAATATTTAAAAGACAATATAAATTAAAATAAAAATAGAATTAAAAAGAATTAAACTAATAATAGCCCAACAATAAAACAATGTTAAAATTTAAAACTAAACCCCCCCTCAGTCCAGGCCGGATAAATCGAAAAGCCAGGTTTTCAGGTCCCGGCGAAACGAGCGCAGGTCGGGGGCAGTCCGGAGTTCCACAGGTAAATCATTCCAAAGGGCAGGCACGCCCACAGAGAATGCCCTCCCTCTGGGGATCACCCGCTGGCATTCCCTGACCAGCGGCACCCTAAGGAGGCCCTCCCTATGGGAGCGCACAGGACGATGGGAAGTTGATGCCGGCAGCAGTTGTTCCCTCAAATATCCTGGACCCAAGCCATTTAGGGCTTTATAGGTCATCACCAGCACCTTGAATCTCACCCGGAGGGCAACTGGAAGCAAATGCAGCTCACGGAGAAGAGGTGTTACACGGGAGTATTGGGAGACTCCCATCACAACTTGTGCGGCCGCATTCTGCACCAGCTGAAGCATCCGAATGGTCCTAAAGGGCAGCCCCATGTAGAGAGCATTGCAGTAGTCTAACCGGGAGGTCACGAGCGCATGAGTGACTGTGCGCAAGGCATCTTGGTCCAAATAGGGGTGTAACTGGCGCACCAGGCGAACCTGGGCAAAAGCCCCCCTGGTCACGGCTCCTATATGATCTTCCAAACTGAGCCGTGAATCCAGGAGAACACCCAAGTTGCGAGCCCTATCAACGGGGGGGACCTACTCCAGCCCTAACCCTAGTTTTGGGGTGAGGTGCATGCATAAAAATCAAGTTAGGGTGGGGTTGAAGGGTAAAACTGCCCCACATACCTGGCACCCACTTACCAGGCCTCTTCTGAATCAACACCTGCCTCTCCTCACCAGTCTACTTCTTCTGCAGTGTCCCCTGGGCTGCTTTTTTTAATCAGAGGCCTTTCCAGAAGGGAAAGAACTGAGCTATGGATTCAATTTGTAGCTCGATTTTCGGCTGCAGAGGTCTTTCGGAAAGGCCTCTGATTGCAAAATGCAGGCCGGAACTCCATTCTCAGCTGCAGAATGAAGTTGCTCCTTTGGCTGCAGAAAAAGTGGGCTGGTTGGGCAGGGCTGTCCATGCTGCCATCATGAGGTGAGTGGAAAAGACATCTCCCAAAAATAAAACCTGGTGCTTCTTTTGGAAATAACAATAACAATAATGGGTCTTATTTTCAGGAAAACACAGTAAGAGTGACCTTATTTTACCTTTATCCCGATATAGTGAACACACAAATAAAAGTACACAGGTACGGAGTAGGATCAGTGTGCTATCTTAAAGAGAAGACGGGTAAGTCAGATCAATGAACTCTTTCAGATTCTGCTGCTTTTAGAACTGAAATTAGGATGACCCATGCTCAAGGTTATACAGCATTCTTTTTACTAAAAAAAAGCTTTTTTAAGGACTACATGAAATTGGAGATGCAAGTCTGGAAGCTGCAAAGAATAAGCACAGGACATATTTTGCAGTGGGCAGAGAAGGGAGCTCCATTCCAATCTCATGGGAATCTGAAGGAGACCATTGCTATGTTTAAATGATAAGCTCTTCAAAAGTGGACAATTTTAGTCTAAGGTCTTTTTGCCTTGTACTTGTGTATATCAGCACAAGTTATACTCAAACTAAGCAAATTGATCATCAGAATTTAACTGTATCTTAATGATTCCATTTTAAGCTGACAAGATGATTTTACTGGCCTTCTAACTAGAATAAGGCATAGGTTTTCTAATAAGAAACTCAGCTGAGACAATGAAAATCATATGATGTAAGAAATAATGTGATTTCTCTGGTGTTTTGGCCATTTGCAGTGCTTCATTAAACCATAGTTAAGCAAATAGAATTGTGGCATTATGAGTGATTTTTTTAAAAAAAATGGAAAAAACTGAATGAGGTCAACCTACCCTCCTGTTATAAATAAGAAAGCACTGAATATCATACAGTGTAAGACATAATATGATTTTTTTAATGTTGGCCATTTGAAGTGCATTCATCAAACCGCAATTAAGCAAATAGAATTGTGGCTTTATGAGTGAACAATTTCAAAAACTGAATCAGGTCAACCTACCCTCGTGTTATAAATAAGCAAGCACTGACAGTTGGAGAGAGAATGGATAACAGTACCTCTCCTTAGCTGGAAAATTGTTAGAAACATGTTTTCAACCAGCTGTTATGGGGATTCAGTCCAGCTCTATCACTCATATGACAAAAAAAGGATTTTAAAAAAATGTATATTTCTGCTTAAAGGTAAGGAAAGAGTTTCTGAGGCTTTCCATCTTATTCCACTCTTCTGAATTGCATGCCTCAAGAAAGATTAAAGAGTCATGTCAGACAATAGAAATTCAGGAACTAGTGAAAGAAATGTTTAGTGTCTCATTAGCAGATACTCTATAAACATTCAGAAAACACCAACCATAACAATTCATCCCAATAGCCACTGACTATCTGGGCAGCCCAAGACAAGTTTTAGGTATTCTGATAAGAAAGTAATGTTTTACATGTTACTGAACTCAAGTTCTTCATTGAGAACATTCTACAGCACACAGGAAAGGATTCAGATATTGGTGATTTGCTGGCCTCCAGATGCCCTAGCACAGGGGTAGGCAACCTTGGCTCTTTTATGACTTGTGGACTTTAACTCCCAGAATTCCTGAGCCAGCATGGCTCAGCTTGGAAACTCCCTTTCCCTTCAGCATGGCTGGCTCAGGAATTCTGGGAGTTGAAGTCCATGAGTCATGAAACAGCCACGGTTGCCTACCCCTGCCCTAGCAGCTTTCTTGTAGGGATGTCTCTTTGGTCTGAAAAAAATATTGTATGTCTCCATGATACTATACATCTCAATGGTGTGGCTATTTGCTTCTTTTCAGAGAGAAATAAGGACCTCATGTAAGATTGGATACTGATCAACCAGGAGGTCAATATACCTGTTGGCATGTATAGAAATTGTGAAGACTTTGATCTATCCAAGGCACCATTGCATACAACATCCTATTATTCTATTACTGTTTATTACTAATTAGAAAAAAAAATATCATCTCCCTGGATGAAAATTGATTGTAATATATAAGCCAGTGAAGAATATAATCAAGAATACTGTTGCTGAACTATACTATTTTTATTTTTTTTGTTTAACAGTGCTTACTTTCATTGCATCACAATTTCTTTGAGGGCATGGAAATCACGTAATGTTATTTTAAAAGTGTTTTGCATAGGAAACTCTATGACTAGAACAAAACCATTATTTCAAGCCTCAGAAGGAGAGAAATGACTATTCCAACAGTTGGATTATAATACCCCATATATATTCCTGTCTGTGCTTGATTTGTTTTGGAGAAATCAAAAACAGTGTCCCTCAACTAAAAACAGTAATCACAACAAGACTCCATTCATAAAAAATGCTTTGAAACAGCATAGAACTTTCTCCTTCCATGTTCAGGGATGTGATTGGCAATTGTTTTCTCCTATGTGGATGATACTGACTGGGAAGGATGATGGGGATCCTGGCAATTGCTTGCCCGACATTACACTGTGTGCAAATAAGATGCAGGTGACATACTTTTGATACTGAAATCAGCACAGTATATTTATTTATTATTATTTATTAATTTAATTTATATACCGCCCTTCTCTCAAGAGACTCAGGGCGGTGAACAGGGCAATACATAAAAATTAGATACAAAAGTTAAAATTAGATTATTAAAACATAATTAAACAATGCCCAGAGATAATACAAATTTAAAGTTGAAGTCGTTAATAAAAATCCCACCCCGTCCCATCAGGCCAGGCCAGCTTGTTTAAAGAGATAGGTTTTAAGGTCGCGCCGGAAGGAGCGGAGATCGGGCGCCATCCAGAGCTCAACCGGAAGATGGTTCCATAAATCCGGTGCACCCACAGAGAACGCTCTCCCCCTGGGGGCCACCAGTCTTTGACCGGCGGCACCCTGAGGAGGCCCTCTCTGTGGGAGCGTACTGGGCGGAGGGAAGTTGACGCCGGCTGCAGGTGCTCCCCAAGGTATTCTGGACCCATGCCATGGAGGGCTTTGTAGGTCATTACCAACACCTTGAACCTCACCCGGAAGACAACTGGTAACCAATGCAGCTCGCGGAGCAGAGGTGTAACACGGGAGTATTGGGAGACTCCCAATACAACTCTCGCGGCTGCATTCTGTACCAGTTGGAGCCTCCGAGTGGTCTTCAAGGGTAGCCCCATGTAGAGAGCATTGCAGTAATCAAGACGAGAGGTCACGAGCGCATGAGTGACCGTGCGCAAGGCATCCCGGTCTAGATAGGGCCGCAACTGGCGCACCAGGCGAACCTGGGCGAACGCCCCCCTAGTCACAGCTACAATATGATCTTCTAAGGAGAGTTGTGAGTCTAGGAGGACTCCCAAGTTGCGAGCCCTATCTACAGGAGATAAAGACTCACCCCCCATAATGAGGGGTGGGATATCCTGAATATCCCGAGATGCCGGTACGCACAGCCACTCCGTCTTGTCAGGGTTGAGACGAAGCCTGTTCCTCCCCATCCAGACCCGGACCGCCTCCAGGCACCGGGACATCACGTCGAGGGCATCACTGGGGTGGTTTGGGGTCGAAATGAAAAGTTGGGTATCATCAGCATACTGATGATACCCAACTCCAAAACCACGAATGATCTCACCCAGCGGTTTCATGTAGATGTTGAACAGAAGGGGCGAGAGGACCGACCCCTGAGGGACTCCACAAGCGAGAGGCCTCACGGTCGACCTCTGCCCTCCTGCCAACACCGACTGCGAGCGTCCCAGGAGATAGGAGGAGAACCACTGAAAAACCGTGCCTCCCACTCCCAATCCCCTGAGACGCCGCAGCAAGATACCATGGTCGATGGTATTGAAAGCCGCTGAGAGGTCTAATAGGACTAGAACAGAGGAGTATCCTCTGTCCCGAGCCCTCCAGAGATCATTCACCAGCGCGACCAATGCCGTCTCCGTGCTGTACCCGGGTCTGAAGCCCGATTGGTACGGGTCTAGATAATCCGCTTCATCCAGGACCAGAGGGAGCTGATGCGCCACCACACTCTCAACAACCTTCGCAAGAAAGCGAAGGTTGGAGACCGGATGAAAGTTATTCAAAACAGCCGGGTCCAAGGCAGGCTTCTTGAGGAGAGGTCTCACCACTGCCTCTTTCAAGGCGGCGGGAAAACTACCCTCACTCAGAGAAGCAGATATAACCGCCTGGAACCAGCCTCGTGTCCCCTCCCGGGCTGCATAAACCAGCCAGGAAGGGCACGGGTCCAATAAACATGTGGTGGAGCTCAGCCTCCCCATGATCCTGTCCACTTCCTCCGGAGTCACAGGATCGAACTCCTCCCAGGTGACGTCGGAGTCCAAACCGTTTCGAATCCGAGCGATTTTGTCCGACAGATGTTGACTAAATTCCTCGGCCCGCCCCTGCAAGGGTTCCCCACTAACCTCCTGATTAAGGAGGGAGCGGGTCACCCTAAACAGGGCGGCCGGGCGATTATCTGCGGATGCGATGAGGGCAGCGAAGTAGTTAGATCTCGCTACCCTCATCGCTGCGAGATAAGACCTAATATGGGTTCTTAGTCGCAATCGGTCGGATTCAGATCGGGTGGACCTCCAAACGCTCTCTAGGCCCCGTCTCCGACGCTTCATCTCCCGGAGCTCCGCGGAGAACCATGGAGCCCATTGGGATCTGCGCCGGGTCGGGGCCGCAAGGGTACAACTCGGTCAAGTGCCTCCGTGGCCGTCCTTTCCCAGGCTTCCACTAAGGCATCTGCCGAGCTGTGAGCTGAGGAGGCAGGTGGGGACCCCAGCGCTGCCTGAAACCTCTCAGGGTCCATTAATCGTCTGGGGCGGAACCATCTAGTTGGCTCAACAACCCCACGGTGGGGAGTGGCAAAACGGAAGACCAGCCGCAGGAGATGATGATCGGTCCATGACAGGGGCATAACAATTGGGGAGCCCCCACCAAGATCATCTAACCACCGACCAGATAAGAAAACCAAGTCAAGGGTGTGACCTCCCTCATGAGTCGGTCCAAGAATTACCTGCATCAGGTCCATGGCCATCATGGAAGCCATGAACTCCCGAGCTACCTCAGATGCTCCTCCCAGGGATGGTAGATTGAAGTCTCCCAAAACCATAAGTTTGGAAAACTCAATCACCAGCCCTGAGAGGATATCGAGAAGCTCAGGCAGGGCTGCTGCTACGCGACTAGGCGAAAGGTACACGAGCAGCAAGCCCAACTGCGCCCTGGGACCAAACCTCAATAAGAGAGATTCACACCCGACTATCTGAGGAACGGTGGCCTCCTGCGGACATAAGGTCTCCCTCATAACCACAGCCACTCCCCCACCCCTACCCTGAGTCCGAGGCCGGTGTAGCACCCGGAAGCCTGGTGGGCAAAGATCAACCAGGGGGATACCACCCTCTGGGCCCAACCAGGTTTCCGTGATGCAGGCCAGGTCCGCTCGCTCACCCTCGACTAAATCCCGGACGAGGGGAGCCTTATTAGCAACGGACCTGGCATTCAAGTACACCAGTCGGAGCTCAGGCGGCTGCACATCCCCGCTCCCAGAACCTTGGGTCGAAGGCAGAGGGTTGGAGCGCCTCACCGCTTGTAGGTAGCGGAGAGGCCCTCCCGGAGGTCGGTACGGCCCTCTGATCTTACACCTGCTGCCATTCCCTATCGTCGTGGGAATTGGCAATCCCACGACCCGCTCCAGAGCTCCAGAGATGACCGACCCCGGCTCCCCCTCAACGCGATCTATCCTAGGCCTGGTCTGAACAGCAGTTGGCGGATTACCCCCCTCTCCAACCAACCACAACCCTCCCCCCTCCCTAACCCTACAAAAAATCTGGCTAAAAAAGTAATCAGGGGCCTCTTATTAAATTTATATCTTAGGCCCCTGTTACTGCCCGGCCATCTCTCAGGGACCCAACAGTCGGACCCGTCATCAAGAGGCAAATTAAAAGGTAAGGCGGGTCGCTCCCAGGATGGGGGGGGCACCCCTGAGAGCGAGTAAAACCGTGCTGGAATACCTCAAAACCATGGTAAAATTGGGTAAAACAGCAAAAACAGACCCAGATCGAATAAATAAAATGGGAGGATCTTAAAAATGGAAGGAGAGTATCCAGACTGCAAACCCAGCTCTTCTGCCACTAGAGCTGGGTAACCCCGGGACAATCCCCGTTCTCTCACAACGGTAAGAACCGGGGAGCAGCCTGAGATATACGGCCAGGGAGAGAGATACCGCCTAGAGCTCTCACCTCCAAGACGGAACAGATGGAAACTCTTAGCTCATAACCACTCTCTCACAGTGGTTATACACCCGGCGCCTTCCACAGCCCAGGGGGAAAGGAAAAAGGGAGGACAATAGGGGAAACCAGTCAGCGAGATGGATTAGGGTAAAAACCCGTAAAGTCACGGAGTGGGGCTCAGGGATATGGTCCAATGAACTATAATAGTCCATGCCTCCAGATGTCCAGGCATAAAAGTCCATACTCCACCCAGCCATAGTCACCGTGCCAAGGCGGTCGCGGCGCTCCAACTCCCTCACCGCCAACCGTCTCAGACGCCAACCAACTATCCTTTGTACATATGAATTGAACCAAATTTGGAATGAGATAAATATCTTTTAAAATCCTCCCAAAAATGACCACAGAGATCTATAAGTTTGGATAGTATGTAGGATAGTATGTTCTTTATTCTATGGATCTCTGAAAATGCCTAGATCTCATGAGAACTTAAATTGGTCTATTTATTATTTGGTTTAGTTTTAACTATAGGTAATTATATTATTTACTTGTGCAGGTATTTTACTGTTTTAAACAGCACATTTCCTCTACTGTATATAAATGTACAATTTCTAGGCCAATTTGTGCATTCAGCTGTAGGGTACAGAGACTTAAGCTTTAATTCCATTATATTTTGGTGATTACAGAAGTTTGATGCCAATTCAACTGGAAACAATACAACCAAAGTAACACAGTATAGATGAGAAATAAGCCAAGACCCAGCAATTCTCAGAGAAGAGATGTCAGTAGTATTAGCTGTGTGAACTGAATCTTACAAAATCAAAAACAAATAGTCTGATGAAACATCTGGCCATTATTAAAACAAGGGAGTGATGGCAACTATGCATCTCTTTTCTCTGAATCACCACTAAAACTTTATGCAAAATAATGAGGGCCGTGTGTGTGTGTAGGTAAATGTTGTTGTTGTTATTAGTTGCAAAGTTGTGTCCAACCCATCGTGACCCCATGGACAATGTTCCTCCAGCAGTAGCTCACACCTACTGCTTCAGTAACTCCTTCCAGCCACCTCATTTTCTGTCATCCCCTTCTTCTCTTGCCCCTTCAATCTTTCCCAGCATTAGGCTATTCTCCAGTGAGTCCTTCCTTCTCAATAGGTGGCCAAAGTATTTGAGTTTCAACTTCAAGATCTCCTCTAGGACTGACCAGTTTGATCACCTTGCAGTCCTAGGTGAATATAAGGTAAAGGTAAAGGTTCCCCTGCACATGCGTGCTAGTCGTTTCCAACTCTAGGGGCCGGTGCTCATCTCCGTTTCAAAGCCGAAGAGCCAGCGCTTGTCTGAGGACATCTCTGTGGTCATGTGGCTGGCATGACTAGACGCCAAAGGCGCACGGAACGCTGTTACCTTCCCACCGTAGTGGTCCCTATTTTTCTACTTGCATTTTTACATGCTTTCAAACTGCTAGGTTCGCAGAAGCTGGGACGAGTAACAGGTGCTCACTCTGTTACGTGGCACTCAGGATTTGACCCGCCAAACTGCCGACCTTCTGATCGACAAGCTCAGCGTCCTAACCCACTGAGCCACCGTGTCCCTTAGGTGAATATAGATAGGTGGAAAAATCCACTAGAAGCTAAGCAAACTTTCAGCTTCATCTCTGATAGGTCAGTTCTATCTTTTCTAGTTGAATTAGCATCAAACTTCTGTAATCATCAAAAGATCATGGACTCTGCTAATCAGAAACAGATTTGTGATATAATGTAATATATAGTAGAAGTAATAATTCATGCCAACTTAGATGCATGTCAAAGGAAAAAAAAACATTCAAACCAAGTCTAGGTGCAATCTGTGTCAGGTCACTCTGGGGTAAAGTTGTAGAAAAAATCATGCAGATGTGTAATTAGAAATAAGGGTGGTTCCATTCTTTATTCTGGAAGGTGATTAAGACCTAACTTTTCTGGAGATGATACAGGTACTTGAACTGTTTTGCTCTGGGTGACATATAAATGTAAGTGAACATTTCTAACCACAGGAGTATCAACATGGGGAAACATGAATTATGATGTCATGTTGCAAGAGCCATACCTCTGTATTTGCATTGCAACAATATAGGACTTTAAGGATAAGAATCCAGATAGAGATATAGATGTACGTACTACAAGGCAAATGACAATGTCCTTTAAAGGGGAGTTTCAAAAGCCATTGATGAAAATAGAATCCTCCTCACAGCATTGCAAAATTAATCTTAAGAGTCAGACCTAATTTATTTTTAAGTTGACCATTTCATTTCCCTCTGATATCTCACAGTGTTTTGCATCAATCAATTAAAGCAATTTATTGCATTACGAGTAAATTTGGATAATTACAGGGCTTGAGTACACTCCTAGAAAGGGTTTCATGTTTTAATATTTTGATTGCCCTTTTTAGCCTGCAAGGGAAAAATAAATACAATTATGTCCACTGACACTCTGTAAAATGCTTTACACTTTAATTAGTATTATAGCCACCATCCTTGAATGACCCAGAAGTAGCAGGATTATGAAGTGGGATTATATTACGGTAATATGTTACTGATGATGGCTACTCTTACCACATTATGTGCTGTAAGTAAGCATGTAACAGAGGAATTTCATCACCATATCATATCGTATCGTTGTATTTTATTCTTGTTAGCCGCCCTGAGTCCTTCGGGAGATAGGGCGGCATATAAGTCCCAATAATAAATAAATAAATAAATAAATAAATATCTAAGTTTCACCACTTGATGAGTTTCTTTAGCTGCAATGTGTTGCAATTTTCTTTAGAAAAAAAATAATTTATTACATTTGTCAGAACACTCATTAAATTATGCAGTTATGCATTTCATTATGTTATACAACCTATTTTCCAGTAGCTGTGTCCATGTGTGAATGTTTAATAGACGCCTCGTGTTGATTTTGTAGCTGATTTTTTTTTTACCAAAATGAATTTTAAAAATGCTTAAATCAGCAGTATTGAATCAGTATTAGAAAAACCCATGAATTCAACATCAAATTAATTCAGAATTTTTATTTTTATTTTATTTAGTGCATTCATGTCAGACTTTTCTGAGTCATATTTAAGAAGGAAAGAATACTAAGGACAGATATACAAATAAATATTAAAAACTTTAAACACCAGTTCCAGGAATCAAAGAATGCATCCAACCAGTTATTCATGAATTGCTAACATTTGATAATTTTTTAAAATTCCTTCCAAAATAGCACATAAAATTTTAACACAACTGATAAAATCTCTAGAAGCAACAATAGGATAATAGGCTGTAAGCATTCAGATTAAACATTTCATGACTAGCCTAATTGATAAGTAGTTGGTTCCCAATTACCAGTGCTAGAAATTCTGTTTCAATGTTAGCGTTTAGTATTGACTATATTTCCTGATTAACTGTTGATGCTAATACCATGATAGCTGACTTTCTGACTCTGCATTTTTGAACCTGATTTTGTTGTTTAAGGCTACCTTATCTGAGTTGCAATGGTCTAAACAACTACTAAAATAAAGGAAAGAATTAGAAGATATCTAGGGATTATTCAATTTTAATAGTCTCAACAACAGCCTTGGTGGCGCAGTGGGCTAATGCCTCCTTAAGTAACACCAGCTGCCTGCAATTAGTGCAGGTTCGCATCCCACCAGGCTCAAGGTTGACTCAGCCTTCCATCCTTCCGAGGTAGGTAAAGTGAGGACCCAGATTGTTGGGGACAATTAAGCTGACTTTGTAATAATGCCGCTTGGGGTGTGTGTGAAAGCCCTAATAAGCAGGCATATACATAGAATGAAGGCTACTGCTAAGCTTGTAAGCCGCCCTGAGTCTTCGGAGAAGGGTGGGATATAAATGGAATTTAAAAAAAAACAACAAAAAACTAGAACTACCAAATTCTTTAGCTTTCAGTCATTATAGCTGGCAGGAGACAGCCTGTGTTCAGACTCCTATATAATCCCAAAAAAGCCTTTACTTATAAAGAGACCTATCCTTCAGACATGCCCTGCTTATTTAGGACTGAATTTGCAGATGCTATTTGCAGATGCCCAACAAAACTTATACTTCCCTGTCTAACTCAGGGTAAAAGGTAAAGGTAAAGGTTCCTCCGCACATGCGTGCTAGTCGTTTCTGACTCTAGGGGCAGGTGCTCATCTCCGTTTCAAAGCCGAAGAGCCAGCGCTTGTCTGAGGACGTCTCCGTGGTCATGTGGCTGGCATGACTAGATGCCAAAGGCGCATGGAACGCTGTTACCTTCCCACCGTAGTGGTCCCTATTTTTCTACTTGCATTTTTACGTGCTTTCAAACTGCTAGGTTGGCAGAAGCTGGGACGAGTAACAGGCGCTCACTCTGTTACGCGGCACTCAGGATTCGACCCGCCAAACTGCTGACCTTCTGATCGACAAGCTCAGTGTCCTAACCCACTGAGCCAACGCGTCCCCCTAACTCAGGGACAGCTTTTCAAATCCCTGAGCTTTCTAATTTTCTCATTTCCATTTCTAGAGAAAGCTGGGTTTAGAGCTCATCCATTCATTTGTCCTTGTTTCAAACAAGAAGTCAGAAGAAGGGCCATGAGACAAATAGATTCTGTTTATTGTTGGACTTCAAGGCTAAAATCAATTTCTTTTTTGACGATCAAATCAATAAACTCCCATTCAGGGTTGTTTTTACACCAGCACTATCAGAACATTGTTGTTGGGGGTTTTGTTTTTTTGTTTTTTTTAGCATTAGTCTTACCATGCTTTATACCTTATTGGGAACAAGGGATCTCCAGCATTTTTGGTCTTGGGAAAGTACTTTAGCATCTTCTCATGTGATGTTTAGAGTCTATGTTTTCTATGAATGTTCTTTGGCATCCTCTTGGTTGTTTAACATTTTGGGAATTTGATTATTCTCCATGTTGGAATCTTCTGAGTGCAAAAATGTTATATAGTTTGCAGAAGAAACTCTTTTGAACCACTTCTTTATTAGTAAAATGGTCAAAATAGTGAATCTTTAGGATTCGGTGAAACCATCTTTGCTGGAAGATGTCATGTCTACTGTTATTACTTGCTGACCTCTATCTCTATCAGAGCACTGAAGATATTTTTTTTCTGTTCAGTCCTTATGTGAACAAAGATCCGGCATCAATTAATTTCTGAATCTCCTGTTGCATCATTCTATCAATGTGCAATTCTCTGGCACATTGATAGGAATAGGCCAGAGAAAGGAAAGAGACAGCAAAGCCATACCTACTGATATTGCTGGGAGCAATATCCCCAGAGCTCAGTTATCCCAAAACACGTTATATAAATTCATGTTTCAGTTCTGAGTAGATTTCTTCTTTACCCTCTCCAGCAACCAGTAAAAACTGGCTATATTTATTCTTATTACAGGAAGAGAATTGACTGATGAGAATTATGAAATCTCATGCATGGTTTGATGTGGAGAAAAAGATGATGCTGAGGTTTAACCATTATTTTGAGCTGATTTCTTTTCTTCTGTATCATTATTTTGACTCACTTTTCTGCCAAACCATCAGTATGAAACAGACATAACTACAATGATACGAGGGCAGGACATATATCATAATATCACAGTGCAAGATATGATATTTCATATTTATATCCCAATGTTGCATGCTCATATATAAAGGGTATCATTTCCATACTAACATTGCAGTGGACATTTCTTTTCTCCTGCCTCAATGATGGGAATTATCTTGATCTTCCCAGCAGGTAAGAAAGTGACCTTCCCAGGATTGAACTTCCCAGCCCACAACTGCTAGAATGAAAGAAACCATAATAAAGGAGAATATTTGTAGTTCAGGATTGGAATCAGGGGTCCTTGGTGCTCTCTGAGCTTGCTTGTTTTCTTGCAGACATTTCATTACCCAAATTAGGTAATAGTGGGTTAGGACGCCGATCTTGTCGATCAGAAGGTTGGCAGTTTGGCGGGTCGAATCCCGAGTGCCGCATAACAGAGTGAGTGCCTGTTAGTCGTCCCAGCTTCTGCCAACCTAGCAGTTCGAAAGCACGTAAAAATGCAAGTAGAAAAATAGGGACCACTGCGGTGGGAAGGTAACAGCATTCTGTGCGCCTCTGGCATCTAGTCATGCTGGCCACATGACCACGGAGACGTCCTCGGACAAGCGCTGGCTCTTCGGCTTTGAAACGGAGATGAGCACCGGCCCCTAGAGTTGGAAACGACTAGCACGCATGTGCAGGGGAGCCTTTACCTTTACCTTTATCAGTGGTAGTAAAGACAGAAAACTGCACTCCTTACTAGCACTGATGATGTTACCTAGTTTGAATAATGAAATGTCTGCAAGAAAACAAGCAAGCTCAAAGAGGACCCCTCAAACCACAAGAAAACTAAACAAAACAGATCTGTAAATGGCATGTCTTATATTCTCTAAACCAACCTCCTAACCTCTTTGATGGAGCTGAAGTAAACCTAAAGTACCAGTTTGAGTTGAAATATCAATGTTATCTTCTTCTTCGTTAGCAAGATGTAATCACAGACCCAAACTTGTTAAGTTTTCAAACTTATTTGGCCAAAGAACTGGCAAATGATTATTTGCCAATTCCTTGGATATGACTTCTACAACAGCAATTCGGAAAGAAACCTCTGTTTGGTTATTATTGACAGACACTTGCAGAGACAGAACTTGTATTATACACATTAGAAAACTACAACTTTTCTACATAATCACCATTCAAATTGAGGCACTTGTCATAGTGTCTTAGAAGGTTTGACATTCCTTTTGCAAAAAAATCTCCAGCTTGGGAATGGAGCCATTCTATAACAGCATCATGAAGTGTATTGTCATCGTTGAAGCGGTGCGACACAAGCCACTGTTTCATTTAAAAAACTCATTCATTTTCAATTGATCTAGTGGACAGGTCAACTGCAACACAATCTTCTCCTTCCTCTCCTCACTGCCTACTGATGGGCATCATTATCCCCACCTATTTCTCGCACTTAATAATAAAGTTGGAATGGACCTTGAAGGTCATCTAACCCAACCCCCTACTCAGGCAGGAAACCCTATACCATTTCAGACAAATGGCTGTCCAGTCTTTTCTTAAAAACTTCCAGTGTTGGAGCATTCACCGCTTCTGGAGGCAGGTTGTTCCACTGGTTAATTGTTCTAACTGTCAGGAAGTTTCTCCTTAGTTCTAGGTTGCTTCTCTCATTGATTAGTTTCCATCTGTTGCTTCTTGTCCTGCCTTCAGGTGCTTTGGAAAATAGCTTGACTCCCTCTTCTTTGTGGCAGCCCCTGAGATATTGGAACATTGCTATCATGTCACCCCTCACCCTTCTCTTCGTTAAACTACACATACCCAATTCCAGCAACCGTTCCCTATATGTTTTAGCCTCCAGTCCCCCAATCTTCTTTGTTGCTCTTCTCTGTACCCTTTCTAGAGTCTCGACATCTTTTTTACATCGTGGTGACCAAAACTGGATGCAGTATTCCAGGTGTGGCCTTACCAAGGCATTGTAAAGTGGTATTAATACTTCACGTGATCTTGATTCTATCCTCTGTTAATGCAGCCTAGCACTGTGTTGGCTTTTTTGGCAGCTGTAGCACACTGCTGGCTCGTATTTAAGTGATTGTCCACTAGGACTCTGAGATCCCTGTCACAGTTGCTACTATTGAGCAAGGTACCCCCTATACTATACCTGTACATTTGTTTTGTTTTTCTTAAAAATAAAATGGAGGTTTATTTCCGAATTGCCCTTGTATATTTTTATGATGGAAAACAATAGGCCTAACCTGGAAGCACATTCTATAATGCTTCCCAGAATTCCATGCATTATAAAGGCATGGCTAAGTGGTTCCTTGGTTAATAAATCAATATAAAAAGGTCCCTGGGTGCATCAGATTTTAAAAACCACTGACTAGATAAACACAGATTCTGTGCTTATAAATGACTCATAATTGACTCTTGAGTAAATTGATATGTCTGCATGTTTTTCCAAGACATCATTCTAGCCAGAATTGTTTCTTTTAAGCTTCATCAAAGGAGACATTCTCAAGCTTTTACACATCCCTTAATGCTGTTTGTTTTCCAGCTCTTGTGAGCTCTTAAGAATGTAATGAATATGTTAGAATTCTGATGAAAGTTAAGCAAGTATTAATGTATTGAATTAATATGAATGGATTTGTGCTTTTTTTTTCTTTAAAGGTTGCCATGATTTGCCAATGACTTTATTTGACCTTCAAGCCTGGCTTCATGATCTGTATGAAAGTGGAAAGCCTGTGTGTGTAAAATGTTTTGTTTGAAAATATAGTCCAGTAACACTGATTGATGGTGATGCCTGATCTCTAGAACCTTATGGATATTGCATTTTGAATGAGTGAAACAGAGATGCTTCATCACCAGGTTCAAAGTAATCAGGTCAGATAGATGAATTGCTCTTCTGCATGTCTCAAGCGATGTCACTTTAAGGGACTTTTATGTCAGGACATGTCATTTATCTTGTGGATTTCCTTGGAAAACAGAGGCATTAGAACCTATTCTCTTTTTTCACATTTTATACACGATGACTATAGTGTTGCTGGAGAAAAAAGAGAGAGAACAGAGAGGGAAACTATTGTAAAGTTAAGTGAGTTGTAACAGTTAAATTGGAAAACGACTCACAGGAACTATGTAGTTATTTCACTTTTGCTTCCTTTTTATTATTTCCCTTGTACAACTCATTTATGTGGCATAAAGATAGTTACCACCACTTCAGTGGCTGAAAGTTAGAACTAATATTAGACACCACCAGGACTAGAACTTCAGAGAGTGAGAGAGAAACAGAGAGACACACTCCACATATCTATGGAGATTGATGACTGCTTTGCTATCAGCTGTTTCTCCATTTAAGATTTCTGAATCTTGCAATGCAGTAAAGGACAAGCTTCAGTCTTCTCCCTATCTCCCACTCCTGTTTAAAAAAATAATAAACTACGTACATAGCTTGGCTTCTCTTTAGGGCAGGAAGAAACTGCCTAATATCTGATGAATAGCTCTGTGCAAATGTGACCCAAGAGTGGTCAGAGGAAAAAAAAATCACTCTAGACACACAGGCATTAGGAGGCCATTTAAAACAGCTTGTTAGTTGAATTGCACAATAGGGAAACTTGTAGTTAAACAGCTTTGCTAGCAGGTGTTCCCAGTGTGCTGGTAAACAGCTACATGTTTTAAACAATAGAGATAGCAACTCATGTGGAAACTCCAGACTTCCTGTCCCAAATGGGGCAATTAATGTCACTTAAGAGCTTTTTATTAAAATATTTAACTACAGTACAATGTCGCAATGCTCCTTAAGAATAAGGGGCAGGTTTTATGGTTCACTGCAACAACTGTAACTGTCAATTATGTTTTACAGCAATGGTTTGGAAATAATCTTTCCCCAAGAAGCCTTCTG
>NC_138204.1:77300046-77387546 GCF_964194415.1 Vipera berus
AATCACCATGGAATTTTGGAAGCATATCATAGAAGCCATCAGATTCCATCAGATCCTTGGGGCTAGCTACCTGAACACATCCTCTCAGAAGGTGAGAGTGCTCATAATCTGCAGTATGGCCACAAATATCCTATCCTAATCCATGTCCTAACCCAACAATAGTAAAGGATAAGCATGAACTTTGAGATTTGGATGGGCGACAGAGCCCCTCCTGGTCCTTTTTAGTCCTCTTGGCAGCCTTTGCTACCATTGATCATGGTATCTTGTTGGTCCACCTACCAGCATTAGAAGTTGGAGGTGTTTGGGTTTTTTTAAGAGGTTCTGCATATACTAAATGGGCGGTTTTACTTTAGAACTATGGGAGGTGAGCAATGAAATGTGTGATTGCTCTGCTATGTATCTCATGGCTCAACCATCTCTTCTATGCTTTTAAACATCTTGATGAAACTCTTCGGACAGATCCTCTATACATTTGGGATGAGATATTATCAGCTCACACAGTATATAAATGATACATATCTCACCACTTCCCAAAGGCTGAGCTAGACATTCTGTGGAAGTTTTGAACTGGTGTTTAGAGACCATGACGGATTGGCTGGGCAAAAATAGAAGCTCATATTAGAGCTTCACAAAATGGAGATACTGAAATAATAGTATCATTTCATCATCACCTAAGTCTAACTATCTTTGATCTAATATAATCCATTTTTTTTTACAGAAAATACATTCGGCTAGTCATTTGGGGCAAAAGTAAGTATTTCTGAAAATGGACTGCTTTCCAGTCAGACCAGGCCAACCAAAACTAATCCCCAATCTAGAGAAACAACAATTTGCTATCTATTCCAGTGAAAGATCGTACATTTTTTTGAAATAAAAAGGCCCAATGCAACAAAGTTATCACAAAGAGATTTCAAGACACCTAACAAAAAGGTAGAAAGATAAGCTAGAATTTTGATTATAATACAACATCATGAGATACACATAGCTGAATGTGTACTGTGTTTGGTTTACTATAATTCAAACAAGTATAGCTCGAGTAGTCAATCGATCTATTAAGTATGGGTTGTTCTTCAAAAATAGAATATGTTCCTTTTTAAAACAAAACAAAACAATGCACATACAGCATTTTCCTTTATCTACATTTTCTCCCCGTTGGTAAAACCATCAACTTATGGTGATTATCACTCATTGCTTCATTCCATGTGGTGTGGTCTCTTTTATTGATTTTATTGTAAGTTTGTTAGTTCTTTTTTTTTAAATATAATTTTATTGAAAGTTATATATTTACTTCTTTCTTTAAAAAAACAAAACAAAAACACCTCCAAATGGCTTGAATGACTCTCTAAAATAATGCAAATGACCAGCTGTCTGCAAGGAGTATAAACCCTTCCATTCCCCACCATCCAGTCACAGCTGAAGAAACTTCTTGGATGAGAAGTGCAATGTCTTCAAAGAAAAACAGTTGCCTCCTGAAAATGCACCTTTGGAACAACCATGACCTGGATTATTGAGAATCTCCATAGACATTCTTTCTCTAAAGTTAAACTCTCTCTTTCCAGCCTATTAATCAAACATAAATTATAGGTTCATCTTTTTTCTGTTTCATGAAAAAGGCCATAAGGGATTTCTGGTCAGCAATAAACATAGATATTCTGTTTTCTCTAATCAAACAAGTTAATTTAGTTGTCTCAGCAAGTTCTATCATTTTGCCAACCATTCCTTCACTGTAGTTATTGCCAAATATTTTCATCTTTGTGCATACTATAATCTCGCTGCATTTATATAAAACAAAGTTCCATTACTTTTTTCCCCCCAACTCTTTATTTATCAGTGCCAAGAGGAGAAATTCTGTTTTCAGTTGTATATTAACCTTTAAAACCTTCACTGTATCATTTAAACCTATATCTTTCAGTATTAATACTCATGATCTTAAAGGCTTCAGGGCCCTGGCTGAACATGAATAGGATGAGAGAGTGACATTGCATTTGGGTTTTATTCTTCCCATTTTATTTTCTCCCGTGTCATTATCAACTGCACTACATGATACAGAAGAGCAAAAGAAAAGAAAAGAAAAGAAAAAAAGGAAGGAGTTAAATCTAAGAGGCGGCCATGAAGGAGCTCTTTTCCCTTTGTGTATTAGAAGTTAATGCTCTTAAATGTGCAGCTGCCATCCTTCTTTTTTATTTTTTATTTTCTTCTGCAATTACATGAAACCTGATACTAGCAAACATGCTGCAGGTGGGAAAATGATTAGGTACAAGAGGTATACAGAATAGATCTCATGCTCTTTCAGACTGTATTATTTGTCAAACATCTGTGGTAGGATTTAAGCAGGCCTTTTCTCTGCCTAGCATTCCTTTTCTCTGGACATTATTGAAAATTGTACACAAAATATTTGTGTGTGTAGGTGGAAAGTTATATCCAAGCAACTATTCCATCCTTTTGGTAACAATTGTGTTAAGTACTGTATATGTATATTACCATAGCTGGACTGCAAAATATTGGGTGATTATTTTTATCATTATTATTATTTATTAAATGTATATGCCATCTGACTAAATGCTTCTTGGCCACGAGGTGACTATAATGCTAGGTGCATATAATCAATGTGAATTTTATGGACATCAGTAGCCAGGCTGCTGTTCATTTTTTTTTCTGTAAATGTTAGATGATACATGATACACTTTGAATCATGCTGGGCTGTATATAGAATATTAAAATGCTATGCACATGAAGGAAAAAAAATGGATTTCCTTGGAGAAAGAAATTAACAATTGTCTAGTAAAGATTCTGACTATGATAAATGTCACATTTTTAATGTGCTTGCTTGGCTTTTAAAAGTACATTTCTGACAGCAGCATCTGTGACACCTAGTAAAACAAATTACAGCTGTAGATTGTGACTGCTTCTCATTTGCCCTCTTTATTATCATGTAATCTGTTAGCTTTGACTTCCCATGTATTGTAAATACATTTTTGTACTGTGTTTGCATTTTTATGCAGACATCTTTGTTCCAGTGATCAGTTCGAACTATCACAATGGAAAGTGGCACTAGAACATATTTGTTGTCATTTCCGGCAATAAAAATAAATAAATAAACAGGATGTTGAAATAGTTTAACACACACCTTGTTGGCTTCAGGAGCATAGGAGGTTAAGCAATCAACCTAGCAGCTGCAACCACTTCATCAAATCTATACCATTTTGGTATGTGTATTATATGTACAACACACATTTTAAAAAGCAGGGCTTTAATTGTAAGATTACAACCCAAATCTTGGCTCTGCACGATCTATCAAATGTATTCATCATGAAGTGATGAAAGTAGATCAGAAACTGTGCTCTGAAAATATATATATATTTAAATTTGCTTTTAGGAACTGCAATAAAAGCACCGGAAATGAAGGGAAGGGAAGGTTTATGTTATGAAATCCAAAGACGGAAGAAAATATATTTTTTTCTGTAATAATTCAAATTTGGTTATACTATTGGGGCATCAGAGAGAAGGTAGTTAGAGGTGGTCAATTTTTTTATTTTTTTATTTTTTATTTTATTTTAATCCCATTTATATCCCGCCCTTCTCCGAAGACTCAGGGCGGCTTACAATTTAAGCACAAACCAATGTGCTTAGCAATAGCCTTCATTCTATGTATATGCCTGCTTATTAGGGCTTTTGCCCCCCCCCCAAGCGGCATTATTACAAAGTCAGCTTATTGCCCCCAACAATCTGGGTCCTCATTTTACCTACCTCGGAAGGATGGAAGGCTGAGTCAACCTTGAGCCTGGTGGGATGCGAACCTGCACTAATTGCAGGCAGCTGGTGTTACTTAAGGAGGCATTAGCCCACTGCGCCACCAAGGCTCATGATACATACAATAATTAATGCTACATACTAGACTTAATATGAAAAATCGCAAAGGACTTATGATACCCAGTTGTCATTTTGGATCTCCTATTTGCCACTTTCTGTTATAGTATTTTTGATATTGTGTCACACAAAGGTAGAAGCACATCCCTGACTAGGAAATCTGTCTTCCTATAAAATTGTCACATTTAATAAATGCCTATTTAAAACATTCCTTTTGAAATTAAATACAGATATGTATTTTAAAATATGTATATTAAAATATGTATTTTAAAATATGTATATTAAAAATATGTATTTTAAACATCAGCAACTGATTTTTATTAGTAAATTTTAATGAAAGAACACTCATATCCATATTTTGTAAAAAAAATGAAATAAAATCTATATAACTAGGACTTTCATTCAAACTTCTGGAATCTAAGAGATTCAGAGAACAATTAAAGATCTGTTATATTTTTCTCAATGACTAGAAAAAAAATGCAAAAAAAATCCACTTTGCTGATTGGGTTGGGATACCAAACTTTGGAAAAATGCAGTAATGGGAAATTAATTGCAATATATCCAGTTTAGAAGCTTAACCAAATGCAAGCAAGAACTGTTTCCTTATACCATATATTCTATAACACACAATAAGGCAAACTTAGATATTTAGACTATAGGTTTTAAGGGAAAAGCTATTGATGTAAGGTCTGCAATCAGAAATAATTTTAAAGGCTTGATTATAATTACTCTAATTATCAGTTGGGGTACAGTGGGAGGGATATTAAAATCAGGTTAGCTTTTTAATAGTGTATATTGATTTTTTCCCTACATCAGTGTGCTGGTTGGTAAATAAAATAACCCTTCGTGTTTTTATGGTTTCCAGAATTTTGATCAGTCAGTATGATACTACAATGTGAAGAGCAGGAGGATACACTTCTGTTTGTTGGAAGCTGGAATGAGCAGAGTCAGTGCATTGCAATGTTTTCATGCCATAACATTATTAAGTGGAGAATGCAGCTATTGTAAAAATATTATTTACAAACATGATATAGTACATTCATTGTACTTTTTAGCAACATACTGTAGTCTTAAAATACATGTAGCATTTATAAAACAGACACCATCTGATTGCAGGTGAATGTTACCCTTGAGCAAATTATGAGTGCATTTATTTTAGTCTTATGCATTTGAAATTAATTTTCTGGTAATATCCAAATATTCATGGAATTAATTTCCTGTCTGTTCAGCGGTATTCAAGTGAATATTTTATGATTTTTGCATTAGCTGTATTTGTCTAGAGTTGTGACATGATCAAGTCATTCTCAGAGGGAAACACATTAATAATTGAACTCTGTCACATGTATGGTACTAAAGATGACAGCATAATTGTATTTTTTGAAGACCTTCTCACATGCCAAACAAGAAGAAGCACCTTCCTACTGCTTTAGGCTTTCCAAATTGCAGAAGATAAAAAGAAGGAGTGGCTTAGTTTTCTTCAAATGTGAGTGAAACAGCAAATGTGATTGTAACTATTTATTCCTCAAACACTCTTTTTTTTTCTTTTGGAAAGCTATCACTGTATTTCTTTCACGCTTGCAGCACTCTGCATAAAAACAGAAATATTTAGCAGATGTATTGTTACCAAAGGAAAGGAGTGATTCTGTTTTCTTTCTTCACTATTTTGTATTTGTATGAGTTGAACTTCGGAAGAAGCGTTATGAAGAAAATGAATCCACAGTGAATTCCAGTTGAATTCAGAGAGTTCTCTGGAAAGAAACCCAGAATTTAACATTGTGAAATAACAGTTCTCTCCCCAAATTTAGTAGCTCATTTTTTCCTCCTAAACATCTGTAACAGTGAATGTCACATTTTGGTATAGTGTTGAAAATAGAAAAGGAAAATTATGTTATTTCAAAAATTTCTTCTATATATTAAGCAAAAGATTATTGCCTACAATATTATTTTTACAATTGCACAATTCCATAACCATTTTCATCACCATACAGTATGTTTAGGTTAAAATAGCACATATGCAGAATACCATCATGACTTTTTTGGAATAAAATGAAGATGATGGAAACCTGAAACAACAGGAAAGAATACCTATGTTCTGCTAATTCCTAATATAATCCAATAAGTTTAACAATTTAAATGATTTAGAAGAAGTGAATCTGAAGCCTTATGACTTACTTTATTATGAGATTCACATCATAGAACATTTGAAATAAACTATACATCATAATATCATGGTTTGAGATGGTAGGATTTTGGTGTAGCTATGTTTGACTGTTTTCAGTGAGCTGAAAGTGAGTTTTGGGAAAGCTACAGTTTTCTGGGTGTAAGATTCCATGTGTCTTTGAAAATAACTACAAGAACCATCCTCAAAAGAATGCATTTTTGCCCAGTTTGGTCATGTTACCATGATTCTTGTAATTCATGCATCTCAAGATACACATCCACATCTGCAATATAATTATTTGAATTTGTTATATCATTAGTGTTAACATTTTAATTAATGATGGATATTTATAACCATGAATATTCAGGAGATGATGTTCACATTTTTCATGTACCAAGGATGTCCCAATGGTATGGCTAAAGGGATTTGGCATACCAGCTCATCATTGGTAAGAATCATCATATTTCACTTTCTCTTTTCAAACAACAGCAACATTTGGCATGTGAAAATGAGGTCATAATACACCATTGTTTCAATGATAAAATGTGGCAGATAAAAAAAGGTTACATAGGGATATTTTTAAAAAGCTGTTTCCCAGAACTAAATTCTGTGGTAATAAATCTTATCATTTTCCTAAGATATACTGCCTGAAATAATTTATCAGCCTTTTTAATAGGATGAGACACTACCTAAGTAGTGCACATACATCATTTATAGTCGCAAAGGACACCCTCCTCATCTAAAAATGTATTTGATATGAGTTAGAAAAAAACTTAAAGAACCAAAGCAAAAAAAAAAAAACAGCTCTAATAATTTGGTAGCTTTTCACATTTGAGTGTAATTAATATTCAGGTTTACATATCCTATCTCCATTCTTATTTGCAAGATGAACATGAAGAGCAGGAGTGGAAGTCAGTAGATGTTATTATCTTGAACACAGTTTACCTTTCCATGAATGAGATCTATGGCAAAGTCATTTTATATCTATAGTGTGATATGGTCAGGTAGAGATCCTATGTATCTTGCTAACTATTACAAAGGCTGATAAATTTTCTGCACATTTGCAGAGCAAGGCTGTGTTCTACAACTTATGAAATAATAGCTATATTGGACAATAAAAATATGTTAGTACAAAATTAGACATTGGGAAAAAAATTGAATACATATGTGATTTTTGTCATTTATCTTCTAATTTAGTAGTGATGTAATACAACAGATAAACAAATATTCCATTGATCATTATATTTGATTAAATATGGTTTGTTATACAGTAGGTGTATATCAGGGGTCTTCAAACCTGGCCCTTCTATGACATGTGGACTTCCAACTCACAAAATTCACCAGCCAGCATGCCTGGCTGAGGAATTCTGGGAGTTGAAGTCCACAAGTCATAAGAGGGCCAGGTTTGAAGACCCCTGGTCTACATTATTGTTTCTTCTACAATTGTGATAATGAATCTTGATCAAATAGAGTTTTACTATCTGCTATATCCCCTTCATGGATTACTGCCTTGTCATGGCGAAGGGGCTTGCGTAATTCAATGAAGCTATTAGCTATGCCGTGGTCAAACAAGAGATGATAAGACTGAACATCAACATCTTAGGAATCAGCGAACTAAAATGGACAGGAATGGGTGAATTTAATTCAGATGACCATCAGGTATACTACTGTGTGCAAGAATCCCTCAGAAGAAATGGAGTAGCCTTCATAGTCAATAAAAGAGTAGGAAAAGCAATACTGGGATACAATCCTCAAAATGACAGAATGATCTCAGTTCGAATCCAAGGTAAACCATTCTATATTACAGTAGTCCAAGTCTATGCCCCAACCACCAGTGCTGAAGAGGATGAAATTGACCAGTTCTATGAAGCCCTACAGCACCTTATAGAACTAACACCAAAAAATGATGTCCTTATCATCATGGGGGATTGGAATGCTAAAGTAGGAAGCCAAAAGATAACTGGAATAACAGGCAAGTTTGGCCTTGGAGTACAAAATGAAGCAGGGCACAGGCTGATAGAATTTTGTCAAAAGAATACGATGGTCATAGCAAACA
Organism: Vipera berus; assembly: GCF_964194415.1. Taxonomy (NCBI): domain Eukaryota; kingdom Metazoa; phylum Chordata; class Lepidosauria; order Squamata; family Viperidae; genus Vipera; species Vipera berus. The sequence continues at coordinate 77,308,131 of NC_138204.1, forward strand.
CTCTTTTCCAGCAACCCAAGAGACGGCTCTACACACGGACATCACCAGACGGTCAACACAGAAATCAGATTGACTATGTGCTCTGCAGCCAAAGATGGAGAAGCTCTATACAGTCAGTAAAAACAAGACCAGGAGCTGACTGTGGCTCAGACCATGAGCTTCTCATTGCAAACTTTAGGCTTAAACTGAAGAAAGTAGGGAAAAGCACTAGGCCACTCAGGTATGAATTAAATCATATCCCTGTTGAATATACAGTAGAGGTGACAAATAGATTTAAGGAATTAGATTTGATAGACAGAGTGCCTGAAGAATTATGGACAGAGGTTCGCAACATTGTACAACAGGTAGCATCCAAAACCATCCCAAAGAAAAAGAAATGCAAGAAAGCAAAATGGCTGTCTGAGGAAGCTTTGCAAATAGCTGAGGAAAGGAGGAAAGCGAAAGGCAAGGGAGAAAAAGAAAGATATGCCCAATTGAATGCAGAATTCCAGAGAATAGCTAGAAGAGATAAGAATGCCTTCTTAAATGAACAATGCAAAGAAATAGAAGAAAACAATAGAATAGGGAGGACCAGAGATCTTTTCAAGAAAATTGGAGAGATGAAAGGAACGTTTCATGCAAAAATGGGCATGATAAAGGACCAAAATGGCAGGGACCTAACAGAGGCAGAAGAGATTAAGAAGAGGTGGCAAAATTACACAGAAGAACTATACAAGAATGAGCTTAACATCCCTGATAATCACAATGAGGTGGTCACTGACCTCGAGCCAGACATCCTAGAATGTGAAGTGGGCCTTAGAAAAGCTGAGCAACAACAAAGCTAGTGGAGGTGACAGTATTCCAGCTGAGCTATTCAAAATCTTAAAAGACGATGCAGTAAAAGTGCTACACTCAATTTGCCAGCAAATTTGGAAAACTCAACAGTGGCCACAGGATTGGTGTAGGGAAATTATTGCAGGCTGCAGAAGCGCAGCTGAAACAATTGTTTTTCAGTCTCCTGAAACAAGCCATGATAAACCACCTGTTCAGCACAAGGTGAATCAGCTAATTGTTGGCTATTAAGATACAGCTGTCATAACCAAGCCAGGGGAGTATCTTGCAGGTTCAGAGCCAATGGGAAGTGGGATTCTTTGTTATACATGAGCTCAATCCAATGAGTGTTTGTCCTTGTGAATAAAAGAGAGCTTTGGACAGTGCTCTGGGCTCTCATCCCAAGGCAGGAAAGACTCTGTCTTTTTTTCATGAGAGACCACCACATGTGGTGACCCCGACGTGATTCTTTGAGACCCTCAGACTTACGCCTGGCATAGGCATAGTGCACTTCATCGGATCTTGCAGGACGGGACCGAATATTCAGTAAGTATGGGGAATGATTTTTCAGCGTCACAAACACTCCATGCGAAGGAGTTACGCCAGATCTTAAAGAATACGTTTCCTGCTTTTTCTCAAGTAGGTTTAGAAGACATAGAAAACTTACTCAGGGTTATTTCAGCTCAATGTCCCTGGTATCCTGAACAAGGTTCTTTAGAAGTTCAGGATTGGAAAAGGATAGGGAAAATTTTACATGAGGAACCAAGAGCCTCAATTAATCATTTACTTCTTTGGGAGAAAATTTTGGAAGCTTTAATAGCACATTCTAATCCTTTGTTCCTTTCACCAGAACTTTCTGCCCCACTACCTCATGTGTTAACTCCAATGCCTCGTTTAGTAACCCCAAAGGCTGCGGAGGACATTAAGTTAATATCCAAGTCATATACATCATTACCTGAAATTAACAATTTGGAGGGTTCCAAAAAAGTTGATGAAGCAAGTACAAAAAGTTTAAAGAGTCAAGGGGCAGTTGGGGTAGTTAGAGCAGGATTTGATGAAGCCCAAGGGAAAGGGTTATTGTCACCGGAGGAATTAGTAGAAGGTTTGGAGGCTTTTCCTGTAACAGTGGATATAGATGGTCAAGGAAATAGGCAATATCGTTGGCAGCCATTGCCTTTTTCTATTTTGAGAGAAATTAGGAAAAGTATAACTGAGACAGGATTGCATTCCTCCTTTGTGCAAGGAACCATAGAAGGGATATCTACAGGATATAATATGGTTCCACAAGATTGGAAGGATTTGTGGAGAATGCTTTTAACACCAGCACAGTATGTAGTTTGGGATTCTGAATATCAGCGTAATGCTATTGTAGCTGGAAATAACTCTGGAGGGGCTTACACTCCAGATCAACTTTATGGTTCTGGTCGATATACCACTGTTTTACAACAAGTAGGAGGAATTCCTGATGCTGCTTATCCTGTAATTGGCCGTTGTGTGATAAGCGCGTATAAAAAAGTACCTCAGTCAGGCAAACCCACTAAGTCTTTTACTAATGTCCGACAGGGGCCAACTGAGCCTTATCCAGAATTCATTGATAAATTGAAAGAGGCTATTGAGAAACAAATTGATAATGCAGAAGCAGTTCAAGAACTTTTGTTGAAATTGGCTTATGAAGCTGCAAATGCAGACTGTAAAAAAGCTCTAACTAATATAGTGAGTCAACCAACTTATGGAATAGCAGATATGTTAAGAGCATGTTCCTCTGTGGGAACAGGGGTGTGGAATATGAGTGCTTTAGCTAACGCTTTGCAAAAAGGAAAATTTGGTCAACAAACGGGTAATTGTTTCAACTGTGGGAAACCTGGTCATTTTAAGGCACAATGTCGAGCTCCAGGAGGAGGGAATAGTGTTGGAAGCAGACAGGGAAATAATAAATCTGGAGTTCGCCCGAAACAACCTTGTCCTAGATGCAAGAAGGGATTTCATTGGGCAAACCAATGTAGAAATGTTAAAACTTCGGGAAACTGGGATGCGGGCTAGCAGCTAGCCCAGGAAGTAAAGCTGCTTGTTGCCAAAATGAACAAAGTTATAAGGGCAACACTATTTGTGAAAAATTGTCTGTTCAGAACGTTCCCACAGCCACCAAGGGTAGTGCAGGTATAGATTTGATTAATCAGCAAGATATTAATTTGGATTTTCCTGATGTTGTGACTTGTATGCCAACTCAACTTTGGGGACCATTGCCTAAAGGAACAGTAGGTTTAGTCCTTCCTCGTTCCTCAGCAGCGAAAAAAGGGTTTCACATAATTCCTGGAGTAATTGATTTGGACTATTTAGGACAAATTATGATTCAAATAATGGTGAAAGTTCCTCAATTAGCAAGTAAAGGGGACTCCGTGGCTCAATTAATACTACTTCCTTATGTAACACCTGGGGGAAATTCTGAGCGGATTCGAGGAACTGGAGGGTTTGGCTCTACAGATACTGTGGATCCTCAAATCTTAGCTATTATAAAAAATTTACAAAAGGAGAAACCTAGGCAAATTTGTTTTATTAATGGGAGGCCTTTTTCTGGAATTTTAGATTCTGGAGCTGATGTGTCAGTCATAGCTTCATCTGACTGGCCCCCGGAGTGGCCAGCCATTTCTGCACCGTCTGTGTGGGGTGTGGGTGGCTCTCAAGCTGCTCGCCAAAGTCAGCATTGGTTGCAAGTGACAACGGAAAGAGGAAACAGAACAGCCAAATTAAGACCAGTGATTTTGCCAATTCATGTTAATTTGTGGGGAAGAGATTTGTTAGAACAGTTTGATGCAGTTATAAAATTACAAGATTAGCCGCAGTAATTTTGTCTTTGCAATTATTTAAAGATCAAGCATTTAATTTAATTACTGATAGTTTATATGTTGCTAATGTTATTCAGAATCTTTCTCATGCTTATGTTTCTCCCAGTGTGGAGGACAATTTATTGTCTCTTTTTCTTACACTGCAGCAGTTATTAGCTAGCCGAAGATATTATTTACATGTGTCTCATATTAGAAGTCATCAACCATTTCCTGGATGGCTCTCAGAAGGCAATGCAGTGGCAGATGCGGCTACAGCAGGAGTTGCTTTGGTGGCCACAATTACACCATGGGAGAGTCATTCTTATTTCCATCAGAATGCGAAAGCCTTGTGTAAGCAATTTGGAATCTCTATGTCAGAAGCCACAGCCATCATCAAGCAGTGTACATCCTGTGGTCAGAATGTTTTTGGTCCTTCTATGGGTGTCAATCCCAGAGGATTGAAAGCAAATGAAATCAGGCAAATGGACGTTACTCAATATCCTCCTTTTGCTCCTTGGAAATATTTACATGTTTCTATTGATACGTGTTCTGGGTATATTTTTGTTTCTCCTCAAAGAGGAGAAAAAGTAAAACATGTGATCAATCATTGTATTAGAAGTTTTTCAATAATGGGAAAACCTGTACAAATTAAAACAGACAATGGACCTGCATATTGCAGTGTGGCTTTTGCAGAATTTTGTGATAAATGGGATATTTTGCATAAATTTGGTATTCCTTACAGTTCTCAGGGTCAAGCAATAGTAGAAAGAGCAAATAGGACATTAAAGGAGGCTCTTGACAAACATAAAAACAAAAAAGGAGGAAATGTGACTAATTTACCAGTGTTGCAGGAATGGTTATCTTTAACTTTATTTACTTTAAATCATTTAAATATTTCAAAATTAGATTCAGTTTTGGACTCCACAGCTGTGGACCGACATTTTGGTCAACAGTTAGAGGTGCAAAAGGCTAAAGTTTGGTATAGAACTCCACCTGATCCCATTTGGCATGGTCCTGTGCCTTTGTTAACATGGGGGCGAGGATATGCTGCTGTGCTTGCTCCAACAGGTCCAGTCTGGATTCCAGCCAGGTGTGTAAGACCATATCATGAACCCATGGTATCAAGGGATATACGATCCTATTCCGGATTTCCGAAAGAATCAAAGGATAACAATCAAAATGCCAAAGGAAATTCCACCTCAGAATGAACAATCTGTATCGCATAAGGAGAAAACTCTTGGAAATGATGTGGAGAAGGAAATTAAAATTGAAATGTTTGTTAATTTTATATGTATAATATTTGGGATTTGTTTGGGTATATTGTGTAATGAAATAAATGTTTATTCAGTTCAACTGAAAAAAAAAAAAAGAACCGGAGCAAGGAGCCTGGAGAAATAATGTATATGTGTTGCACCTTCAATCTACATAATGAATGAGTTGCCATTTGGTCGTTTAAGAAATAGAAGAAACGTGAACTTTGATCAAAGTCCAATAAGCTGAAGGATTGGAATGCAAATGGCAAGAGGACTTATACCACCATCAGAAGTTGCCATGAATTATAGAGATTTGCATTTGTTTGAATCATTGGATTGTAGCTATGTTTAACCAAACTATCAAGACTTTAAATTGTTAGAACAAAAAGTTTCAGACATTAGAGATGTATTGTGGAATCACATGGCTTTAGATATTATGTTAGCCACAAAAAGAGGGGTGCGTGCTTTAATTCATAGTCACTGTTGTGTTTATATTTTTGATTTTCATGTTAATATTGCTCATACAATTGATGTTATGGGAAAGATGGTTAAAGAAAAATTCTTTAGTTTATACTGGCTCTGCAGTGACAAGTCCTTGGGATTGGTTATGGTCTTGGCTACCTGATTTTGGATGGGTGCGACAAATTGTCCCCATCATAATTGGAGTTATATGTTTGCTGATTGGTTTGTGCTATTGTATACAATGCTTACCAAACTTATGATTTATGACCACCCTGGAAAGAGGTGTTATACGCCTACAAAGTAACTTTAAGATCTGTATGGCAGTTAAACAAAAAAGGAGGAGATGTAGGGAAATTATTGCAGGCTGCAGAAGCGCAGCTGAAACAATTGTTTTTCAGTCTCCTGAAACAAGCCATGATAAACCACCTGTTCAGCACAAGGTGAATCAGCTAATTGTTGGCTATTAAGATACAGCTGTCATAACCAAGCCAGGGGAGTATCTTGCAGGTTCAGAGCCAATGGGAAGTGGGATTCTTTGTTATACATGAGCTCAATCCAATGAGTGTTTGTCCTTGTGAATAAAAGAGAGCTTTGGACAGTGCTCTGGGCTCTCATCCCAAGGCAGGAAAGACTCTGTCTTTTTTTCATGAGAGACCACCACAATTGGAAAAGATCAGTTTACATTCCAATTCCAAAGAAAGGCAGTGCCAAAGAATGTTCAAACTATCGCACCATTGCACTCATTTCTCATGCTAGTAAAGTTATGCTTAAAATCCTACAAGCTAGACTCCAGCAGTATGTGGATCGAGAATTACCAGAAGTACAGGCAGGATTTCGAAGAGGCAGAGGAACCAGAGATCAAATTGCCAACATACGCTGGATCATGGAGAAAGCTAGAGAGTTCCAGAAAAACATCTACTTCTGCTTCATTGATTATGCTAAAACCTTTGATTGTGTGGATCATAACAAACTGTGGCAAGTTCTTAAAGAGATGGGCATACCAGACCATCTTATTTGTCTCTTGAGAAACCTATATGTGGGCCAAGAAGCAACAGTGAGAACTGGACACGGAACCACTGATTGGTTCAAAATTGGGAAAGGAGTCCGGCAAGGCTGTATACTGTCGCCCTGCCTATTTAACTTATATGCAGAACACATCATGAGAAAGGCAGGGCTAGATGAATCAAAAATTGGAATTAAGATTGCTGGAAGAAATATCAACAACCTAAGATATGCAGATGATACCACTCTAATGGCAGAAAGTGAAGAAGAACTAAAGAGCCTCTTGTTGCGGGTGAAGAAGGAGAGTGCAAAAGTTGGGTTGAAACTAAACATTAAGAAAACCAAGATCATGGCATCTGGCCCTCTCAATTCCTGGCAAATAGATGGGGAATAAATGGAGGTAGTGACAGATATTATTTTCCTGGGCTCCAAGATCACTGCAGATGGAGACTGTAGCCAAGAAATTAAAAGACGCTTGCTCCTCGGGAGGAAAGCCATGAGAAATCTAGACAGCACACTAAAAAGCAGAGACATCACCCTGTCCACAAAAGTGCGTATAGTCAAGGATATGGTCTGCAATGTATGGCAGTGAATGTTGGACCATATGAAAGGCCGAGCGCCAAAGAATTGAGGCCTTTGAGCTATGGTGCTGGAGAAGACTCCTGCGAGTCCCTTGGACTGCAAGGCGATCAAACCAGTCAGTCCTAGAGGAGATCAACCCTTACTGCTCTTTAGAAGGCCAGATCCTGAAGCTAAAACTCAAATACTTTGGCCACCTAATGAGAAGAAAGGACTCACTGGAGAAGAGCCTAATGCTGGGAAAGATTGAGGGCAAGAGAAGAAGGGGACGACAGAGAATGAGGTGGCTGGATGGAGTCACTGAAGCAGTAGGCGTGAGCTTAAATGGACTCCAGAAGATGGTAGAGGACAGGAAGGCCTGGAGGAACATTGTCCATAGGGTCGCGATGGGTCAGACACGACTTCGCAGCTAACAACAAAAATCTGCTATATCCATGGCTAATTTACAATGACTGAAAATACTTTGAAACTTTTTCAGTAATTAGGTAGAAGAGCCACATTTCAGAGTAAATTGTAATTCATCTCTTTAGCAGCTTCAAAAAATGTACATGAAATAATGAACATGTTTATTTACATGTAACACCTACAATTTAAGCAATTCTTGTAAATGTTTATTCAGCTGAAGAGCTAAATAAGTTTTTCTATGTAGTTTGCAACTTATGTCTATAGATAAAATTAGCTAAATAATAAAAAAATCAGAGCTTTCTAGCTGCAGATAGCATCCTAAATGAAGGGATATAGAGTTTTATGAATCCACTTAGTTATAAAATATGCACTGAGATAAGTATTGAGTGGTATCTAATTAGCAGCCAAATTGAACATTTTTGTTTAAATGTATTATTTGGCAAAAGAAATTCATGAATACATCTAGGGTTTTGTGTAAAACCCAAAATGTGAAAAAAATCATTTTGGATCCTCTGCCTTTTCTAATGATAATAATTATGATGAATAACTGGCACTTATTTTGCTGATTCCGCAGATCTGACTACCCCCGATAAACAATTGGTTGCTATAGCTGCTGATCCAAATAAATAACGTGAAGAGAATCTATAGAGACATATAGAGGCTTTTTGCAGCCAAGTGAAGAAACTTATAATTTTGCAAACAGAAAACAAATTGCTGATGATCATAAAATACTTTCACAAGACAACAGAGAAAAGTAAAACTGTAAACAAGAAAAATCAGCACCTCTTGATGTATTAAGTAGACCTCTTCCTGCAATGACAAATTACTACTCTATATACAAGGATACGGTAGCTTCACTTAAATTAAATCTCCATTGACTGTAAATGCACAGAACGATTATTGCAAGAGTGTATTTATGATTATGATAGTACTAATTTTCTAATGCCATTTTTTACAGAATGAAGATGCAAATCCGATTGCATTAAAGGTGATATATTTTGAGACAAGTGTACATAGCTTTGTTGCCTAAATTGAGCCGAGCTTCAGTTAAAGGAAAAAGATGTGGGCAAACAGGATAATGTTTTTTTCTGTGGACCAAGCAATTGATAACTAAGAGTCTTTCCCACTACCATAGGCAACTCCTGTAAACAAAAGGTCCATTCCCTATTCCTTCTTCTGTGCATGGTTATCAATCTCCCCTTTTTTTCAAAAGCCTTAAATTCCAGAATTCATACACAATTTGAATTCAGTGAATTGATTAATTTACATGCTGACAAGACAATACTCTTTCTAGATAATAGAAATGATAGAATGACTGAGTGACAGCATTGATTGTTCAGTGACAAGCAACTCAACCATAATAATCTATCTACCATTGGACAGCTATTATGTAGCTCATCTCACTGAGAGGGGGATGTTGACAGATTGAGTGTCCTAAAGCTAAGAGAAATGAAGATGGAATACATGGATAAGTGTGAAGCAGAAAAGTGAATACAAAGTCAGTGCCAATCTGTTCCTAATCTTTTAAAAAAGGAGGTCCTGACAAATGAGGGAAAGGCTACAATTCATACAAGGAACAAACACATGCGTTGCATGTAGGAATTGCAGTGTCATTTCTAGCATTTCTGGATATAGCTGGAAAAGGTTTCTTTATTCAAATAAACTGTGGGTGACAACTACGTAGACTGAGGTTCATGAGTCACTAGTTGGATTTGATGTAGGACACTTTCCTAGCATCCCTCAATTACATCTTGTTAATAAACAGTCACCCGGCTCATCCACACAGTAATACTATTAGAGTAGGTATACCTAATGACATCTGTTAGTAGATTTCACAATTTCATAAGTTACACACACAAATGCACATGTATTTGAATTAATGCATATATACATATGTGCAAACAAGAAGATCACAGTGCAGTCAGATTAAAAAAAAACTTACAAAATTGTTAAATTATAACATGAAGAATAATGTAAGAATATTTTGTTCTCAGCACAGGTAAATTTATGCTTCTAATCCATCCTTCAACATCTTAATTATTATTGAAAGGTCCTCGGCAAATTTATTCTTATTTCCTATTACGGTCACACATCCTTCATTCTTTCTTACCCATTCCGTAAACCAGAATGTGTGTTTGTATTTCCAAATCTCCAATCCCATCAATGCTCTTCTTATTCACAATGCACTTTTCCTTCTCACACATAATCCATTCAATTCTTAACCTCTTGCTCCTAAATCCTAATTTCAGTAACATCTGTAAAATTATTTTTTTACAGCCAACAGCACACAGTCTTTTTCTTGTTTTATTTTGCTCAAATATAGATGCTATAGATTGTGAGCATGAAGTGCAGTGCTTTAATTCCTGTGGTATGCATGTGTTAAGATAAATACAATCATGCCAGGCTTGCATTCTAATAAAATGACAATGCAGTAATTGTATGGATGATGCTCAACAGAGAGCTCTGCCATGACATAGGAACAGACAGCCAGTAACTGCAATTAGCCATCAAAGGGACAAGATAGACATACAAAAAGTGCTAGATGTAGCAGTGTTGAAATTAATAATTTTATAAATGTTATCTGTGTTAGTTTCATGTGAAGCCCTTCTCACTAAATGACAATACACTCATATATATTTTATGAACATGTCTTAGCCAATATAATTGAATCAGAAAAATGAACATTTGCAGACTTTAATTTAAATGTCAGCTCTTTTCATTAATAAAAATGTGACCAGTGAAGATTTGAGGAACAAAGAGTTTTTAAATCTCAAAAGTTCTTTCCCCTGTAAAACTAATTTTATATTTCTATGCTCCGTGCATTATGGCACAATCTTATCCAAAGGTTAATTATTTTATCCAGTTTAGGGTTTAAAAGTTCAACAGCAAAGCTACTGTTTGGTTACCTTTTCAAATACTGAACATTAAGCTTCCGAGTAAATTTTATTTTCCTGAATTTTACTGAAACTCTTTTTTATTTCTTATGTGAAAGAGTCTTTAGTGTCAAGCAGTAAAGTAGAAGGCTCAAAGCAATAAAACTAATGTTGTTCCAATATTTAATACTTAGTTTTTAAGCTGTAATGGGTGAATGACAGACTACTAACCATACTTGTAATGTATTGCCCTTTTGTATATGTTGTGTTTGCTCTAGTTGCACTGCTTCCTAATTGCTTGCATTCAATTTCTAAGTGCTAGTTCACGTGTATGTTGTAACGGTTGCCAGCCCAGACTGGTTGTCTCCAGCTGGCTAAGTAGGTCTTTGGTCAGGAAACCAATGCTTCAAACCTATTGGTCACCGCCCATCAGCCAACCGTATAAATAGCTGCACAGCAGCTCCCTTGTTGCTTCTGTTCTGTTCTGACCTTCAATAAAGCATGTTGCTGTTTTGAACATTCCATCTCGTTCAATGCCTGCAAAGAACTGGCTACACAGCAATACTATTCTATTATTGTGAACCACACAATACTAACCATTGCTAATAGGCACAGACAGTTTATGTCTCTTTGAGTTGTATTATCATCAATAGCCAAAGCTATTCAAAATATTTTAGTCATTCTCACCATTGCTAGAATGTGAGGTGAAGAGATGTGAAACCACTTCCTCTTGTGGTAACAGCAGCAGCCAACAGAGAATACTGCAATATCCAAGACGAAAGAGATAATCTTTTATCTGTCCTAGGAAGGTGTTGTTTGGCTTCAGGTGAGTAGAGCTGATTTGATTACTGGTTAATAGATTTTTCTTAAGCTGTGACAAAAGTTAAAGTTAAAATTTGCTTCATGGCATATTCTGTGTTGCAAAATTTACTGTGTATCACAAATGCAAGATGGAGTAAAATAATTTGGAACAGGTTACCCTCTACCTATAATGGAGTGTAGAGATTTGAATTTGCTCTTTTCCTGCCTCCACACAAAGCTGTATTCCTAGGTGATTTCCCTAGGATACAATGAAGGGGTGATGGCTATCACACACACACATACATGCACACACAAACACTCTGACACAATCAAATACAAAGGGGTGGGGGGTGGGGAAGGCTCTTGTCAGTTTATCATTTACAGTATGTCAGAGAGGGAGCGGAAAGGAGGTGGATATTCAATACAATTACTGACAGGTTTGCCCTGAAATCTGAGTGATTCTTGTGCTCAGGCCTCTATTGTTCATCACAACAATGTCAGTCAAGCAGAGAAATGTTTAGGGTTGAGGAAGATATTTTGTTTAACCATTTATTTCCCAGAGTCTTACTGAGTGACCCTATGACAACAATTTATTACTTGCATTGGTGAGTGAAACCTTGCCTGGCAACTTATTTACTTTATGGAAAAGACAAGCAAGTTATTTCTTTATATTTTCAACTTCTAACAAACAGTTCCATTACATTTCGGAAGAGTAATCCCCCTTTTGACAAACATTCTTTATTCTTTCTACAAGCTTCCATTAATACATACAGACATACATAAATACATACATACATACAGACAGACAGACAGACATACATATATTTCTAAAATTTATAGTAAAGTCTATTATTCCTGGCAACTTTATTAAAGTCTATCAAAAAAAGTTATGTTACACTTAAAAAAGGTTTATTCCTGATAGATATGACATAATTTATCTGCTCCAAAGATCTGATTTACCCTTTCATTTCATTTCTGGTTTAACCCTTATATGTCATCCCACTACAATGAAAACAAAAGTTTATGTTGCAGTCACGAAGGCTACAGTAAATGTTGCTTGATTCTCACTCGCCTCCCATCTTATTCTAAATCTATGCACTGAAACAGAATACATTATTACCAGAGTGATCGAGACTATATAAAACCATTTCTGAAGCTCCAAATTAGGTTCTTAAATTGGGCTGATTGGTGTTTTCAGCCTTAACTTTTTAGAATAAATTCATTTTCATTATGTTGCCTAGAATTAAAATGACTGAGCTTCCTATCCTGGTGCAGGATGATTCAAAGATATTTATTCCAGATCATTTCAGTTCCAGCATAATCAACCATGGTAAATTGGTTAATATGGTTGATTATGGTACAGAATCAGAACTATAGATCACTTCTTTGATTTTTGTGTTATTTTCATTAAGGGATTTATGCTGAATTTCCTTGTTTATGCTTCTAGAAATTCTTAATACTATTTGATGTGTACAAAGTTAGATATAAACATTTTCATCATATTTTACTAATATTATACAAATAGCAATATCAATTCATAAATCAAAACCCTGTTTTTGTGCTCTTGTTATTGATTTACCATCAATATTTAAAGTATCTTTGTCAGTTATGATTTTCTCAATATTAATTAAATTTATATAGCTAAAAATTTCATTTCCTCCTCTTATTTTCATATTTCCCATATCAAAAGAAGGAAAAAATGTTATTTTAATTCTAAATCATATCTTTCATTATAAAAGTCTAATTATATGTAAGGGTCACCCATTATTTTAATCATATTCAAACAATTATTTAAACCTATAATGCTTTCCAAGACAAGGCAATTAAATCTCCCAGGATTTTTTTTCTATTTTTATGAAAGTTTGTTGGCATGAGGAAGAGAATTTAGGTGGGATTTTTTTTTGGGGGGGGGGAATTCCACCCACTTATGTTCCTTAAGCAACTCCCACCTTCCTTCTCCATCAATTTCTCCCCTCATCTTTTGTCTCCCAAATTGTAACATTTCCCCTGATAGCTCTATGTTCCATTCCTCAAAATCTTCTTCCTTGTCATCAGGTGCATCTTGCAGACTTAAAGGGTAAAAGGTCTTTTGCATTTTCATTGTCTTGCAGTATTTTATTTGTGTATGATAGTTTATATTTCCCTTCTTTCATCTCTTCCATTTCTAGGTCCATTTCCTCTGCTTTATATTCTGATCTCTCTGGTTTATTTATTCATACTTTGTAGTTAGTGTCTGGGAACTTTCTAGTTGTAGATTTAATTTGGAAATTTGCTCATTTATATTATCTAAATTATTTTTAGTCTCATTATGGTTTCTTTTTATGTCCTCTTTGTATGCAACAATTGCTTTGTGAATTAGTTGTAGCATAGAGTATATTTCCTTCTGAAAGGTGTTTGTTTTTTCTTGAGCCATCATTCCTGAAGATCCTCAAATATTACCAGTCTCGGTAAGAGTAGAACAATTTTCCTCTATCTTTCTGGTCTTTATATGTAGCCTTTATAATCCAATAGATTCCAGAATACAGGTCCAGTCCCAAAAGCAATATTTTATTGTCAGGCAGGCAAGGTTATAATCCACAATGTTCAAAGTGTTCAGCCTCCCTGAAAAAAGCTCAAAAGTCTCTATCAGCCAGATGTAATCAAAGCTCACATTTTTCTTTCTCTCCCACTACCTCTTGAGATTAAATGTCCAAGGTCAGTAGGTGTTTATAGTCCAAAAAGGTCAGGGTGATAAGTATGCCAAAATATTTTCTTTTATTGCCAACATTTCTCCCTTAAGCTAGGAATCTCCAAGCAGCCAGAAAACTAGTTATAGTGCTGTACTCAAATCCACCACTAGATGTCATTTGAGATCCATTTTCCACTCTTAAGATCAATGATTGATTTCTTACATTTCACCTCAACGTGTTTGTTTTTCAAAGAGAAAATCTTAACAATTATCTCAGTTCTCAAATTTCAGAACTGTACTTTTATGTTACTTCCACTTTAATATTATGTATTTCTATCCCCCATAGAAATAAAACACTGCTTCCATTCCTATTCGGAAGTTTTTAGCTTCTTGGGAACCTTTTCCAGGAAATTCAGTTGTAAAATAGTAAAAAAAGGATCAATATTGTCACCCAGTTCCAAACATGCTTTTTATGATGTGTTCATTGGTGCCTTTCTTCTTCGGTTGTCAGCAGCTAATGGCTGGCCATAAGAATGTAGCCAGTCTTTCCCCTGACAGTTTGGAGGGCTTTTCTCAGATTGAACAGAAAGACTGCCATCTCTCTGTGATCGAGACACACCTCCTTCTTCATTGCCTCTTCGGGGGGAAGTTTAGGCCCTTTTTAGGGCCCCTAGCAAGGCAAAATCGGGCACAGAAGGCAGAGCCCTGCCTTCCTGCATCTGTCTTACTGCAATGCAAAATCGGAAGTCCCAGTTTGCCCCGCTTTTTCCATGGAGGCATGCTATTAACTTTACATATTTTGGGAGAAACATTTGGACCAGAATTTCAGGAGTGTAAAGGTCTGGATGACCATGAAATGTCATCAAAGAAGTTTAGAAAACCTTAGCTTCTGCTGCACCTAGTTGTCATCTGACATGTGCAGTCCAGGTATTGTAGCTCTGGAATAAAGTAGCAAAGATCTTTATTTTAAATATAGAAATTAGTTGATCATAATTAGAAAAAATGTCAATTTTTTTTACCAAATTCTAAATCTTATAAATATTAAGAAAAAAAGTTACTAAATGTTCCTGCAGGAACTTTTGTGGGAAAGACATAGATAATAATCAAATTTATATAGCCGCTACCTCACCAAAAGTACATTTGGCGAGTATATTATAAGTACATTAGTACATTATAATCAAATATAATCAGTAATGTACATCAATACATTATAATCAAACAAAGTTATGAAAATGCTACCTAATATTAATTCTATTTTAAATTCACCCTTCACAGTTAGAAAATTATGTAATGAAGGCAGAAATACCAACAATGCTTTTGAGGACAGTATATATCACATATAAATAGAATTAATGTACTGTGCAATTATGATACAAAACATAAAAAAATCTTTAGCCAAGATGACCCTTTCACTGGCATTAGATATGTGGGGAGTGTTACAAGGGTTTGGAATCAGTCAGTAAATTTAAGAATTCTTTGTGTAAATGCCTAATAGCTTAACTTTATTTTAAATCTTTTTTTTTAGAAAGGAAGGGCAGTTGAGGAAGGAAGACAACTTTGCCAAAAAAGACTGCATAATGCTGCACAAGTTGAACAAAATGTTTGAAAGGCAAATTAATGAAAAGATCTGAGGCTGAGATTAATAGACTGCTCCTACAATCCCCACCTCCAGCTTGGCATCTATTGAAGTTCTTTAAAAGATATGTTTGCACTGGTAGCCTTCCCATGGGTCAACACTTAAATCTTAAAAACATCTTTGAAGCCTCCTTGCTGAGGTGCTTCATTTTTTAACATAAAGATTATGTAACAGCCAGAACTGACTGATAACTGTAAAGTTCTCTCATAATGCTATTTTGTTACATTTCAGATGGGACAATGCTAGTTTGTTATATTTCAGATGGGACAATTTAAACCAGGGGTGGACAATTATGGCCCTTTTGTGAATTCACCTTCCAGAATTCCAGAGTCATAGTTGCCCACCTCTGGTTTAAACCATGCTTATTTCCAAATTTGTTAATGAGTCTTACAAAGTTCCTGAGAGGGAAATTGGTGAAATGTACTGACAGGTAAATATGCAACATATGACAATTTATTCACCTGGAGAGGGTTGCTTACAATCATGCTATCTGATAAAATGGCTTCATGTCCTTAGAATGATGTGTTAGTCCACCGTTTCTTTGTTTTGATTTTCTAGTACAAAGTGATGTAAGAAAATGACATTTGTAATCACAACAATAAACAAAAAATTAGTAAGCAAGAAAAACAGGAGGGATGGGGAGGGGAGGGGAGGACACATTTTTATTCACTTACAACATATAAGGCCTGTGAAGAATGTAGCTGTGTTGGCCTTACTAGTATTAATAAAATTGTGAATTTCTCAGTTCAAGTCCTGAGAAAGGATAATGCAGAGACCACAAAGAATGCAATTACATTATTGACATACAATACAGTATTCTATGTCAAGCACTGTGAATTTTTAAATAGCAATAGCACTTAGACTTACTGTATATACCACTTCATGGTGCTTTACAGCCCTCCTTATGCAGTTTACAGGGTCAGCATATCACCCCCAACAATCTGGGTCCTCATTTTACTAACCTTGGAAGAATGGAAGGCTGAATCAATCTCGAGCCGGTCAGGATCAAACTGCTGGCAGTTAGCAGAGTTAGCCTACAAATCTGTATTCTAACCACTGCACCACCACAACTCTTATTAAAATCTTTATTGGTAGTATTGCTAACACTATAGATTTAGCATAATGAAAATGGAGTTACTCTGAGTTTACTCCTCGTGTTTTCTCTCTCTCTTGGATCGAAGAATATCTTTTGCAATGTCTTGTTTTCTCCCTTACTGCCTCTCTTTGTTCCTAAGGTTTTGTTAAACATTCTGTCACAACGTATTCCTCATAAAACTATCAGAGGACATCCAAAGACTCCTAAAGACATAGAATAAAAGCCTGAAAAATCCCAGGCAATCCCAAAATATCATGACAATTCCTATTCCAAGTCACAAGATTTTCAGACAAGAACATGCAAACCATTTTGAAGAGCTAAGATTTGTTCCCAATTGATTTTGTTTTGTTACCTGGTCACCCCAGGTAAGAAAAGGAAAAGAAAGAAAAGAAGTCCAGCAATGAAATGAAATCTAACCATACCCAAAATATATTCCCTCTCCCAGAGCCCTGGGAAAAAGCTGGTTTGGAATAATGGTTAAGAAGCTGGCCTAGGAACCAAGAGACTGAGTTCTACTACTGCATTAGGAAAACTGATTAGCTTACTGACTAGTCCAGGGGTAGGCAACCTCGGCTCTTTTATGACTCATGGACTTCAACTCCCAGAATTCCTGAGTCAGCTGACTCAGGAATTCTGGGAGTTGAAGTCCATGAGTCATAAAAGAGCTGAGGTTGCCTACCCCTGGACTAGGCCAATCACACTCTTTTTGCCCAACTCACCTCACGGGATTGTTGTTATGAGGAAAAAAGGAGGAAGAAGGAAAACCAGCATGTTTTCTGCCTTGAGTTGTACAGGAAGAAAAAAAAAGGATTAAAAAAAATTTCAGAAAGAAAGAAAAGAGCCCCTCCTAGCTAGCCTTTTTGTAGCTAACATTCACTCCTCATGTCTCCTGGCAACAAAATATCCAGATTCCCTTGCAACAAAATTCATGGTTGAATTAAATTCCCTATTGGGGTACCTACACTATGTCCTAAATCTTTCCTAGCAAATAAAAATGGTTCATTTATACTACCTTTAGTTAGAAACTGTTCAAGGAAATAGTGAATGTGATATGCTGCAAGATATTTTCCACTCATCATAGTTCTTTTCCCAAGACCTAAAAACAAGATTAAAACCTAGAACACACAAAGCATTAATCTTTCTAACAATTGATTTTTCTGAGTCTCTGATTCCAACCCATTTTTGAACCAAGAATAACTACTCAAAATTCTCCTGGTTTCTAAACACCTGTTCTCTAAACCAGGGCTTTTCAACCTTTTCATCCATTGTACCACTCATCCGAGTACCTAGCAAGGTGTCAAAAACTTGATGACAAAAAAAAAGGAAAAAAGTGATGAAGTACAGGTAGTCCTCGACTTACAACAGTTCGCTTGGTGACTGTTCGAAGTTACAATGGCACTGAAAAAAGTGCCCCCCAAGCTACAGCCGAGCAAGACACCTGCCTTCCTGCCCGTCGGCGCTCTTCCTCCTGTCTGAGGTTTTCATTGTGGGGGGGGTGTTTGGTTTTTATTTCCCCCCCCTCTGCTGGGTGATTGCAGCAGGTTTTGGTCACTTCACATGACCCTGGGACACTGTGACCATCATAAATATAAATCAGTTGCCAAGCATCTGAATGTAAATCACAAAACCCTGGAGATGCTGCAACATTCCAGCTGATTGGCACTTATTCTGGGCTCAGCAGAAGCACCAGGATCAGCGTCGAGCTCCAGCTGGAGCCTGACGCTGATCCTGGTGCTTCCACTGAGCCCTGACAGCTCCAAAGAAGTGCTGATCCTGATGCTTCCGCTGAGCTCTGACAGCCCTGCAGCTCCAGCCATCTCTCACTCAGGCTTATGCAGTGCTGCCACCAGTTCAGCTCATTCCCCTCCCCCACTACCACTTTTCTAGGATGGTCATGTACCACCTGCCAGGTGCCAATGTACCACAGGTGGTACCCGTACCACTGGTTGAAAAGCCCTGCTCTAAATGTCAGCTTTGTTCCACTTACCATTTTTTTTTATTTTATAAGCATGTTAAGCAGGACAGAAGAAAGAAAATTAAAATCAAGAATAAAGTCAAAGAAAAGCTTCCTGTGTCCCTACATTGATGCTAATCCTACCTATGAGAATTGTCAAGAATTA
The DNA here is from genome assembly GCF_964194415.1 of Vipera berus. Taxonomy (NCBI): domain Eukaryota; kingdom Metazoa; phylum Chordata; class Lepidosauria; order Squamata; family Viperidae; genus Vipera; species Vipera berus. Next base: position 77,326,658 of record NC_138204.1, read on the forward strand.
TTATCATTATTACCGCAGTTATGAATATCTCTGTCCTTGACAACTAATATAATCTACCACTTATTCTTTTTATTCTTATTCTTCAGCAGGTGTTACAATTAATATTGCTCTAAGTCAGGGGTAGGCAACCTCGGCTCTTTTTATGACTCATGGACTTCAACTCCCAGAATTCCTGAGTCAACTATGCTGACTCAGGAATTCTGGGAGTTGAAGTCCATGAGTCATAAAAGAGCTGAGGTTGCCTACTCCTGCTCTAAGAAGTTCTCCAAACTGCAGAACTATATTCTGAACATGTTCTGAATATGAGTAGCTTCTACCATTTCACTTCCTTTGAAGTAAATTCTTGACATAAACCATAGACTTCCTGGAACCTGTTCAGCTATGATGGAATGCCAGAAAAAAAGGCATGGCTCCTTTAAGGATCAGGCAACAGGTATAGCAAGAGTATCCATGCTAAATTCAAAGGACATTTACTCAGTTTGTGTTGGAATTCTGCATACCTTTAATCAGGAACATCCTTCTATCCAGTTATGAAGCACAAACTGTTCTTTGATTCAGTCACCAGGGGAGTTTAAAAAACAACAACAACAACCCTATGATTATCTCATGGCTGCTACAAGTATCATTAAAAGGCTTTGCTGATGTCATTGCAATCATTTTTGTCTTTAGTCTTCTCAGCTGCAATTGTGCTGCTGCCTCTCAAGTTTCTGACAATTTGTAAATTCATGCAAGTTTGAACAAGGGATTGAATGGGAGGCTGGCAGTTCAAAGTGAAATAAATGATGGCAATGCCCCCTGAGCTAACTTTTTCTAACCTTTGAGAACTTGTTAGCAAGGGAGAGACCTTTATTTCAAAACATGCAGCTTTTTGCAAAGATATATGTTTCAGGGCCTGACAATACATGTGTTTTCTAGCTTGTGTTTCTTGTTCAGTTATTGGACGATTTAGTCACTAGGACATACTTATAGATACTTTAAATTTGTATGGTGCTAGATATATTTTTAATAATTTTTCAGTTATTCAACTCGGATATAGGGAAATGTGTTTTGACTAATAAACCTGTTTTATTATGGGATGTTTTAAAATATTTGTGAGCTATCTAGCCTCTGTCAAAGTGAGTGGGAAATAATAATAATAATAATAATAATAATAATAATAATAATAATAATAATAATAATAATAATAATGATAATAATAATAATAATGATAATAATAATAATAATGATAATAATAATAATAATGATAATGATAATAATAAATAATTAATAATAATAATACAGAAGAAGAAGAAGAAGAAGAAGAAGAAGAAGAAGAAGAAGAAGAAGAAGAAGAAGAAGAAGAAGAAGAAGTTGTTGAAAGTGACCTTGGAGGTCATCTAGTCCAACCCCTGCTCAGGCAGGAAACCTTATACCATTTCAGACAAATGGCTGTCCAGTCTCTTCTTAAAAACTTCCAGTGTTGAAGCATTAACAGCTTCTGGAGGCAGGTTGTTCCACTGATTAATTGTTCTGTCAGGAAATTTCTCCTTAGTTCTAGGTTGTTTCTCTCTTTGGTTAGTATCCATCCATTGATTCTTTTCATGCCTTCAGGTGCTTTGGAAAACAGCTTGATTCCCTCTTCTTTTTGACAACCCCTGAAATATTGGATCACTGCAATCATGTCACCCCTCAACCTTCTCTTCATTAAACTACACATATCCAATTCCAGCAACCATTTCTTATATGTTTTAGCCTCTAGTCTTTGTTGCTCTTCTCTGTACTCCTTCTAAAGTCTCAACATCTTTTTTACATTGTGGTGACCAAAACTGGATGCAGTATTCCAAGTGTGGCTTTACCAAGGCATTGTAAAGTGGTATTAACACTTCACATAATCTTGATTCTATTCCTCTGTTAATGCAGCCTAGCACTGTATTGGCTTTTTTGGCAGCTGCAGCAAATTGCTGGCTCGTATTTATGTGATTGTCCACTAGGACTCTGAGATCCCTCTCACAGTTGCTACTATTGAGCAAGGTACCACCTATACTATACCTGTGCATTTGGTTTTTCTTGCCTAAATGTAGAACCTTACTTTTTTCACCATTGAATTTCATTTTGTTAGATAGCACCCAATGTTCAAGTCTGTCAAGATCCTTCTGTATCTTAAGCCTATCTTCTGGAGTGTTGGCTATTCCTGCCAGCTTGGTGTCGTCTGCAAATTTGATGAGTTCCCCATCTATCCCCTCATCCAAATCATTGATGAAGATGTTGAAAAGCACTGGACCCAGAACAGAGCCCTGGGGCACCACACTACAAACTTTGATATTTAAATAATATCAATAAATAATCATGTGTGGCATCCGGACATCTGCATGACCACCTAATCCAACTGGAATGGGCCAAACTTTTTAAGATCATTTAAGAAAAACTATTCCAGAGAGAACTTTGACAATGTTCATGCACTGTGAAATCTTTTATTCCTGATTATTTTATTTTTCTTCACTGACACTTACTTTATTTTTATTGGGTCTATTGGCTTCAGGCTTTATGATTGATATTTTATTAGTATTTTTAATTCTGCTGTGGAAGCTTTTTAGCATTTTTCTGTATTATGCATCATGTAACCTGCTGTGAATTGTTTTATTGTAGCAGATATAATAGCAAGAAATAAGTAAACAAAGAAAGTTTGGAAGGATCACAATATGCCTAGCATCCATTAGAGGGATCAATTTTCTTCACAAGTTCTCCTGAAATTCCCTATATTTATGTAGAAGGATGCAACAGAATGCCACTTGTAAATAATCTTCGACTGGCATGATGTTAAAGCTGCATAAATTTCATTATGTCAATGATTACACAATGAGCCTCCTTGAGTAAAGGGTTGGGACATGGATGGTCAAACATCAACTGCAATAGCCACAGAAAACAAGCCAAAAAAAAAAAAAAAGCATTTGAGAACTTATCATTGGATTCACATGGTGGATAATTGGGCCCTTCGAGGCCTATTTCCTAATTATAAGAGGGCATACAGAAAAGACATAGTACCAAATGAAAATACATATAAAATGAATATGAGTTTAAATGTGCTGTGCTGGCTCCATAAAAGCTGTAAAACTTGATAGCAAAGGAATGCAGCTATTGTCAACACTGCCTGCCAATAAAAGAGCTTTCTCGGTACCGTTAACAGAAAGAAGAGGAAAAATATTGTTTTAAGGATGAAAGGCATCCAAAATCTGTAAACATCCAAACTTTAACTGCAAAGACTCAATAACTGTTACAACTTTAAGGCTGTTGTGGAATCTGAAAGGTACTTAAAAATAAAAAACATTTGTGGCAAGTATAAATATAACCAAATAGACTAGAGATACCAACACACACACACACACACACACACACACACACACACACAGAGACCGAGAGAGAGATTAAATAAACTCAGAAAAAAAGATGAGTTTTAAAGTGTGAAAGTGCTTCTCAAAATAAAATGCTTTTAAAACTTGAAACATTAATTAATTAAAATTGCATAAGCTTTAATGACATTGTTTATAAGTTTAGCTGTGGGCAAGCTTTTTATCTCACATAATTGAAATGGTGGTTTATTGCTTTGATTATGCACAAGTTAAAAACTGAAGGCTTTCTCTTGTCACAATTTTCTCCATGCTTTTGAGGATATGGGGGCGTGTTATTATACACTGCAGAGTTTTTATGAGATTGGCACTCATTTCACTTTGAACAATTTTCTTTCAACATACAGTAGCTATATAAATCCTAATTTGTATGGTGAATGTGTTTGCAAAATAGCAGCAAGATTATGTCTAAAATTTAGCCTTTTAACATATGCCATATGGTCAACTAGATTTAGGTTCTTGATCAGACCTGGGCATTTTAAGCTCCCTTGGGCCAATTTAGCCCTTTGGCTGTCTTTGTCCATCCCACATGAGGTCAACTGGAAATTAGAAATCAAATGTAAATAAGTGTACGCCATGCACTCAATGCAACTGCACTGCTTTTATTTAGAAGGCAATGGCTACTTTTTTTTCAATTTACCTAGGTGTGTGCATTTGTGCCTATGCACCTTCATAACTCTGTTGGTTCAGCTCTTCACAACCGTTTCATTTTCTTATGTGGAAAATTAGTTGTCCATGTAAGTGCCGTGGTGGCTCAATGGTTAGAATTCAGTATTGCAGGCTGATTCTGCCCATTGCCAGGAGTTCAATCCTGACCAGCTCAATGTTGACTCGGCTTTCTATCCTGAGGTCAATAAAATGAGGACCCAAACTGTTAGGGACAATATGCTGACTCTGTAAACCTCTTGGAGAGTGCTGTAAAGCACTATGAAGCAGTATATTAGTCTAACTGCTACTGCTATCCCTGTTCTTGATGGTGGTTAGCCCACAGCATTGTAAAATGTCAGATTTTTCTACTTACTTACTTGTCTGCTTTCCCATTTAGTATTCTTATCTTATATGAACAGATCTGCACCATCCTTCCTAAAAAATATTTGAAGGAATATCTACTGTCACAGATTCAGTCTGTAGAAGGAATGCAACTCATAGAAGAAGAACCAAGCTTTATTGCAATGATCGTTGGGTGCCTTCTTTACAAAAAGAGGGATCTGTTTTATCGGGCAGTTTTGGGAAGCTAGTTACTTTTAGGGTTACTTCTACATTAGGCAAAATAGACCTTTCAAGAGGGCAGCAGAGTCAAGGAAATTCATTGTAAAGGAGATGGAATGCTGAGGTCTTCAGCTGATGGAGGATGGAATGTGGGGGGTTCTCTATGTTTGCAACTATTTTATTAGGACCATCCTTAGTTGGGCTATGAGCTGGTGAGGAGTCTTCTATTCTTTGTTCTGGAGGGACTTATATGGGGCTTTGTCTGGGGGCATGGAAGGTCATTTTGGGTTTGATGGGATTAGGCAAAGAGATGATTGGGTTTTTATCCTAGTCATGTCTAAAAGAGGGAGGAAAAGAGGATGCAACCTCCATTTTGTTTGTTAGATTTATTTTTTCCCCCAGTAAATTACTTTTCCAGTTATGTCATGTAATCTGGTTTCAGCTCAAATTGAGATTATTGCACTAGTTTATCAGAATGATTACAATAACAATGGTTATGGTGATGAAAGAGAAGAAAAAGATATGAGAATGATTATGAAAAGAATTTAACTGAATTGCGGAAAGTGTGGTCTGACAATCGAGGAATGTTTTGGAATAACTTCCCACATAATGCCTGGTGATCCATTATGTTGCTTTAGACTACATTTAAAAACATTTATTTATTTTTAGCAAAAGCCAAGATTAAATTGTTTGCTACTCTAAAGGAAAATGCTATTTTAACCAAATCTAGAAAAACTCAAAGTACTTTATATAAACAATATAAACATTGTTTATATTGTAATAATTTTCAATACAAGTAACATATGTACTCCATCCTCCATTACATACCCACAGATTTAAAAAATAAGGGGGGAGGGAAGAAGGAAGGAAGGAGGGAGGGAGGGAGGGAGGAAGGAAGGAAGGAAGGAAGGAAGGAAGGAAGGAAGGAAGGAAGAAGGGAAGAAGAAGGGAAATGAAGCACTGTACTCTAAGAGTACCATTAATTTATCTATAATGTATGCAAGTAGTATTAACCAAAGAAAAAAGAAAGAAATTTTGAATTTGCAGATAAACTGTGGAGATGGTTGGCATATAAGTTGTAAAAAGAAAAAGAAAATCATATTAAAGTTACAAAAAAGAAATACTGTAAAAACAGACTATAAATATGTAAAAAGGCTTTCCATCAGTACTATACTATTTTATATAAAGCTATCAAAAAGACTAAAACAGAAAAGGTACTTGGTGCAGATGAGTTACCATATGCTTTGAAGATAAGCTTTTACAACCTCTACAACAATGTACAAATTCACAATAGCAAGAAATAAACTAATACAACATTAATACTTAAGGGGGAACAAGATTTTACTTTAAGAAACAATTGACCAATAAATTTATTGAACAATGGTTATAAATTGTTTATCACAAGTTTGGCTGAAAGATTGAAAATAATTTTACAAGCTTGAGGCTGACTCAATCTTCCATTCTTCTAAGGTCAATAGAATTAAGACCCAGATTGTTGGGGGTAATATGCTGACACTGTAAAGTGGTATATAAGTCTAGGTGTTATTTTATTCATGAAGATCAATGCAGTTTTTTTTTTACCTAAAAAAAACAACTATGAGATAGTATTAAAAATGTTTCAAATATTCTGGAATACTTGGAGCAACATAAAGAAAGACATGATGCACTGATATTCTTAGAGGCAGAAGGAGGACTTCGACAATTTGAACTGGGCCTTCCTGTTTTAGATTTTGGAATATATGATTTTTGGAGAGAATTGTATTAAATGGGTAAGTTCAATTTACCCTTCCCAGAAAGCACAAATAATGATTATTATTTTTTTTTAAAAAACACCTTGTGATATTCAAAAAGGGACACCACGAGGATGTCCACTTTGACTACTTTTGTTCAGTTTGGTTCTTGAAGTACTGAATAAAACAAGATAAGAGAAATATGGGAGTCAAGATAAAAAAACTTATAAGTTAAGAGCATTTACAAATGATTTGGTGCTATTTTTAGAAGATCCATTAGAGAGAGGAGAAACATTAATGGACAAAAATTAAAGGACTTTTGTATACGAGCAGACAAAAATTAAAATTGTTATTGTTAGGAAGAATTTCTTTGATAAGTATATTCTTTTGATAAAAATGAATGTTTTGCCATGAATGTGATTTTGTTTTGATGGCTGATGCATCATTTAAACAATGGTAAAATGATATATCTAAATTTATATGGAAAGTGGGGGGGACCCAAGAGTTAAATATAAATTATTACAAGATACAAAGGAAAGAGAAGGAGTGGTTTGAAATTATTTGAAATTGTATTTTGCTGCTTGTAGTTTGGCCTGGATGAAAGAATAGATATTGGTGTGAAACAGATAGAATGTCACGACTTAAGGTTTGGCTAGCATAAATATTTATGATCTTCTGCCAACCTAGCAGTTCGAAAGCACGTAAAAACGCAAGTAGAAAAATAGGGACCACTCCGGTGGGAAGGTAACAGCGTTCCGTGCGCCTTTGGCGTCTAGTCATGCCGGCCACATGACCACGGAGACGTCCTCGGACAAGCGCTGGCTCTTCGGCTTTGAAACGGAGATGAGCACTGGCCCCTAGAGTCGGAAACGACTAGCGCGCATGTGCGGGGGAACCTTTACCTTTACCTTTACCTTAAAATGATATATCTAAATTTATATGGAAAATGGGGGGGACCCAAGAGTTAAATATAAATTATTACAAGATACAAAGGAAAGAGAAGGAGTGGTTTGAAATTATTTGAAATTGTATTTTGCTGCTTGTAGTTTGGCCTGGATGAAAGAATAGATATTGGTGTGAAACAGATAGAATGTCACGACTTAAGGTTTGGCTAGCATAAATATTTATGATACAATAAAGTTAACATTAATGTGGACTTTAAAAATCATTAATGGATGTACCATTTTTTTCTTACTTTATACTAGTTTGTATTAGCTTTTATGTTTTTTAAATTTTAAGTAAAAAGTGTGAGTATATGTATATATAGTCCTAATTAAAATAAATTAGAAATCTGCTTTGAAAATGATCAGAGTGGATTTATCTTTAAGTTAATATGAATTGTTACATTTTAGACATTTTATTTAACATAAAATGCCTACAAATATTTATAATATAAAATGTAATTACTTAAAGGAACAGGTATTTTATATTTGTATATATTTTCATCCCAAAGGTGCATTTTCAAGACATTTATATATTTTTATGTATTTTATGTTAAAGTAAAGTACACAAATGGAGTAAAATACTCCATTTCTAGGAACTGGCAAAAAAAATAGTGAATTTCATGAATAAAGTCTCGTAGCTCAGTCCAACAATTAGGGATACACTTATACTGTATTTATTCTGCTGAATATGGAACACTTTTATTTCAAACAAATATATACATATCCCTATAATTAGATAGGTTAATTTGGGCAATCTTCTCTAACTTTAATGTATTGGGTCCGGACTATCTAAGGGAACACCTGCTGCCAGCATCAACTTCCCATCGTCCTGTGCGCTCCCATAGGGAGGGCCTCCTTAGGGTGCCACCGGTCAGGGAATGATGGCGGGTGATCCCCAGAGAGAGGGCATTCTCTGTGGGCGCGCCTGCCCTTTGGAATGATTTACCTGTGGAACTCCAGACTGCCCCCAACCTGCGCTCGTTTTGCCGGGACCTGAAAACCTGGCTTTTCAATTTATCCGGCCTGGACTGAGGGGGGTTTTAGTTTTAAATTTTAACATTGTTTTATTGTTGGGCTATTATTAATTTAATTCTTTTTAATTCTATTAAAAATATCTCCTGGATATTTTTTCCAGAGGGGAAAAAAAGTTGTGAAAGCCTAACCTAGCTGACATTTAATTCAACTCAGGATTGCTATTTATTTTTTAATAATATTTACTGTTCACTCAGGTGGAAGAAATCAATACATCTTTGGGATAAGGAAATGAGCAGAAAGTAGAGCTTTCTCAGCATTCAGATTCTTGGAAAACAAATGTACTGAACTGAATTATTTTTTCTTTATTCAAGTAGTCTTAATTACTCCATTGAACTTGTGGTGATGTTGGATATGTTCTTTTATTTTCTTTTTCTTCCTTTTCTAAAGTCTGAAGCTCCTTAAAGGGATTTTAAGAAGCGACTTAAATGCTGTATTCAAATGATACTTTTAGCTTTATACTAGACACCATGGGTTGATTAATTTAAAAGTGAGGAAAACTGATGAGGTGTTTTTTTTTTTAAATTAAAATGTTGCAGGCTATTTTGAACAGTTAGTTCTTAACCTTATCATGGAGGTTGAACGTGTTTCTTTGTGTGTAACTGACAAAAAGCTGCAAGATGCTGCCTGCATTGAAGTTTATCTTGTAGTGTCAAACTGCCGGCCTGTGGGCTGGATGCATCATAGTGAAACTGCACCCACCCCATTGCCGGCAATGGCAAAAAAGTTGTGATACATTGTGACACATCACATGCGAGTTTGACACCCTGTTGTAGTGCATCCAATCTACCTGACAACAGCAAATGAAATGGGAAGTCAATCCATAGTGATGAATGAGGAATCTGATATTGTCCACCATTTTAATTTGCTCAGATATCTTTTTTTTAGACAAGTTTTATTGATTTTTTAATATTTACATATACATGTATTTGTGAAACAATATGGTGGTTGGGTAGTTAAAATAAGAAATAACCAGTTGTAAATAGTTCAGGTTACATCAACAGAGATGCCCTCTCTACTTCCCTTAGTTATTACATAGTCAAAATAGGCAAGTTAGTACATTTCTAGTTGTAACCTGGTCAATCAACAAAACCTAAAATATATTCTCAGTAATACATATCAATATCCTGTTTTTAAATTTTATCTAATTGCAGTAGGATATTCTAGAGTGGCTTATAGTATATAGGAAAAAGCTTAATTTTGGGTAACCCACAATTCCCTATTTCAATAAAGAATAATTCTTTTGTCTACAAAACTTATATTGTTCATTACAAAGCATTCTTATGTTTTACCATTAAAGTCTAATTTTCATCTTAACCAATCACCAGTTATTAGAAATATGTTTTTTGCTTTAACCATTCAGCAATTATTAAAATACTATCTTTTATATATCAAATTCTAGGTTCTATACTATGATTCAAAAGTAACCACTGAATATTCTATAAGTCATCTTGACCGTACATCAATTATTAAAATACTATCTTTTGTTATTTCATTCTAAGTTCTAAGATACAGTTCGGAGTTATATTCTAAAAACTTACATTTGTTTACCTTTACAGATCTAAAAGCTAAATGTAAAATCAGTTATATTTTTTAGGGATTCCCCTTAATCCATAAAAAAAATATTTTTATAGTCTATCTTTAGGAATCCCAAAAGAGAAACAAGTTCAGGGTTTTTTTTTTAAATCTAATTCTTGCCTTCCTTTTTTGCCAATCATGCTTCCCTCTTGGCAATTTTAAAATTTCAAATGTATCTTCCTTTCTTCCTATACCCCTTATTTGAATCCAGGGAGCGTATCCAAATGTCAGTTTTTCAAGGAAGATGTCCCCTTTGTAACCATTGTATTTTTGCTTTGATAATTCAATTTTTGATGGTTGATATAATATAGTTGTCATTAAATCAGTTAAATCTTTTTGTTCTTCCAATTCTATCTGGGTTAGGTAGAAAGTAGTAGCTGGTATTATGATTGTCCTTTGATTAATTGAATTCTCAATATATTGTATTTGAAGGCCTCTAGTGTCTTCACTCTTGGTGTTGTTTTCTTCAGGTGCTGCTGCTTTTTGGGTTGCAAGTTTTGTAGTTGCCATTAAAGTTTGGACTTTAAGGTCTTCTGTAGGTTGCTTTTGTTGTTCTTTGAAATCTCCTATTTTAGTATTAGTTTCCACTTCTTCTATTTGATTTTGGTTTATCTTTTCCTCATTTAAAATCAAAATTTGATTTGGTGGCTTTAAGTTGTCAGATTTTTCTTGCAATTTGGTTTTAATTTGCTCTGTCATTGCCAAATTGTGTCCAATATCAGTTTATAATCAAGTGGTGGGATGTATTCATCCATTTTGTTGTTGTTTGCAGTTAAATCTTTCATGGAGGCTGTTTTAATAATAGTCATAGATTTTCCACCTCCTGAAGAGTTGTATTCAGTGCCAGGTGTTCCCACCCTTATCTTAGTGTCAAGGACAGCTCTGTTATTCAGTGAGCTCTCAAAACAAAAAAAAATGAAATTTACTTGCTGTACCAGGTTTCGCCACAAGAAGTCATCAGTAACATATAACATGCAATGTAGGAATTTTCTTTTCTTTTCTTTTTCCAAATTAATATAGAACTTTTGTAGGATTAGTCCAAATTTTTTCCTTAATTCACAGCTTAGAGAAAAGATAGGGTAGTGGATTCCCAGCAACAAATAGAAGCTTTTTAGTAAATACAGATGAAATTACTTAATTTCTTTGCTGAACTAATTAAAGTTCTTTTGTAGCTTTGAGGCTTTAAGATTTGTTCCCAGAGTAAATATTCACCGTTTTCTCAAAAAATGGGGAAGGAGGTTTTCAGGAAAGTCCCACAGGAAGATGGTTAGGGAATAAGAAAGGTAAAAGCTCACCCAGGTCCTCCAGATTGCTTCTTAGTGCTAGGTAGTGCATTGGCTTTCGGCAGGGAGCGGCTTAATAATCGACCATCTTTATGGCTGGTCTCTTCTTTTTTGGGCCAAAGGAGATGATTCCAGATTCCAGAGGAGGGCTGCCACCCTTCCGCGATTACACAAAAGTCCTTCTCTTGGTAATTGCTCCTTCAGGGTCCTCCAAAAAAGAAAGAAACGGACAGCAGGAAGCAGGCTGTTCCTGCATGTCCGAAAGCACCACGCACACAAACCGGAAGCCAATTAATTTGCTCAAATATCTTGATCTGGCCTTAGAACAGGAGTGTTCAGCTGTTTTTGGCCCATAATCTGAATTGCCCTTTGAGTGACATTGAGATTAATTTCTAATTTCATGAGGATAAAATGAACTCATTATAATTAATGTAACTATTCCCATCAAGGAAATCATTCTCACTGTTATACAGTAGTCCTTGGTTACTAACCACACACTGTGACTGTTCAAAGTTAGGATGGTGTTGAAAAATGAGATTTATAGCTGGTCCTTGAAGTTGCAACTGTGGCAACACCCCTGCAATCATGATTTTGTAATTTTCATTTGCAATCTTCACAGCTGGCTTCTGACAAGCAAAGTCAGTGGAAAAGCTGGCCTGAAGTCACAAGTCAGTCAAGGCCTTGGTTAAACACATTCTCAATTTCCTTTGTGATGGTTTATAATTGTTAGCATGCAGCTCTACCCTGACATTTCCAGTGCCAGATTACTCAATTCTTGAATAATTTCCCCTTCTCCTAGGAACTTCACCCAAAATGTTATGAATTGGATATTTAAATTTTTAATTAGAGTACTTAAAATATATTATTAAAGTATTTTTTTAAAAAAATCAGGAGGATGGAAAACACCTGCATGTAACAGGTATCAAGTGTCTAGTAAATGTCCAGTCTATTGCTGAATATATGAAATGAAATTGCTGTTCACTTTTTATGACAGTTTTCTGTACTTGCTTCAAAAGAAGTAAGGCAAAACAATGCATTGTTGGAGAAAAAAATGTACTGCAAAGCATGTAATGGAATAACATATAAATGCAGAGCCTGTGGGCAATCTGTGCTAGATAATAATGTTTGCCATGTTCATTCTCCTGTCTGCTTCAGCAAGATTTTCTACACTGAGGACCCATCACTGCAGAATTTTAAAGGAGCCACAGATCCAGTCTACAGTAAATTCATCCCAAAAGGATATATTTAGGAAAAGAATTTTCATCTCTAGACATTTCTCAGTATCTACCGTTAAGGAAGTGGTCTTCTCAAGTAAGACCACTAGTCAGTCAGATTTTTATTGAAACCTCAGACTGTTAAAACTACTAGGTAATCTTGTCAAAAGATTGTCACTTTTCAAAAGTGGTTTTCCATTGGCTCCTAGTGCTGAAAGTGACTGGTCCTAGGTCACTTTTGGTTTTTAGCCTGTTGCCTTAACCTCTAGAACAAATTTGCCCTCTAGTACTTAGTTATTATTTAATATGTTCCATTAAAAGTAACCATTGTTAGTGTCATTTCAACATCAGTTTTTTATACTACTTAGCATAAATACATGAGCAGGTTGCAAAAAGAAAGTTGACAGATATTTCTTATACTTTGCAAATATGGTATATAGAATTTATTAATAATGGAATATCTTTTTTTTCTTAAAATAGGTTGAAATACTTTGAAAGCATATTGCTAGACCTGAGTGATGATGTGCCATCAGTGTTGATTTCTTACCACATTTATTAGTTTTGAATATTTCCTATCTTAATATGAACTTCCAAATCTCCTTACAACTCTTCCCCTGTTTTCCATGTCAAAACTGTATAGATCCCAGGTTTGAAAGAAAAAAGGAAAGAGCATAAACCTCAGTGAATGTAAATGTTTTTCAATTGCTTCCACTAAAAAATGATTAAAATATTTCATTTATCCATATTCATATTATTCATTTCAATACACATTAGAATAAATATCTCATTATTTAAATTTAAATATTTTCTGGGTATCGTTCTTGTTTGAATGAAATAAAAATGAACTAGACATTTGCTAAAGCCTAATTCTTCAGCTCTTGGACCTTGCAGTGTAATACAGATTCAGTTGCCTACTTAGAGCATTGCATGTTTTCAAGGAAAGGTTGTCAAGTTGTCAACCTTGCCAAGAAAACTGCAGAGACTTGAACAGAAGAAAAAAAAATAAATCAACAACAACTAAGTACTAAATCATAGCAGATCACAGAACAGAGCCAGCTTTTGTGATCTCAAAAAAACCAAGCAGACTCTGATGGAAATGCAGACTGAACTAGCATTTAAAAACATACTGCAAAGAGAGCAATGACAATCAATTTCCTTATTGTTCTCAAGAAAACAACTTAGCTATAGCTGAAAAATAATTAGGGGTTGAACTCTACTGAAGGGAAACTTTAATTAAGAGGAAATATGTTTACCAGTTATTATCCCTATTGTTACCCTGGTGATGAACTGTTGATGCAACTAACATTCATTAATCACCTCCTAGCAAAAAGAAGATGGATCCAGAACATGCAATAATCCCACTTACTCTTCATTTGTGATATGATGTCACTGTTATCCATATACTGGCAGGGTGGTCTTAGGTGTCTTTGGATATATTAAAGGGCTCAGGACTGTATGTGGGCTACTTAGCACTGATTTACTTCAAGCTGTGCTATATTATGGTATGCAATCATCTCCAGCTGCAATGCATTAGCCATTCTGAGTCTAGTTTATGGAGGTTACATGGGGGGGGGTTTCCCTCAGAGAGGGAGCTGTCTGTCAAAAGTGTTCAACTCATCTTGCATAGATGATGGCAAAACACAGCTTATTGTGGACAGTAAAATAAAGGCCAATCAGAAACCCTGAAAGAAGCCTTCAGCAGGACATAAAAATATATATTTCATGGATGCTTTTTATCAAATGGGATCCATTCTATGATATCAGTTCTTCTAGCTATGTGACCAGCCCATTTCCATTTCAATTCTTTTACTCTCTTGATAATATTGTATACGTTTGTTTGTTCTCTAATCCACGTGCAGGTCTTTCTATCTTGTCTTGTGATGTCAAGCATGTATCTTTCCATGGCTCTTTGTACCACTCGTAACTTTTGTATTGATTGTGAGGATAGTGTACATGTTTTACCGGCATATGTTAGAGCAGGTAGCACACACTGATCAAAAACTTTTCTCTTCAGGCATGGGGGAGGTTGTTCTTGAAAATTACGTTTAGCTTCCTGAATGCCTGCCAACCACATTTAACATGCTGTTCATGAAGATTTTGTCAAAACTTGTATTAAGGAATTGATCATTTATGCTTTTGTCATGTAATATTGTTAACATTTTAACAAGGAAAGATTCAAAACACAAACTAATATAGAAAAAGAAAAAGTAAAAAGAAAAGGGGAGAGGAGCAAAACCAAAATACAGAAAATGGAAAGAAAGAACATAGAAAGAAAAATCTTCTGATTTCTCATTACAGCAGTTATAACTAATATTTGCCTCTAAATCTATGGTACAACAGGACCTTTTTTCTACAATAGTTTTTTCTAATAATTAAAACCATAAACACGAGTAATTTTTTTTCTATTCATCAAAATCTCTAAAAGAGATTTCCAGTCAGCAATAAATGTAGATACTGCCTTTTCTCTGATCAAAGAAGTGAATTTGTCCATCTCAGCAAGTTCTATCAACTTCACCATCCATTCCTCCATTGCATATATCTAATCTTTCCACATTTCTTTATATAATAATGTCACCACAGTTATCATACATGAAAATAAAGCTCCATTAGTCTTTTCCAACTGTTTATTGACCAGTATCAACAGAAAATCCACTGGTTCCAATTGTAAATCAAACTTTAAGCTCTTCTGAATTATTGTATGTATTGGAATCCAAAATTTTCTGGCTATCTAAAACATCTTTCAGGCATAATAAAATGTCCCTTCTTGTTCACATTTCCAACATAAATTTGAGGTACCTTGATACATTCTTGTGAAGTACTGCAGTGACCTACACCAACAATACATCATTTATACAAAATATATTTAAGATTATAACAATGTAAATTCCAAATTTTTCAAGAACCTATGATGATTTATGGATACAACATTGCTTATCCCCATTTGAAGAGAAACAGGGCAATGCATACCTAATGTGATTGAAGTATTGTCTTGTAACTTCATAACTGGTGGATGTAGTCTTGATTTAGTGACCACCCTTGGGATCAGCAGCCCTGTCCCTAAGCAAAGCAGTCATTCAGGGGGAAATCATGTTGACTGTGACTGTGCAATTGGAAATCTTTGTCTTTTGTTTGCATCCTAGCCACTCCCCTATCCTTTGGAATGTCCACCTCAGCGCTGGGATAATCAAGAAGGGAATTAATGTTTGTATTTACATTTGGTGGGAAAGAAGGAATTGAAATAGCTGAACCAAGCCCATTTTGCACTCGTGTCAAGGCACCAAGGCACTTCTAGGCTTAAAGGATTAGCTAATGACATCACCATTGCCCTGGAGATGCTCAGTTGGGGGCTCCTTTTCTGTCCCTGGCAGGAGATGGAGTGAAGGACAAGTGCTTAATCCTGCCCCATGACAGCAAGTCCATAATGGGTAATACATATCAAAAGCAAAGCATTGGCATCAGCAGCCATTAACGTTATACACAAATAGCTAAATTCATTCTCCATTGTGGACTGCCTTACACTTGGGTGTATATATACATGTGTGTTTCTGCACGTGTGTTTGTGTGTGTTTGGAAGCAGTTAGAATACTTTTCAATTAGACGGTGCAAAATCATTTCTGTATGAGCAAGCCAAATTATTTCTAATAGAGATGGAAGGTTTTTATCTATCATCTTGTTATTCGTGTTTTGTGTTATTTCTAGATCGACAGCAGACCTTGGGATACATGTATAGGTTTGTGGTTTTGGCCTTGATTTGTGTTACTTATGCACACAGGGGTCAGTGGTAAATGGTAGATGCACATTTTTTTATGGGCTAGGGCCAAGTTATCCATAACAGATACTTCTTCTTTCTCCTTTGTGTTCAGGGACAGTGGATCTGATTGATCATCCAATTATAAGATTTTCTATGGTTTCCCATCTGTTGTTGGCTTTCATCCACAAGTAACTAACTTATTAGTATTGGAGGGACTTGACCCATTCCTATCACATGACATCTGCTGACTTCTTTGCTGTACACAAATGACTCCTTTACCTAGCATATTTCCCTCCCTCCCTCCCTCCCCTTCCTTCTCTCTCCTTCTTTCTGTCTTATGTTTAAAATTTAGAGAAACCTAAAATACAGGCTTTCTGTTGTTTCTGTTACAGCTAAGATGCCAACATAATTTTTTCTAGGTGGTAAACTGTAATATATTTGAATTTATTTTTCTTCCTGGATATCCCTCCATTTTTACATTATATGGCAATTAAAAGCCTGCTTCATCTTCTGCTATAAATATGAATAAAAATGATACATTCATTTAAATAATTTCCTTGCTTATGCTTAACAACCCAAAGCTAAAATATCATTAATATGCTAAATTATCTGACATATATTCTAAGATCAAAGTCTCCAGATTGATAAAGATTTTGAGGTTAGATTTGGCAAGATGTCACACAACCGTTCAATAAATTTTATGTTTGGAATAAGTTAAGTTACTAATTTATTTTACAAATTTATACTTGCATATAGATAAGTATTAGAAGAGGTCCACTCTGTTAACCTAAGCATATGCATATCCACCCCCATAAAAAAAAGCTTCCCATCTTCCAACAAAATGCATAATAGTCTAAAAATAATAATCTTCACTGAATCTTGTCAGTAGTTTATGTACTTGTTGAAACAATGTATTGGGTGTGTGTGTGTGTGTGTGTGTGTGTCAATATGTATGTGGGTGCATATGTTTGAGGGTGTGGATTTGTGTATTAAAGTTGTGCAGCATCTCAGATTTGATCCAGTAGAGAGTATAAGGGTAGCAACTTACAGAAACTCTTTTAACAACCATATCTTTGCATGGGAAAGGGAGGCAATTGTACAATCTGCATAAAAACACAACTGCTTAACAACAGCAAAATAACAATAACTTTTACCAATGCATGGTATAAACCATAGAAACAGTGATTTTATCCAAAAAAGTGCAAACATTGCTTAAGCAAATAGACAAATTAAACAAATATTTATCGCAAATGCAAACTCTAAACATACATATGAACATCTTAGAAACAGCAAAGTACAAATATATCCTTCATTTATACAAAATAGATGTTGACACCATAACTGCCCAAACGTTTATTAGAATAATGGGAAAGGAGATAAACTACTTTCATCCATTACTCCAATAAAATGGCCATTAGCATTTTTTAAAGTAACTTTCTCACAAAAGAAGGGTAACTAGGAACTTCAAGGTAGTGACCATGGGATATAAAAAGGAAAAAAAAAAGTCCTCACTCAGAGAAATACAAGGGACAAACAAGATAGCAGGGAGAAATAAGGACACTTCTCTCTGTGTGGCTAAAAATAAAAGAAGCATTAACTTAAACTGGGATTTGATCTGAATAGGGAGCCATTAAAGAACCCTGATGTAAAATGAAATATGACAACAACCTGGAAGTTCAAAATAACAGAATGACTTTGGAGATAAAGAGAGGAATCAGGGAAACCCAACATAGACTATTGCAAGAGTTCAGGCATCATTAAGGAAGCCTTTGTGGATTTTTATTCTAAATTATATGCTAAGGAGAAGATTAATGAAAAAGACATTGATGTATATTTGGAGAATGCTAGCATCCCGGTTCTTACGCAGGCACAAAAAGAGGGGATTAACCAATTGATAACAGAAGAAGAAATTCTTATAGCAATTAAGGAATTGAAGGTGGATAAAGCGCCAGGTACGGATGGTTTGACTGCGGTTTATTACAAAAACTTACAATTGGAGTTGATAAAGCCGTTAAAGGAACTGTTCCAGACAATTCAGAGAGGGGGAAAGGTGCCTCTGTCTTGGAGAACTGCTTTTATCTCTTTGATTCCGAAGGAAGATCAAGATGCTACCCAAGTAAAAAATTATAGACCGATATCACTTTTAAATACAGATTACAAGATATTTGCTAAGGTGTTGGCCAACAGATTGATGAGGGTTCTGCAACAGGTGATTCATGGGGATCAAACTGGGTTTATTAGTGGTAGGCAAATGAAAAATAATGTGAGGCATATAGTTGATGTGTTAGAGTTTTTGGAAAGGAACAACCAGATCCCTGCGGCGCTAATTTTTTTAGATGCTGAAAAAGCTTTTGATCAATTGAATTGGCAATTTTTGATGAAAGTTTTAGATAAAATGAATTTTGGGGATAAATTTTTGCAACCAATTAGGGCATTATATCAAAAACAAACTGCCCGAATAATAGTTAACAATAGTTTGACTGAAGCATGTAATATTGAGAAGGGCACAAGGCAAGGGTGTCCGTTATCGCCTTTATTATTTGTGTTAACATTGGAGATATTACTGGTAAAAATACGGAATTCGGAAAGAATTAAGGGTATATAAATTAGAGATCAGGATTATAGATTGAGAGCGTTCGCAGACGATCTGGTTGTTACGGTGACCCAGCCGGAGAACTCTGTTGTGGACCTGATGGAGATAATAATGCAATATGGGAAGGTTTCTGGATTTAAAGTTAATGCACAAAAAACTAAAATTCTGGCCAAAAATATGACAGTATCGCAAAAGGCTCTTTTAGAAGGATTAACTGGATTTGAGATTGCTAAAAGGGTCAAATATTTGGGGGTGTTTTTGTCACCCTCTAATACAAAGTTATATAAAAATAACTATGAAAAATTATGGGGAAAAATTCAAAAAGAAATGGAGAGTTGGGAAAAATTGCAATTGTCTTTGCTGGGAAGAATCGCAGCAGTGAAAATGAATGTCCTGCCTAAATTTTTATTCTTATTTCAAATGATACCGGTTCTTAAGAAAGATTCTAATTTGGAAGAATGGCAACGGGGTATCAATAAATTTGTTTGGGCAGCGAAAAGGCCACGAGTTAAACTTAAGATTATGCAGGATACTCGTGAAAGAGGTGGTCTTAAAATGCCCAATCTTAAATTATATTATGAAGCTGCTGCGTTAGCAGGAATAAGTGATTGGATTAATTTGACACAAGAGAGATTATTAAATCTTGAGGGCCATGACTTGTTATTTGGCTGGCATGCATATTTGTTGTATGATAAGAAGGTAGATAATGTGTTTAAAGTGCATATTTTAAGACAGGCATTGTTGCGAGTCTGGAAGAAGTATAGACATAAGTTAGACTGTAAGATACCATTTTGGGCAATTCCAAAACACGCAATAGAAAACATAAATGTTGGTTTCAAACATGATGTGACTACGTATAAGGAGATTTTAAGCTTGGAAAGAAGTGTATGGAGTTTAAAATCGTATAACCTCTTGCGAGATGAGAAGATTGTTCAAACCTGGTTTCAATATACTCAGTTACGGGCCAGGTGGAAAGAAGATCAGAAAACTGGTTTTGCAATGACCGATGAAAATTTGATAAAGCAAATTAGAAATCAGGGTCCAGCACATATCAAACGGATATATCTTGCATTGATAGAAATTGATTCAGAAACAGAACTTGTTAAAGATTGTATGATAAAATGGGCCCAGAACATCCAAGAAGTTATTACAATGGACATGTGGGAAAAGATCTGGGTGAGGAACGTAAAATTTACACAAGCTCAAAACCTAAGAGAGAACTTTTATAAAATGTTTTATAGATGGCATTTAGATCCTAAAAAGCTTGCAAGTATGTATCCGAGCTATCAGCCAAAATGCTGGAGGTGTGGTGGTGAAGATGCAACATATTTTCACATATGGTGGACTTGTAAAAAGGTCAAGGCTTTTTGGATAAAAATTTGGTGGAATATGCAGAAGATCTTCAAGCAAAAGATAAAGTTTTGTCCGCAATTCTTTTTGTTGGGTATAATTACAGATGCTACTGTTGTGGACACTAAGTTGATGTTGAGTTTAATTACAGCAGCAAGACTTTTAATAGGTCAGTATTGGAAGAAGGAGGAACTGCCGACTATAGAAGAATGGACTTTAAAGGTTTCTGACCTGGCAGAAATGGCAAAGATCTCGGCTTATTTGAAAGATCATCCGCAAGAACGCTATATTATGGAGTGGAAAAATGGATTGAATATATTCAGAACAAATATGGGACTAAAAAGTTTCATTTAGCATTTGAATAAGTCTTCCTTTCTATTTTCTTTTTTTTTTCTATATGAAATATTAGTATTGTTTGTAGTTACCTTATATGAGCTAGAGAGTGATAGATTTAAGAATTTATTGTTGGTAGCATATGGATATTTATGATTGTTCTTTGTTTTTATACCCTGTACGTAGCTCTGGGAAGTCGGGGGGGGGAGGGGGGAAAGGGGGGGAGGGGTAGGGAGGGATAGGTGGGGGGAGGGAGGATTCTTAAAGATAAAATGTATTTTAAAACTTTTCAATAAAAAAAAAGAGTTCAGGCATCAGACAACTCAGATATGTCCCAATTAAGTTGCAGATCCTCGATCAAAACCTTCCTTGATCCAATAAATATTCATCCAATGAAAATGCGTGACTCTTGCTGTGAGACCAAGAATGCAGAGTCAGCTGATCATCAGTCAAGATCCTGGGGCTGTTGGAAAACTCAGGCAATCTGAGAGACAAATGAAGAGAAGAACAGTAAAGTATGGAAAAGGCAATCAGGCTAAACACAACACTCCCATTGTCTCAACATGAGGCAGACTGAGGCCATGAAAGCCAAAATGCTCATAAAAACCTACTGTCACAGTTGACTGTGCCTCATCATCAAAGAGCCCAAAAGACCAAAGACCATGGATGTCATTGATGTAGCATTGATACTGAAAACTCTGGTGGATCAGTGCATTCAAAGAAAGGTTTAAAGAATAAACAAAAGAGAACCCAGGATGACAGCTCCTATGACAGGAAATTCCAGAACTGCAATCCATCATGTAGCAGTGCAAAAGAAAAGGGAAAACAAAATGAAAAGCCCAAGGACCTTAACAGAGACAGATACAATCATCCACCTTGACAGATGACTGTATCAGATGCTGCCATCAAGTTCAAAAAGACAAGACAGGTGCTACATTTGAACTTTTGAATACTCTGTAGCACCTTTTTCGAAATAAATCCAAGTGTACAATATCCGTGAGTATCTATCATTGGGATTTAATCTTAACAACCAGTGTGATTGTCAATATAATAATTAAGTCAGTGCAAAGAGTTTATATTTGCTTTTGTAGAGAACTTCATGCCTTACAATGAGGTCATTGTCTCTTATCTTCTCTGCACAGCATCCTATACAAACAGCATAGCTCATGAGCAGAAGCTTTTTTGAATTTGCAACTATTGATGGAGTCTGCAGAAAGGAAATAAAGAGCTGAGCAAAAAAAATGCTGCCACTTCATTCTTCCAAGTGAAGGATCTGGCTGTCTTGCAAAGCATCTTCAAGAAGGTGAATCTCTTAACTTTGCTAAGATAAACCATCAGCTCAAAGGCCTACACAGCATGACAATTATATCAAAGTTTGTTCTATAGAATTCAATGGGATTTATTGAAAGAGATATAGTAAATGCCCTGTGACATCTAGTGGTTGCTCAGTTTTTTTGAAGTCCACATATATGATTTGTCTAGTATAGAACTGTAGCTATTGATTACATCTGGACATATTGATTACATCTGGACATGCCATATGAGTTGCAAATCCTATTTAAGTTTGTCCATTGCTGGTGTGGTCACATCTTTTTTGCTCAGCAACCCATTTGGCTTTCCAGTGGGAATCAATGTTAAATTTGTTGGGCAGATGTTGTGCAAGTGCCAGTGGTTTTCCTCCAGCTGATAAAGTCAACATGAACTGGTAGGAGTGAGTGGTTCATATGTTTTCTGTATTCTTTCATTAGTGCATCTTGCCCTTGTAAACCTGGCTGTATGTAGCTCATAACAGGAAGCTAGCAAGTTGGTGTGGTTTTAATACCTCCACTTATAATCCTCATGTTGTCATTGAGTCTGGTGTCTAACTTACTAATATGGCAGCTGCTAAACTATATAAGGGCACTGTATTTTGCTTTGTTGATAAAAGCCTATAGAAATAGAATTTTAAAGCCTGCTTTTGTTTTCCCTTCCTTCCTACCTCTATCCCAGGAACTTATGTCAAAAACTAGTCTAAATTTATTCCTAATGTTTTCTTTATTTCTATGGTCTAAAGTCTGTTTGTATGCACAGTTCTGAAACTACCTCTGTTATCTGAGGGAACACCTGCTGCCGGCATCAAGCTCCCTTCGTCCCGTGCGCTCCCACAGGGAGGGCCTTCTCAGGATACCGCCGGTTAGGGAATGCCGGCGGGTTATTCCCAGGGGAAGAGCGTTCTCTGTGGGTGCACCAGCCCTATGGAACCAGCTCCCCATGGAACTTAGGACTGCCCCCGACCTTCGCTCATTCCGCAGGGACCTGAAAACTTGGCTCTTTGAGCTGTCTGGCCCAGGCTGAGGGGTTTTAATTTTTTATTAGGCTTTAGTTTTAAATTTCGGGGACTTTATTTAATTAATTGTTTTAATCTGATTTTAATTTTGTATGTTTGTTTTAATCTTCCCTGTACACTGCCCTGAGTCCTCCGGGAATAGGGCGGTATATAAATTTAATAAAATAAATAAAATAAAAATAAATAATATCTCCAAGATCCTGTTGTGCTTCTCTACAGCTATTTAGTAGCAATATGAGCAAGAATAGCTATTTGAGTGGTGCGGTGGCCTAGAAGTGAAAATGCTCGCCTCATACTCAAGAGGCTGAGAATTCACTCATAGATAGCCACAGATGTTTCCCTATCAGGGCACAAAGATAAAATATCTGCTGTGAACTCTCCATAGGCTTCAGGAAGGGCATCTGACCAGTAAATGCTCAGTTCCATTCAGTCACCCTGACTCAAAATAATTTTGATCAGGGCTCAAAAAACACCAACAAAAACTTTAGTGTATCAATTAACAGAGTTTTTCTGTTTTTCAGGTTCCTAACACGTCATGACAAAGGAGTTCTCAAACCAACATTAAGTCATTTTTAAATTTCATATTCCTTTGTATTACTTTGGTGGAGTTAAGTAGATTTTATTTGTATTTCTTTTCTTTTCATATTCAGAAAATTGTCAACACAACATATTATTTGAAGAATTAATTTAGAAGTTATAGTTGAACAGAAAGCAAAATATAAAAGAAGCATTAAAGTCTTGTTATGGTAGGGTTACCGGATATCTGAACAGGTGAAGGAAGATATGGACAACTGGAAAGGAGGTTAAAGTAGGGGAAAGAGAGACTAGTTGTTCGACTTTCTTGGCAATGAAAATTACAGAGAAACTATAGGCCAGGGGTAGGCAACCTCGGCTTTTTTATGACTCATGGACTTCAACTCCCAGAATTCCTGAAGTCCATGAGTCATAAAAGAGCCGAGGTTGCCTACCCCTGCTATAGGCAGACAGACACATAGTGTGTTGTCCTGCTCTCTCTCTCTTTCTCTCTCTCTCTGTCACACACACACAAATACACACAGTTTAGTGGTTTAGTGGGTTTATTAATATTCCACAATTCCCTTCACTAAAACCTCAGAAGTGTCCTAATTAAATCCAGCCACAAGCAGACCAATACTAGTCCACAGAGCAATGACCAATGAATCCACAAGACACTTGAAAGTTTCCCAATCAAAATAAACCTACAGACAAAATTAAATCCACAATACAAGAGGGTTCATGAGGCAAGAAAGTCCAAGTTTCACAAGGCACAATCCAAGTCAAGACATGGTGTCAATCCAAAACAAGGCAAGAATCACAATGACCAAAACACACATAGTTAGGAAATGAACACATTGTTCCCAGCATCACTTTCCTCTCTTTGCAGTGCTAAATAGCCAGCTTCTGGTGCAACCAATCAAGAAGGGTGACACTTTTTCCTTAGAAGTAATCTGGCTAATCTTTTCTGCTCTTTCTTTTTATCTGCCCTACATCTTCTTGGATCAGGTACAGCAGGCAGTTCCTCTTCCTCATCTGCATGTTTTCTCCACCTGAAGCCTCTAGGCTGTCCTGCTGCAGCTGTGTTTGAGCCAAATCCCTCTCAGACAAACTGCTTGGAGCCATTAACCAACTATCCTCCAGATGTGCCTGGAACTGGTTCATCTTCCTCTGAGCTGACATCTGTATAGATAACTGGGAAGTGTCCTGGGTGGTCATCACACACAGTTAGATAGACAGATTAAAAATAAAGTTAAAGATTTATAGGTACAGTGGTACCTTGGTATTCAGCCTTAATTGTTTCCAGGATGAGCGACCAGAACTAAAAAGGATGAGGGCCAAACAAACCCTGTGACTTACCACATAACCCTTTGTTTCAGTTGGGAAGGATATTCTGTCTGTGCATTTTCCTAAATCAGCAACCTTCTCAACATAGTTGACTTCCCATACTGGAAAAATATTTTCATGTCAAAATGTGTCAAGTGCCAAATTTGATAATTTTTGAAGCAGTTGAATACCAAGGTACCACTCTCTCTCTCTCTCTCTCTCTCTCTCTCTCTCTCTCTCTCTCTCTCTCTCTCTCTCTCTCTCTCTCTCTCTCTGTGTGTGTGTGTGTGTGTGTGTGTGTGTGTGTGTGTGTGTCGATAGATAGATAGATAGATAGATAGATAGATAGATAGATAGATAGACAGACAGACAGACAGACAGACAGACAGACAGATAGATAGATAGATAGATAGATAGATATAAATATGGATGAAATAGATATGTAGATATACATGCAGGTTTTTTATTCTCAATATTTTTCCAACAAATTGTTATTTTCAAAAACTCATGCTAGTAACATTATAGAATCAACAACACACTTTCCAAATTTCACCGTAGAAATGTATGGTGAGTCATGTGACCCTAGAAATCTAGGGTGTCAAGTTTGTAATGGAGGAGAGAAAGAAACAAACAAACAATTTACAAGGTCATAAGACCAAAAAAAAAGAGTGTCTTCTGTTCTGAAAACAACCTCCTCCCTCATGCCAATAAAATAAGACATTCAAAAACTGGACGATATTTGATTTTAAGTCTACGTCTGTCAAATGGAAGACATGAGGATAACAGGGAATCTAGGTCCTCCTTTTGTTCGACTTCTTGTAAGCTCAGCCTATAGAGGCTGAGAAGCAAAATAATTACTTTTCAATAAGATTTAATGAATGGATTGGATTCCAGATGTTTCAGTATATGGATACATGTTTCCTATATATGTAAGCAACAAGAATAATAATGTTTTCTGGGAATTAGAATTTACTGTTCATCTGCATGCACACCAACACCCATAATTAAATGATCTGCAATCATAACCTAAAAATAAAAATAAATGCAAAAATTCATTCTTGGAGTCATGCTGCTACTTAATTGCATTTGTTCATGCTGACAGACAAGCAGGATTTCTCTGCCATGCCTTTATACAAACTACTTTAATAAGTTATTACATTTGAAAATGTAAATGTGCTCCTCTCAAGTTAATGATCAAAAAGAACTTTTGTTTAATTTATGATCTGAATATCCTTCCCAATTCAAATATTCTGCTTCAAATACATTTTCCCAGTGAAATTCATACATCACATACATATGAACATGTAGGGGGAACGGAAGACTCCAAGTATGCTGAAGAACTTTTTTTTTTACTTTGTAAGTTTTTAATGAAGCTTACAGCAAAACATCAATAAAACATACTGCCCTGTGTGCAGAATTCACTGGGATGTGTGTTGTTTCCACAATCCCCAATTTGTAGAGAAACAGAGCAGAGCCTATTTTTTTTAAATGTCTTCTCTATCAGTTAGAGCATGTCAACACTTTACTTTCTAAAACAAAATCTTTGTTGTTGCTTTTCATTGGCTTAATTATGTTTCTATTTGTAAGTGTAAATCACTGCAAGCATTTTAAGTAGAAGTTTACATTAAATAGTTTAAGAAATATTTGAAACATTTCCCTGCATCTGACAGTTACTTAGAATAGCTTTGCAGTTTCCTTTGTCGGTAGATTTATTAAACAATCATTATTTTTATTTTGTCATTTCTTGTGTAATAAACCTATTATTCAAATCCTTCTGTTTTGATTAGAAACAGTTCAGTTTACAAATTAAGTATCAGTTAAATGTGTTGAAACAAGTTTTGCATAAATATTAACCCATGGGAACAAATGGGAATAGGATGATGTTTCCCGAGACCAATATATATTATTTACTTTTTTTTTTTGCTTCCCTTCCACCAATGTTTTAAGACACGTTGTGCTCTTTCTCTGCTCTTTTGGCCAGGATCTAATTTGACTTATCAGCATTTTCCCCCTCTCTGTGCAAAATCCTAGTCTATTCTAGAAGGAATGACATTAAGCCTCAATACTGCAAAACTGGTTAGATTTGGTTTTGCAGCATTATCACCCAAACTGGCCTGGGCTGTGAGAAAACACATGTACAATTTACCAAGGAAACTGGATAATGAGTGTTTTCTACTTGTGCTGCACTCTGGTGGCTGTTATCTTCTTCCTCAGGAAGTACAGAAGTGCAATCAGATAGTCAATCCACCCACAAATCACCATAGCAACCAAGAGATGCTCTTTGGCCTTTCACCCTACACAGCAAAGGATAAGGAAACCATCATACAAAACACTCCGGGGAGAAATGAGTTGGTTGCTTTGACAATAGAAGAGTGCCCTTTCCCTATCACCTTACAGGTGATCTTGAAATGCATTGAAAGAGGGCAAAAGATCCTCCTTTCTGGGCCTCACTTGTTACTTGTACCAGCTGGGGAAAATAGAACGGCAATATAAGGGCCATTTCTCTGCACATAGCAGGCCAGCAATCATGAGCTATCTCTGGGCAACCACAGTACTGTCCAGATCTTGCCCCTTGTCAGTTGTAGAAACTGGTGAGCAGTAACACTTTCTTCAGTGTGGTCCATTTTGAGATAGAAATAAATATTTGTTGTGGAGACACTTTTTTATTTATTTATTGAAATATTTTTCTTTCATTTTTTTTCAGCCAAGAGTTTTTCAAGCTAAAGGTAAGCACACTATAATGACACCTTAAAAGCAGTGCAACGAAATAAAGCTTAGGTCCAGTGGTTGGCCTTTCAACAATAATCAAAATCTATTGAGCAAAGCAAAATGTCCTTTCAGGGTACTTAAGTATTCTACAGTGAAAGAATGCAGCCATTATCTATTTACAGCACGCAATTGAAAGAAAAATAGTGAAATATCTCAAATACTTTGTGGGGCAATCCTGAATGATAAATAACCTTTGATAATAGAATCCATATTTTTTCCAGCCCTGCTACAGTATTTAATTGGTTCCTCTAGAAAAGATAGGGGGAAAGAATAGCTCTGTAGATCTATTTTGGCTATATCATTCAAGCTTTCTAAAGTGTCATTTATTGTGATTTAATGCTCAATCTGTGATGCTCTCTTCTTTTCCAATAATACCTGAGATATTTCTCTTGTGCAATTTCAGTTTGTCATATGTTCTACTGCTATACATCTTAAAAGGATAAACAAACAAATTCTGTCATTTTCCAAGAAGATCTAAATAAGTCACACAGGGATGAGTCGTCTAGTTTCTGGATAGCACCATTTCTAGGCGAGATCTCTGATTGCATTTTAGTCAGGAAAAAAAGCAGAATTTGCAAGAGGCAGATTCATAGCTGCGATTTCACAATGGAGAAGTTAAACAATGCTGCTAAAATGGCACAATATCATCGCTATTGGCTAGTAGCTTAAGATGCCTCTAGCATAGTTGCAGTTCTTGAAAAAGCCTGAGTTTGTATCCCTCAATTTTAACTGATTTTAATAGCAAGTTCTCTCTCTCTTTTTTTTTAACTTGGTGGACTGATGGAAGCAAAAAACAACAACAACAACAACAACAACAGCAAGAGGTGAAATGCTCCCACTTACACAAACCCAATTAAACACCTGAAAAATGGGTTACAGTCACAACATTTGGCAGCAAAAATTGGTAGCTTATTTTGTCAGCAAAATCATGCTACTGAACACTGACAGCTTGGCTTTCAGTTCAAAATAGGGAAATAAGACCATTGATGAAATAAAAGTTCTATGTGAGGTGAAATTATCACACACACCCCAAACCCCACACAAACACACACAGACAAATGCCTGAAATTGAAGAATATCTTTTCAGTTGTACTGTTTCTGTTGCATGGAAACTCTCCTATGGTCTGTCAGCTGGTCATAAAAATGAATCGTCATTGCAGGTTGATAAAGCTCATCCACTTTGACATCCCAGGTTGAAAAAGCTCAACCTATGAAGTTCCATTTTGGGTACATTTTCTGCTTTCCCCTTTCAACCTTACAATATTATCCTGAATACTGCCAGGATCCCTGATTTGTTATTCTATTTCTATTAGAATAGTTAAAAACAAGAGTCACAAGAAAATATTTTCAGGATGTAAAATCACCATAGAAGAAAGATGGAGAGGAAAACTCCAACTCAATGCAAGAGTCATACTACTATAATCCAAGATTATAACAACTCATCCTTGACTTTAGTTCCACACAAGTTGCAGACCATAGGCTTCAGTCTTATTTATTTATTTATTTATTTATTTATTTATTTATTTATTTATTTATTTATTTATTTATTTGGATTTATATACCGCCCCTCTCCCAAGGGACTCGGGGCGGTGTACAGGGCAATTAAACACTATGAACAACACATAATATACAAAAATTAAAATGAAATTAAACCAAATAGCCCTAAACAATAAAACACATTCTAAAATTTAAAATTTTTAAAATTTAAGATCTAAAATCCCAGTCCCTCAGTCCAGGCCGGCAAATTCAAATAGCCAGGTCTTCAGGTCGCGGCGGAAAGAGCAAAGGTCGGGAGCCATCTTACAAACTTAATTGGACTTGGTTTCACATCATTTGCTTGGTTATATCTTTCAATTTTATTTATCAAACTTTTCTTTTAAAAAATCTAGAAGAATCTAATTTTGACAGTATGATCTCTTAAAAAAAACACCTTTCAAAACAAAAGTACCGTATATACTTGAGTATAAGCCGACTCGAGTATAAGCCGAGACCCCCAATTTCACCCCCAAAAACTGGAAAAAGTTATTGACTCGAGTATAAGCCGATCCGCCGTTCTGCAAGCCTGAATACACAGGAATACCCTGTGTGGCCGCGGCTCGTCGGCAGGTCTCCGTTCCTCCTGCCGACCTTTGGGGAGGTTTGGGCGCCTCCCCAAACCTCCCCAAACCTCGGCAGGTCTCCGTTCCTCCTGCCGACCTTTGGGGAGGTTTGGGCGCCTCCCCAAACCTCCCCAAACCTCGGCAGGTCTCCGTTCCTCCTGCCGACCTTTGGGGAGGTTTGGGCGCCTCCCCAAACCTCCCCAAACCTCGGCAGGTCTCCGTTCCTCCTGCCGACCTTTGGGGAGGTTTGGGCGCCTCCCCAAACCTCGGCAGGTCTCCGTTCCTCCTGCCGACCTTTGGGGAGGTTTGGGCGCCTCCCCAAACCTCTGCAGGTCTCCGTTCCTCCGCGCAGACCTGCCGACCTTTGGGGAGGTTTGGGCGCCTCCCCAAACCTCGGCAGGTCTCCGTTCCTGCTGCCGACATTTGGGGAGGTTTGGGCGCCTCCCCAAACCTCCCCAAACCTCGGCAGGTCTCCGTTCCTCCTGCCGACCTTTGGGGAGGTTTGGGCGCCTCCCCAAACCTCGGCAGGTCTCCGTTCCTCCTGCCGACCTTTGGGGAGGTTTGGGCGCCTCCCCAAACCTCGGCAGGTCTCCGTTCCTCCTGCCGACCTTTGGGGAGGTTTGGGCGCCTCCCCAAACCTCCCCAAACCTCGGCAGGTCTCCGTTCCTCCTGCCGACCTTTGGGGAGGTTTGGGCGCCTCCCCAAACCTCCCCAAACCTCGGCAGGTCTCCGTTCCTCCTGCCGACCTTTGGGGAGGTTTGGGCGCCTCCCCAAACCTCGGCAGGTCTCCGTTCCTCCGCGCAGACCTGCCGACCTTTGGGGAGGTTTGGGCGCCTCCCCAAACGTCCCCAAACCTCGGCAGGTCTCCGTTCCTGTTTGGGGAGGTTTGGGCGCCTCCCCAAACCTCCCCAAACCTCGGCAGGTCTCCGTTCCTCCGCGCAGACCTGCCGACGTTTGGGGAGGTTTGGGCGCCTCCCCAAACCTCCCCAAACCTCGGCAGGTCTCCGTTCCTGTTTGGGGAGGTTTGGGCGCCTCCCCAAACCTCCCCAAACCTCGGCATGTCTCCGTTCCTCCGCGCAGACCTGCCGACCTTTGGGGAGGTTTGGGCGCCTCCCCAAACGTCCCCAAACCTCGGCAGGTCTCCGTTCCTGTTTGGGGAGGTTTGGGCGCCTCCCCAAACCTCCCCAAACCTCGGCAGGTCTCCGTTCCTCCGCGCAGACCTGCCGACGTTTGGGGAGGTTTGGGCGCCTCCCCAAACCTCCCCAAACCTCGGCAGGTCTCCGTTCCTGTTTGGGGAGGTTTGGGCGCCTCCCCAAACCTCCCCAAACCTCGGCAGGTCTCCGTTCCTCCGCGCAGACCTGCCGACGTTTGGGGAGGTTTGGGGAGGCGCCCAAACCTCCCCAAAGGTCGGCAGGAAGAACGGAGACCTGCCGAGGTTTGGGGAGGTTTGGGGAGGCGCCCAAACCTCCCCAAAGGTCGGCAGGTCTGCGCGGAGGAACGGAGACCTGCCGAGGTTTGGGGAGGTTTGGGGAGGCGCCCAAACCTCCCCAAACAGGAACGGAGACCTGCCGAGGTTTGGGGAGGTTTGGGGAGGTGCCCAAACCTCCCCAAAGGTCGGCAGGAGGAACGGAGACCTGCCGAGGTTTGGGGAGGCGCCCAAACCTCCCCAAAGGTCGGCAGGAGGAACGGAGACCTGGGGAGGTTTGGGGAGGCGCCCAAACCTCCCCAAAGGTCGGCAGGAGGAACGGAGACCTGCCGAGGTTTGGGGAGGCGCCCAAACCTCCCCAAAGGTCGGCAGGAGGAACGGAGACCTGGGGAGGTTTGGGGAGGCGCCCAAACCTCCCCAAAGGTCGGCAGGAGGAACGGAGACCTGCCGAGGTTTGGGGAGGCGCCCAAACCTCCCCAAAGGTCGGCAGGAGGAACGGAGACCTGCCGAGGTTTGGGGAGGTTTGGGGAGGCGCCCAAACCTCCCCAAAGGTCGGCAGGAGGAACGGAGACCTGCCGAGGTTTGGGGAGGTTTGGGGAGGCGCCCAAACCTCCCCAAACGTCGGCAGGTCTGCGCGGAGGAACGGAGACCTGCCGAGGTTTGGGGAGGCGCCCAAACCTCCCCAAACGTCGGCAAGTCTCCGTTCCTCCGCGCCCTGCCTGCCTGCTTCTTTCCGCTGCGGAAAGAAGCAGGCAGGCAAGGCGCGGAGTTTGGGGAGGTGCGCGCGCACCTCCCCAAACCTCCCCAAACTTCGGCAGGTCTCGGACGGCGGTGGCTTGGGAGAGGTGCGGGCGATCCCGGAAGCACCAAAGCCTCGGCCGCGCACAAGTCCTCGGTAAGTTTTTTTTGTTGACTGGAGTATAAGCCGAAGTGGAATTTTTCAGCCCAAAAAGTGGGCTGAAAAATTCGGCTTATACTCAAGTATATACGGTACATGTTTTCCTGCTGCCTGCTTACTGGGAATTGTACAGAAGCAAGGATACCCCCTAGAGATGTGTTAAAATTTCAAGCAGATGGGACATGGGAAAGCGCATGAAGAAACAAATGACAAGAAGAAAGAAAGACCAGAGAAGGAACAGCTGGGAATGGAAAGCGGGAATACGCTAGAATTAATTCCACTTAAAGGTAAAAAGAAACAAGATATAAATATAGTTTGTCATTGTCCATTTAGAAATTCACCAGCCCATGTAATGAGGATGTAGCTAACTACCCCAAATGGTGCAAAAGCCACCATTTGGATGAAAGGGACAAGTTATTGTCACTATAGCAGAATATATAGATAGAATCAGATAAAAGGTATCTGACTGAGGAAGGAAGGAAGGAAGGAAGGAAGGAAGGAAGGAAGGAAGGAAGGAAGGAAGGAAGGAAGGAAGGAAGGAAGGAAGGAAGGAAGGAAGGAAGGGCTAAAACAGCACCATATTAATATTTCAAATATGAATGCAATATAACAAAATTTCTCAACTGAGGAATTTGGGGAATGTTGCCAGTTCTTAAAAATTGGTTTTGTGCTTCAAACATTTGAACACTTTAGTAACAGTAGTAGAAAACAGACTCTGATGGCATTGTTTCTATGGAATTGACCTCACTCAGAATTATTTTATACTGGACATCTTCATTTTCATAAGAACATTACAAGCTATCCCTATGACTACACTTATATACTGACATGTCAAGTGTGGATTGCCAGCATATAAAGCCAACAGTGTGTGACAGCCATTCTTATTACTGCAAAGGACATAAATATTCTGAACAATCATAGAAATTACTGCCGGCTGTTTTTATTGCAATCGGGTTAACCTGACATTTCTCTTTATTTATTTATGGATTTCACTGGTAGGAGCAAAAGGTATCCTGACACTCCTTTCAAATAAGTCTTTGCATAGACACTATAGCTAGACCACAAAACTTTCCCCAAACTCACATCGGATTTATAATAAACTTAATGATGGACAGTTTACCCTGAGCCAGGAAAGCAATAAAGTTGCTTGGAGGCTCAATTTCTTTACAAGGCAAGGAGGGTGTTGTTCAGTATCAATAGGCTGTAAGCTTCTGAAGCTGCTGTAGTAATCATTCAGATTCTTGAGCCTTGTTGTATACAGAAATTATCAGTAATTATACATTCTGTTCTACCTCCTAGACTGCTGACTGATTGAGCCACTTAATCAATCTGAGTTATATTTTGGTTCTGACACCAACTGTGACAATGGCAGCTTGATGACTAGACTGGGCATGGGAAGTGTTAAATAGCGAGTTCTTTGGCGCAGGAATGAAGACGAGGTAACTGAGTACAGGGAAACTCATATTTTATTTTGTGCAGAATCTGTACTGGCAAATGGCTGCAACTAGCTGCAATATATAGTCTAGCCCCTAGGCGGCAGCCAATAGGTTTGAAGCAACCATTGCCGCCTAGGGATAGCCAATTATAGTGCTGGAGACTTGTAGTCTGGGTTGCTGGAGAGCTGTTAGCTGCTCCAGCAACCCATGTGGTAATACTAATGAGCCCAGTACATAACACCCCTCCCCTCTTAGATCAGACAATATTAACACAAATTAGTCTCAATGCAATTATCAAGACTCACTATCAAAACACACTAAAATAAAAGTAATAGAAAAAACAACAACCCATATAGGTTACAACGTTATTAAACAATGTCTGAATGAATAGCCTTCAAGGATAGCA
The DNA here is from genome assembly GCF_964194415.1 of Vipera berus. Classification (NCBI taxonomy): domain Eukaryota; kingdom Metazoa; phylum Chordata; class Lepidosauria; order Squamata; family Viperidae; genus Vipera; species Vipera berus. The sequence goes on from NC_138204.1 coordinate 77,360,257, forward strand.
CATTTAAACAGTTATAACATAGTACTAGTTTCTGTAGTATAGTGGCAAACAGCAATAAAACAATATTATAGCTCTTTAATTTACAACGTAATCAGCTAGATATGAAGGAAGCTTGTGTGCCCTAGTGGAATGTCTCAGAGTTCCAATCACTTTGTGGTCTACCAGCTTACCCAGTGGGCTGGGTAGACTTGTATCCGTTTGTGCTCCTGAGTCAAGGGGGTTAGATGCTCTCTGGCTGGCCTCTCCAGGTTTGCCCACCCCAGAGTCAGACTGATCAGCAGAGTAGGTGCAGCAGTTGCTGAAGTTTGGACGGCTTGCTCCTTCAGAGGATCCATGTTGCATTCCAGAACTCCCCACTTCTCCCTCTGGTTCCACCTCAGTTATGAAGGAAAAGTCCTGATAGTCCATGTGAGGACTGGCTTGGCCGCAAGTTTGAGGATCTTGGGAGGGACTTATGATGCAGTCCTCACTTAGTGGCCATTCTGGAAACCGTTTTCTGAGCTGATCAATGTGTCGTCTGACAACTCGCCCTCCCTCCAACCCCACTTCATAAGATAGGGGTCCAGATGCCTTGGTAATTTGACCAGGAACCCACAGATTCCCATGACCATAGTTCCTGGCCCAAACCCAATCGCCCATGTGCAGCCCCCTTGGGGGTTTGGTCGAGAGGCTTCTGCTGCCACTCTATCTGGATGCAACCTGTCCAGTTTAGTGATCAAACGCCTCCCCCAATGTAGTTCTGCAGGACTTTTCCCTGTAGCAGTGCAGGGTGTAGAATGCTGTCAGAGTAGAAAATCTGCCAATCTGTGATGCCAGTCACCTGTGACAATGCGCTTGAGTGATTCCTTTGTGGTCCTCACCATGCGTTCAGCCTGACCATTAAAAGATGGATGAAAAGGTGCGGACATTGCATGTCTGATGATATTAGCTCTAAGGAAGGCCTGAAATTCAGCGGCAGTGAATTGGGCCCCATTGTCTGAAACTAAGACATCTGGCAACCCATGTGGGGCAAAGAATTTTCTCAGCACCTGGATGGTCCTAGCAGTAGTCATGTTAGGAACTGGAATTACTTCCAGCCATTTGGAGTTGCTATCCACTATTATAAGGAAGAGCTGTCGTGAAAGGGCCCAGCATAGTCTATGTGAATCCTAGACCAGGGAGTTTGCGTTTCCTCCCACCTGTGAATTGGAGCCTGTGGCATTTCAGGCCTAGATTGCTGACATGTATAACAACCATGGACTTGTTCTTCAATATCCTTATCAAGGTCAGGCCACCAAAGGTAGCTTCTAGCTAAAGCTTTCATTCTGACAATGCCTGGATGGCCTTCATGTAATGACTGTAAAACCCTGTCTCTTAGAGAAGTGGGAATTATGACTCTGTTTCCCCATAAAATGCACCCCATGTGGGCAAATAACTCATGTCTTCTGAAAAAATAGTTTTGAAATTCAGAACCTGGGCTTTTATCCAACCAGCCCCTGTATACCCATGACAATACTCTACTAAGTATTTCATCTGTGGCAGTTTGTTTGTTTGTTTATTTATTTATTTATTTATTTATTTATTTATTTATTTATTTATTCGGTTTATATACTGCCCTACTCCCAAAGGACTCAGGGCAGTTTACAAGGCAAAATTTAAAAACAATACAATATAAAATTAAAATTAAATTAAATTAACTCTAGCCGCAAAAAATAAAATCACAATTTAAAAACATTAAACCCCTCAGTCCAGACCAGATAGCTCAGAGGCAGGTTTTTAGGTCCTGGCGAAATGAACGAAGGTCGGGGGCAGTCCAGAGTTCCGTTGGCAGTTGATTCCATAGGGCAGGCGCGCCCACAGAGAATGCCCTCCCCCTGGGGATTGCCCGTCAGCAATCCTTGACCGGCAGTACCCTGAGGAGGCCCTCCCTGTGGGAGCACACAGGACAATGGGAAATTGACGCTGGCAGCAGGTGCTCCCTCAGATAATCTGGGCCCATGCCATTTAGGGCTTTATAGGTCATCACCAGCACTGTGAATCTCACCCAGAAGGCAACTGGAAGCCAATGCAGCTCGCGGAGAAGAGGTGTTACATGGGAGTATCGGGAGACTCCCATCACAACTCGCGCGGCTGCATTCTGCACCAGCTGAAGCCTCCGAGTGGTCCTCAGGGGCAGCCCCATGTAGAGAGCATTGCAGTAGTCTAGCCGGGAGGTCATGAGCGCATGAGTGACTGTGCATTGGGCATCTCAGTCCAGATAGGGCCGTAACTGGTGCACCAGGCGAACCTGGGCAAAAGCCCCCCTGGCCACGGCTCCTATATGATCTTCTGAACTGAGCCGTGAATCCAGGAGGATGCCCAAGTTGCGGGCCCTATCAACGGGGGTAACACCTCACCCCCCATAGTTAACAATGGAAAAGATTGGTTAGTCTGAGATGCCGGTATGCACAGCCACTCAGTCTTGGCAGGATTGAGACGAAGCCTGTTTCTTAGTTTGGCCCAATTGTTACTGCGCCTACACATGAAGTTAGAAGTGTCTTGAGAAATAATTGAGACTGCAGAGCCAGAGTCCAATTCCATCATACATGGAACTCCTTGTAGCTCTACCAAGAGCCTGAGTTTAGGTTTGAGGGGGCATCAAGCCCCGGTGCAGCACATGCTTCTATGGCTTCTGAAAAACCCCACACTAACTGGACCCTGGGCCCCAGTATATCTCCTAGTCAGTTCTTCCGATAGGTGTTTGGGTGGCCGGTCTCTCTGGCAGGCTCTGGAAACCAATGCAATGTGGCCTGTCCTTCTGCAAGTTCTGCACATGGCTGATCGGAATCTGCAATCAGCACGAAAATGGTTGCCGCCGCACCCCTTACATCTAGGTAAGAGAGCTGCCTTGGAAGTGTTCTCTCACTGCAGGCTGTTGCGGTGTTGTGCATTGGGTTGCTTTTGGAGTCTGTTGATTTCGGGCTCTTCTTCCTTGGAAGATTCCATGGTGCATTTGGCATCCTCAAGATGGACCATTTCTTCAAACTTTTCATTTTGGCAGGCTGTACTGTTTGAACTGCACCCCCAGTGGCTTTGTCGGCCATCACTTCATCTTGTGCTTCAGAAAACGTTAAGTTTGGTCTAGCAAAGAGTCTGTGCTGAAGCATTCTGTCCCATAGGCCACAGACAATCCGGTCTCGTAGTTGCATTTCTAAATTTGAAAATTTGCAAAGGCGTGTGGCCTGCCTCAGGCCCTCTATGAACTCTGAAGCTGATTTCCCAGGTTGCTGCACTCTTTGGTTGAACTTGAACTGCCAAGCCATTTCAGACATCTTGGGATGGAAATGTCCGGTTAGCTTCTTTTTGAGATCTGCATAGGAGACTGCTTCAATCAGTGTCAGCATGAAAAGGTTCTCAGCCAAATCAAAGGTTGCTGGGCCGCACACACAGAGTAGCGTTGCAGCCTTCAGTCTTCTCCCGCAATCTGATTAGCCCTGAGATAGTTTTCCACCTGGGATAAATAGGAGGGCCATTCCTCCGGGTGCTTCACATTGAATTCTCAAAGTTTCCTGACCTTCAGCATTCTTTCTTTGCTGGTTCCTGCGTTTCCTTCTGAATCCTGCTTCCAGGCTCAGGGAATGAGTCCACTGAGCACGAGGTCACTAGCGTAGCTTGCTAACAGACCTTGAGGGTGGGGGAGAAATCCCTTTTCCCTCAGGTGTGCGCTGCCTTCCCCTCGTAGACTTCAACTCTTTTTTTCAGTGAAGCAGGATCCCACCCTCGTCACCAACATTAAATAGCGAGTTATTTGGCGCAGGAATGAAGACGAGGTAACTGAGTACAGGGAAACTCATATTTTATTTCGTGCAGAATCTGTACTGGCAAATGGCTGCAAATAGCCTGCGGTTTGGACTCTGGTCTTCCGATACGCTACCTCTCGCTGCTGGGCTGCGGAACCAACCAGGTGGTTCTGCCCCAGGCGCCTAATGGATCCGGAACGGTTCCAGATGGCGCTTGGGTCTATACCTATCTCCCTCACTCACAGCCCAGCCGATGCCTTGGTGGAAGCCTGGGAGAGGGCTGCCACCGAGGCACTCGACCGTGTTGTACCCTTGCGACCCCTGACCCGGCGCAGATCCCGATGGGCTCCATGGTTTTCTGTGGAGCTCCGGGAGATGAAGCATCGGAGACGGAGTCTGGAGAGCTGTTGGAGATCCAGCCGGTCTGAATCTGACCGATTGCGACTAAGATCTTTTACTAGGTCTTATCTCACGGCGATGAGGACGGCGAAGTCTAATTACTTCGCTGCCCTCATCGCATCCACAGATAATCGCCCGGCCACCCTGTTTAGGGTGACTCGCTCCCTCCTTAATCAGGAGGTGAGGGAGGAGCCCTTACAGGGGCGGGGCGAGGAGTTTAGTCAGCATCTGGCAGACAAAATTGCTCAGATTCAGGCCGGTTTGGACTCTGACTGGGCAGTCTGATGTGGAGGAATCGAGCGGTCTTGAGAGTAGTATTATCTGGACTGAATTCGACCCTGTGACTCCCGATGAGGTGGACAGGATTATGGGGAGGCTGAGCTCTACCACCTGTTTATTGGACCTGTGCCCCTCCTGGCTGGTTTATTCAGCTCGGGAGGAGACACGAGGCTGGTTCCAGGCAGTGATATCTGCTTCTTTGAGGGAGGGTGTTTTCCTTGCCACCTTGAAGGAGGTGGTGGTGAGACCACTTCTCAAGAAGCCTGCCCTGGACCCGGCTATTCTGAATAACTATCATCTGGTCTCCAACCTTCGCTTTTTGGTGAAGGTTGTTGAGAGTGTGGTAGTGCACCAGCTCCCTCTGTTCCTGGAGGAAACTGATTATCTTGACCCGTACCAATCGGGCTTCAGGCCCGGGTACAGCATAGAGATGGCATTGGTCGCGCTGATGAATAATCTCTGGCGGGCTCGGGACGGGTTGTTCCTCTGTCCTAGTCCTATTAGACCTCTCAGCGGCTTTTGATACCATCGACCATGGTATCCTACTGCGACATCTCAGGGGGTTGGGAGTGGGGGGCACTGTTTTACGGTGGTTCTTCTACCTTCTGGGCCGTTTGCAGTCAGTGTTGATGGGAGGGCAGAGATCCACCCCAAGGCCTCTCATTTGTGGAGTTCCTCAGGGGTCGGTTCTCTCTCCCCTCTTGTTCAACATCTATATGAAGCCGCTGGGTGAACTCATTCGTGGTTTTGGGGTGGGGTATCATCAGTATGCTGATGATACCCAGCTTTTTCTTTCCACCCCGAACCAACTCAGTGATGCCCTCGACGTGATGTCCTGTTGTCTGGAGGCAGTTTGGGTTTGGATGGGGAGAAATAGGCTTCAACTCAATCCTGCCAAGACTGAGTGGCTGTGCATACTGGCATCTCGAGTGAACCATTTGTCTCCATCATTAACGATGAGGGGTGAGGTGTTACCTCCCATTGATAGGACCCGTAACTTGGGTGTCCTCCTGGATTCACGGCTCAGTTTGGAAGATCACATAGGAGCCGCGACCAGGGGGGCTTTCGCCCAGGTTCACCTGGTGCGCCAGTTGCGGCCCTATCTGGACCGAGATGCCCTACGCACAGTCACTCATGCACTCATAACCTCCCGGTTAGACTACTGCAACAGTCTCTATATGGGGCTGCCCTTGAGGACCACTCGGAGGCTTCAGCTGGTGCATAATGCAGCCGCGCGAGTAGTAATGGGAGTTTCCCAATATTCTCATGTAACACCTCTTCTCTGCGAGCTGCATTGGCTTCCAGTTGCCTTCTGGGTTAGATTCAATGTGCTGGTGATGACCTATAAAGCCCTCAATGGCATGGGTCCAGTTTATCGTAGGGAGCACCTGCTGCCAGCATCAGCTTCCCATCGTCCTGTGCGCTCCCACAGGGTTCTGCCGGTTTTGGATTGCCGGCGGGTGATTCCCAGGGGGAGGGCATTCTCTGTGGGTGTGCCCACACTTTGGAACGAACTGCCGATGGAACTTTGGACTGCTCCCGACCTTCACTCGTTTCGCTGGGACCTAAAAACCTGGTTGTTTGAAGTGTCTGGCCTGGACTGAGGGGTTTTAAATTAAATTAATTTTAAAATTAAATTTTAACTTTGTATTAATCCTGTGGGCTAGTATTAATTTAATTCTATTTTATCTTTCCTTTTTGTATTGTTTTAACTTGCCCTGTGAACCGCCCTGAGTCCTTCGGGAATAGGGCGGTATATAAAATCAATTAATAAATAAATAAAATAAATAAATATAGTCTAGCCCCTAGGCAGCAGCCAATAGGTTTGAAGAAACCATTGCTGCTTAGGGATAGCCAATTATAGTGCTGGAGACTTGTAGTTTGGGTTGCTGGAGAGCCGTTAGCTCTCACCATTATAACTATAACTATGCAGTCACAATTCTTGCTTTCTAGGTTAAGGCTTTACTCCAATAATGATGACACTAGGAATAGGCAAATCTAACCATCAGGTTTTAAATCAGACAGGTAATCTTGGTTCCCCATGAGCCTTGGTGGAGCAGTGGGCTAATGCCTCCTTAAGTAACACCAGCTGCCTGCAATTAGTGCAGGTTCGCGTCCCACCAGGCTCAAGGTTGATTCAGCCTTCCATCCTTCCAAGGTAGGTAAAATGAGGACCCAGATTGTTGGGGGCAATTAAGCTGACTTTCTAATAATGCCGCTTGGGGTGTGTGTGAAAGCCCTAATAAGCAGGCATATACATAGAATGAAGGCTACTGCTAAGCTTGTAAGCCGCCCTGAGTCTTCGGAGAAGGGCGGGGTATAAATGGAATTAAAATAAAAAATAAATAAAAAAAACTTAACCCTTGATTGAAAACTCAATTGATTCAATAGAAGCCCCACAGACATTAGACAAGTGTATTTTACTGTAGGTAAAAATTAATCTACATACAAGATGGATTTGCCTACTACAGTATAAATAAATCAAGATTTACCTTGTGCATTTATTTTGATAGCCTTAGAAATATCTAGTCTATGTTGACATAACATTCTCTTTAGCCTGAAAATCAGTGGAATCTTCCTTGCTATTTTCATTCATTACATTGTTTGGTTCTCTGATTAATCCATAGAAATAGAAAGATCAGAGTATCAAATTATTATTTTTTCAAATTTAGCTGCTTTAAGATGCATGGACTTGAACTTGGATTTCAAGGTTCACAAAATTTAAGTTGTATGGATTTCAGGCTGAAGTCCATATCTCTTAAAGTTGTCCAGTGAAAAACCCTGATCTAAATAACCTGAACTCCAGCAATATCAGAGATATTTTCTAAGACCATCCAGTCATTTTTAAATTAAGTGGGCATCTTGTCATAACTGCAGTTCCAGAACCAAACGTGTGAAGTGTATTCCATGCCAGATTTTTCTGATATTCTTTAAAGAATACTTAATAATACTTCTGAGACTAGGGGGAAGTATTGCAAACAAAAGCTTCCAGATTTAATCTCTTATTTATTTATTTTTTCCCTGGTATGGCTGTGAAAGACTTCGTACTGAAACTATGAGGAAACACAACCAGTGATTGCAGGCTCTTCTAGGCTAGAAAGGCAGAAACATGTGACTCTGAATAAAGAAATTTGTTATATTCTTTTTCTAGAAGACAGACTACTGTTCTTGTTTAGTTCCTTTGAAGTTGTCAGGAAAGAAATACATATTCCAGAAATATTATGCAAATGATCATCCCATCATTCATTAGGCCTTCATTAGAGGGAGACAAAAGATTACTACTTAATAATAAACTAAAGATTATAAGTAAAGGAGAAAACTTAATTTGACTTAATTAACACAGAATGGAGCAAAAACATTTAACACTGAATGCATTTGAGGATATATTTGTGAGCAATGGATCCAGAGGTTAATTTTAAAGTAGTTTGCCATTATAGATGAAGAGCTTTTAAGAAATGTTGTTGTTAAAGAGGACCATGTTTTGCCAGATGGGAAAGTGAATCTTAAAGGGGATCTAAAAATGTCAGCCTGCAAGAATGATGTGGAAAAAGCTGCCCCATTGGATATGCAAATGAAACCAGCTGAGGTCTTAAAAACCGAAAAGGATGCACAAGTTTCAAGCCAAAACGTACTTGGAGATAGATAGATAGATAGATAGATAGATAGATAGATAGATAGATAGATAGAGATAGAGATAGAGATAGAGATAGAGATAGAGATAGAGATAGAGATAGAGATAGAGATAGAGATAGAGATGTAAAGGTAAAGGTAAAGGTAAAGGTAAGGTAAAGGTTCCCCTGCACATGTGTGCTAGTCGTTTCCAACTCTAGGGACCAGTGCTCATCTCTGTTTCAAAGCAGAAGAGCCAGCACTTGTCTGAGGATGTCTCCGTGGTCATGCGGCCGGCATGACTAGACACCAAAGACTCACGGAACGCTGTTACCTTCCCACCGTAGTGGTCCCTATTTTTCTACTTGCATTTTTATGTGCTTTTGAACTGCTAGGTTGGCAGAAGTTGGGACGAGTAACAGGCACTCACTTTGTTATGCGGCACTCGGGATTCGACCCGCCAAACTGCCGAACATCTGATCAACAAGCTTAGCATCCTGACCCACTGAGCCACTATGGATTTTTTTGGGAAGGGACAAAGGAAAAGAAAATGAGTTTTGAAATTATTTAAGGGGTTAAAGGTCAAGATTGTAAAAAGTAAAAGGAAGTAATATAATTTTGGTTTATTTGATTAAGGTTAAAATAAATTGTTATTTCTAGTAACTCGTAATGGCCTTTTGCTGACCAGAATGGAATGACAAGGTTATAAGGATCTGTTTATAAATATGAGATGAAATATGGGATAAAGAGATTTTCTTGTTGTATTTTACTTTGTTATATGTTTACTTTTTCTGTACAATCTTTTTTTCTCTCTCTTATTTTTTTTTTGTACTTTGCATTAATTTGTATCTGTTTAACTATAATGCTTTTGTAATGGGATTTTATTATTAAAAATACATTTTTAAAAATCCCTGATGACATTCTTGTTTTAAAAAATTTAAAGTATTTAGAAAAGCTGATAATTGCTTTTGTTGCCATTTCATATCTCCTATTAAAGACTCTCTGTGTAAGTTCAAATGAATGGGTCTGTATCTCCTAAATTGTGATGCTCCTTTCAAAGCCTTTTTAGTATTCATGAAATCATTCAAAACTATTGGCTCTCTCTAATTTTCAGTTCTTGAAAGGGACTTGTAATACTAAAATTAAGATTCAAAAATTCTTTACCACTGGGTTTTCTGCTAGGAAAAGTGCAAGGGAAACCATTTATTGGGGGCAAAAAGCTAGCTTTTGTTTCATCCACTTTCCACTGTGAATGCATGAAGCTTTAAGCTCTTATGATACGTACTGTGAAGTTACTGTGGTGTAGTGTAGACTTTAGGCTTAAAAAGTGTTGCCTGTTGAGCTGTCATCTTTGTTCAATAAAAAAGAGATTAAAAATTATTAAGGACTTCTCTGCAGTTCTTAGATTCAAACACCATATAAGCCTTCCTTCAGTGCACCTGTCCAAAAGAGTGTTGTTGATTCATGCCTGCAACCAAGTTTGGAATATAAAGCTATAAAACTAAAAACAAGTCAACAAAGGAAATTAGCAGCAAGTAATATCAAAAGATGGATAATAGGCAATTTCATGTAAATACTATGTATGTTTTTAGAATGAAATTCCAAGTATAAAAGGATGAGACTTATAGTCCTTGAAAGCTCATATGTGGTTTTTTTTGAGGTGCCATCAATTCTGCTAATTTGCTCCATAGAAATCTGTAATTTAAATGGTGTTTCTGATTATCCAGAATCCACAGAATATAAACATAGATATTTTCCATTTTCACACAGAATTGTATGGAACGTGATGTACAAAGGTTGCTAGGGCTCTGTGAACAATTCAAATGTATGCTCATGTGTATATTGATGTGTGTGTACTTAATTGATTCAAATAGAACTTACATTAAAATAAACCATTTTTAGGACACATTGAGTAGAAAAAAAGAGTCCATTGATCAAAATCCATTGCTTAAAGCATGGGTGTCAAACTCACCGTGTCGCATTGACATGTCGTGATATATCGGGACTTTTTTCGCATTGCTGGAGCTGGGGTGGTGTGGCCTCGGCATGATGTGACCAGCCAGCAAGCCAGCAGTTTGACACCCCTGGCTTAAAGCACCAAAGTGTCATGTCTTCTGGAAGATTCAGGAGAGATATGTCCATGAAGATTCTCAGTCATCCAGGTCATAGTTATCCCAAAGGTACTTTCTTTCAAAAGTCAACTGGACTTTCTTGTTTTGCTTGAAGACACTGCCTCAACATGACAAGTGGAGAAAGAAAACAACCACTTCACAAATGCATGGCACAACATAGGAGAACAAACCCATCAGGACAAGATTCAGTAGTCCATCTGCATTTGAAAGAGAAAGAGCACTCTTTTGAAGACAGCAAAATCCACATTCTGGACAGAGATTACCAATGGTTTTAAAAAGGGGTCAAAGACTGAACAGACCTCTCTCAACAGAGGGGCAGGGATACATAATCACCTATCTCCTGTTTACAACACAACCCTTTCAGCAATTCCAAGAAGGTTCCACACCCATTTGTTCAGATGACCCTGAAGGCAAAAATAAACCTCCAAGTGGCCTTAATGACTCTCAGAAAGAATGCTAACAACCAGATGACTGCAAGGAATAAAAATCCTTCCTTTCCCACCACTCAGTCAGAACTGAAGAAGCTTCTTGGATGAGAAAGGAAACTTTCTTCAAAGGAAAAACAAGAATATTTGGAAAGATATTTCTAATTCCCAAAGTATTCCTCCAAATAATTCACATAGTTCTAGGATTCGCATACCATCATAAATATACACATGTACACGTGCAGGAATCACACATAGTGAATTCATCAAAACTGAAGGCTTTTGAAGTTTAGAGTCACTTCATGCAAACTTGAGTTTTTACTTCTGAATGTGAACTGAGCTTTTAAGCCCTCTTCAAATGTTCTTATGAACACCTGGAAGGAATGAAGAAACTCAGACTCTGAAGACTGTATTAGTTCAAAAGTTCTTTTCAAATGGTGCATTGAATAGATGAGCTGTTCTGAGATAAAATATATACATCACAAACTTTTCTGCACTAAGTGGCCAAATCTGTACAGAATATTTGGAAGAGCCAAGATGGTGGACAGGCAGCAAAGGCTGTAAAGAGCTCCTCCAAAAGTAAAAGCTTTTTTTTTTTACCCTTTTAACCCTGCATTTTAACCTACTTTTAACCCATTTTATACATATATAGTCCTGTTCAAAGGAAGAAGTCTCCAATTCAGGCCTATTTAAAGCTAATGGGGCTCACACTTGTGTTTGCATTTCCCAAGTGAAGGCACTAGATATAGTCATAAGACTGGTCTTCTGAGGTTGGCAACTACTATAGAACACAATGAGGTTGTTTATTTTCCTGAAGAATTTCTACTGCCTTTTGGGAGCCTTATAAACTACAATTAGGGTTTCAGGAATGGTAATTTCCCTGATTGTTTTACTTTTTAGCAAAGATATAACTAGCCCATAGGCTAAACATTTCAGCATGAAGTAGGATTGAACCATTGTTGGTTAATAGAGTCAAGCAACATTTAAGCTCACCCTTTAGAGGTTTTCACTCTGTTTATAATTAGTCCAGGCATTCCACAGGGGTGGAGAAAAGCTTTATTGCCTTGTGCATGTGCTCTAAATCAGGACTTTCAAGACGAGCTGGGTTTATTTTTTTTCATCCAACATTTTACCCTATTTAATAAATCTCCCATAACATTGTGAAACAGCTCAAAAGTACTTCCCACAACTATTGGTGCCACTTACCTTGATTAATTTCTTTGCAAATTTCTTTGTAAATTGCAGTGACCACCTGACATTACCAGCCAGGTATGATTTATACTATAGCATCTTCCCTTTAGCCATTTCTTTTGCTTTATTAGGCGGTTTCTGCTGAAGACATTTCAGGGAATGAACAACAATGGCAGGGGTTTTTCTTATTTTTATTTTTTGAATCAACAGGAAAAAGTCTGTGACTATATAAATGTAGCCCCCCCAAAAAGTTGTTTTCCTGTTGATTCAAAACATAAAAACAAGGGGAAAAAACCCTGCTGTTTGTTCCTTGAACTAAGTCTCCAAAACAGCTCTGCTACACTTAGTTGAAAAAATATTATATCTGGTGTGTTGCCTCATTATTCCCAAGCTCCATTTTTTTTTTTTTTTTGCATTTGGACATTAAAAACTCCGAGGCTACATCAGAGACAACTAGTTCATTTAATCCAGGAGTTCCCAACCAAGGTGCTTCGCACCCCCTGTGGGTGTGAGATGATATTCCAGGGGGTGCAAAAACCTGGCTTTTCAAAATTATAATGTATATGCATAATCTGTTGCTGTTATTTCAAAGTTTTGTGAAGGGTGTGAGAATATATCAGAAGTGTTCTAGGGGTCCAGGGTATAGAAAAGGTTGGGAACCACTGATCTAGTCCAAGTCTCTGATTTACGCCAATGAATAAAAAAAATGCTTCGTGCAAGTACTATATATATCTTAGATTTTTAAGAAGAATATTCCCAGTATTCTAGTTCCTGAATTACCAAGGGATTCAGGGAGGTAAGTACAGATAGTCCTCGACTTAAAACCGTTTGTTTAGTGACCATTCAAAGTTACAATGGCACTGAAAAAAGTGACATGACCATTTTCCACACTTATGACTGTTGTGACATCCTCGTGGTCATGTGATCAAAACTCGGATGTTTGACAACTGGTTCATATTTGCTGTGTCCCAGGTCATGTGATCCCTTTTTTCAACCTTCTGAAAAGCAAAGTTAATGGGGAAGTCAGATTCACTTAACAACCATGTTACTGACTTAACAACTGCAGTGGTTCACTTAACATCTGTGGCAAGAAAAGTCATAAAAGGGGGCAGAATTCACTTAACAAATATCTCACTTAGCAACATACACTTTGGGCTCAATTGTGGTCATAACTTGAGGACTACCTGTATGTGTTGGCTAAAGACATCCAGTAGTTTGTGCATTCTTTGAGTTTTGAACACTATTTTTGAATGTGACTTGCCATGAGATCTCAGCAGTAAATTGAGCATCAATGCACTTGGAATTGTTGCTACCCATTAGTTTACAGCCCCAAACATTCTGTCTATAGAATCAGTTGAAAGAAACAAAGTTGTAATCCAGGAAAGAACTCTTAATAATAAGTAATTCTCATTTTATGCAAACATGAAATTGATAAAATGCTATTATTTTCTATTGACTCATTGAATCAGAATCAACCCTTGAACAAACACTTCCTGGTATTAAATCAAATACACAGAAATACCCCAAGACAGAAGACTACCTGAACTGCATTTAAAATTGCTTGAAATATTGTGGCAGTAAAGCAAGAAACAGATAGATGGGCATCTGACAAGCTTTCCCAAAAACTGGTCAATGGATTCTTTCATAGTTATTTCATAGTTACTTTAACCTACCATCTTTAAGCTTTAGACATCTAGAAGCCATTAATGCAAGTGTTAAGATTATATTGGGAACCTTTCGCTATTTAATTTCTGAAACAAAACAAGCCGTACCCATTGAATAAATTGCAGCTTCCATTAGAAATAGAACTTTGTTTCAAAATTACTTTTAATGGCAAGCAAAGTAATGGAAGGAAGGTTACTTATCCTTTTATCTTTTGCACCGGCATTTGCCTACTCTTTTCAAAATGTCCTTAGACATTTGCACACCTCAAAATCTCTCCTGAGTCTCCTGAATAATGCATGGCTGCTACAGTGAAGGAACAGAAGGAAGTTGCTGTGAACTTTCTTAAATTAATTTCTTTCAGAAGGCTAGTATTATCTGACAAAGTTCTTCATGGCTTGAAATCACTGTATCTGAAGGATATGTATTTTTATGTGAGGCCCAATATTATCTTTGGAAGCTCTTTTCTATGTTTCAGAGATTTATATAATGAAAGGAATTTGTTTTCCTCTTTCTAATTTCCAAAGTAAGCTTAATACTTCCTTAAATATATAAAGCAAAGTTTTAAGATGGAGAATCTCTTTTACAAATCCTCATTAAGTCAAACTTTAAGTCAAATGGTATTACGTATACTGATCTTTGCATAACCAACTATTCCTCTACTACTTGATATGTACTGTTTGCCTTCAGAGAAATGAGAATTTCATCCCTGGTGAACTGCTTTCAACTCACGTTAGCGAGAAATGAATTGCAAAGCAAAACATAAAACTTGGATAAATCTGAAGTGTAAATAGTGCTATCTCTTATCATGCAAAAAAACAAAGCTTGAGTGAATTATTCACTGTGAATTATTTGTCCAGATCTCTTCATTACACATTAGATGATTATATATCAACAAATCCTCTTTCCAGGGTACCTTCAAACATGTAGAAATTTGGCAAGCCAAAGTACAAAGTTCAATCAGGATGACCCCACCAGGTTTCCGTGTGCTGCACCAGCCTCGGGCTCAGGGTAGGGGCGGTGGGGTGGCAGTTGTCATTAAGGAGGCCCTTTGTCCACAGGAGGCCTCTGCCCCTCAGATAGATGGGTGTGAGTCTCTCCTTCTGAGGTGGGACCCTGGAGGTCAGTTGGGCCTGTTGCTTGTGTACCTATCTCCCAGCTGCGTGACAACGGCCCTGCCCGGGCTACTTGATGCTCTCTCGGGGTTGGCGGTTGAGTTTCCCAGACTTATTGTTCTGGGTGATTTCAACCTACCTTCCCTGGGGGTGTGTGTCAGGGGTGGCTCGAGAGTTCATGGCTTCCATGATGGCCATGGACCTGACCCAGATAATTCAGGGTCCGACTCAGGAGGGGGGAAATGCGCCCAACCTTATTTTTATCTCTGGGAAGTGGCTTAATGATCTGGGTGGGGGTTCCCCCACTGTTCAACCCCTTTCATGGACCGATCATTATCTCCTACGGCTTGGCCTTCGTTATGCCACCTCCCGTCGCTGGGATGCGGAACTGACTCGGTGGTTCTGCCCCAGGCGCCTGATGGATCCGGAAAGGTTCCAGATGGCGCTTGGGTTGATTCCTACCTCTCTTTCCCACAGCCCGGTCGGGACCTTGGTGGACGCCTGGCAACGGGCTGCCTCTGAGGCTCTCGACTGTGTTGTGCCTTTGCGGCCTCTGACCCGGCGCAGGTCCCAGTTAGCCCCTTGGTTCTCCGTGGACCTGCGAGAGATGAAGCGCCGGAGGAGGGGCCTAGAGAGCAGTTGGAGATCCAGTCAGTCCGAATCTGACTGAGCACAGTTAAGATCTTTTACTAGATCTTATCTTGTGGCCAGTGCTTTTTTTGTAAAAGAAAAAGGTGCCAGAACTCACACATGTCATACAACCCACCTTGCCTACCCTACAAGGTTCCATCCAAAAAAGGTGCCGGAACTCCATTCTGGGCATTCTATGACAAAAAAAGCCCTGCTTGTGGCAATGGAAGTGGCAAAGTGTGCTTACTTCAGCACTCTCATTGCGTCCGCAGATAACTGCCCGGCTGCCCTGTTTAGAGTGACCCATTCCCTATTGAATCAGGGGACGAGGGAGGACCCTTTGCGAGGATGAGTTGAGGAATTTAGTCAGCATCTGCTGGACAAAATCACTCAGATCCGGACCAGCCTGGACTCCGAATGGGCAGTATCTGACGGGGGAAAAGCGACAGGTCTTGTTGATACCATTTGGGAGGAGTTCAACCCTGTGACTCTGGATGAAGTGGACAGAATCATGGGAAGACTGAGTGCCGCCACGTGTTTGTTGGACCTGTGTCCCTCCTGGCTGGTGTATGCAACTCGGGAGGTTACACGAGGCTGGCTCCAAGCGGTTATCAATGCTTCTTTGAGTGAGGGGTGCTTCCCTGCCACCTTGAAGGAGACGGTGGTAAGGCCCCTCCTCAAGAAGCCTGTCCTGGACCCAGCTATTTTGAACAACTTTCATCCTGTCTCCAACCTTCCCTTTATTGCGAAGGTTGTTGAGAGCATGGTGTCGTGGCAGCTCCTGTTGATTCTGGAGGAAACTGAGTATCTGGACCCATGCCAATTGGGTTTCAGGCCCAGGTACAGCACGGAGACGGCATTGGTCGCGCTGGTGGATGATCTCTGGTGGGCCTAGGATAGGGGTTATTCCTCAGTCCTGGTCCTATTAGATCTCTCAGCGGCTTTTGATACCATCGACCATGGAATCCTGCTGCAACATCTCGAGGGGTTGGGAGTGGGAGGCACTGTTTTATGGTGGTTCTCCTCCTACCTCTCGGGCCATTCGCAGTTGGTGTTGGCAGGGGGGCAGAGGTCGACCCCGAGGCCCCTCACTTGTGGGGTGCCTCAGGGGTTGGTCCTCTCTCCCCTCCTGTTCAACATCTATATGAAGCCACTGGGTGAGATCATCCATAGTTTCGGAATAAGGTACCATCAATATGCTGATAATACCCAGCTTTTCATCTCTACCCCGAACCAACCCAGTGATGCCCTCGAGGTGATGTCCCATTGCCTGGAAGCGGTATGAGTCTGGATGGGGAAAAACAGGCTCCAACTGAACCCGGCCAAGACCAAGTGGCTATACGTACCGGCATCTCGGGTAATCCAGGATATTCCATCTTTGGTTATGGGGGCAGAGGTGTTACCCCCCGTTGAAAGGGCACGCAACTTAGGCATCCTCCTGGATGCACATGGCCAGGGGGGCATTTGCCCAGGTTCGCCTGGTGCGCCAGTTGTGCCCCATCTGGACTAAGATGCCCTACGTATGGTCACTCATGCGCTCGTTACCTCCCATATAGACTACTGCCCTTGAAGACCAACCGAAGGCTTCAACTGGTGCAGCATGCGGCTGCGCGGGTTGTGATGGGAGCGTCCCGATACTCCCATATTACACCCCTCCTGTGTGAGCTGCATTGGTTACCGGTTGTCCTCTGGGTGAGATTTAAGGTGCTGGTTCTTACCTATAAAGCCCTACATGGCTTAGGTCCGGGATATTTGCAGGACTGTCTGCTGCCAGGAATGACTGCCCATCGCCCTGTGCGCTCACACAGGGAGGGCCTCCTCAGGGTGCCATCAGCCAATGTCGACTGGCGACCCCCAGGGGGAGGGCCTTCTTTGTGGGGGCACCTGCCCTTTGGAATCAACTCCCCTTGGAGCGCCGTATGGTCCCGGATCTCCGTTCCTTTCGTTGCGACCTTAAAACATGGCTTTTTCAACAGGCTGACCTGGACTGATGGAAGGGAGGTTTTCTTAATTTTGTTTTATTGTGTTTTTAATCGGACTATTTATGGGATAATTTGATTTAATACCTTTTAATGTTTGTATTTTGTGTTTTCATTGTTGTTAGCTGCCCTGAGTCCTTTGGGAGATAGGGCGGCATACAAATCCCAACCATAAATAAATAAATAAATAAATAAATAAATAAATAAATAAATAAATAAATAAATAAATAAATAAATAAATAAATGCTTAGGATAAGATTTTTGTGTATTGCAAGAAAAGTTACTACAGATTATAATCTGCCCATCATTAGAATGGGAAAATTATATGGTGGGTTTGTCCAGAAGGATGACCTGCACATAGGAGAGGCACAAGGAAAGGCAGTGAAATATAAAGGAGCAGGCAAAAAGAGCCACTTGATGAGAAAAGAGACAGATGACAGAAGCCAGACAGTTGTAAAGGGACACATTATATAGGTCTAATAAATGATGTTGCTTTTGGAATATGGTGCTAATATTTGCCATTAAGGTGGACTTGAGTCCTGTTAGAAGAAGAAAAAAGTAGAAATGATGAATAGTCATAATAGGTGGTATCACTATGTAGTAAGTCATAGTACTATCAGAAGTTCCATTCCTGAGAGAAAGAGGAGAAGGAGAAGGAGAAGGAGAAGGAGAAGGAGAAGGAGAAGGAGAAGGAGAAGAAGAAGAAGAAGAAGAAGAAGAAGAAGAAGAAGAAGAAGAAGAAGAAGAAGAAGAAGAAGAAGAAGAAGAAGAAGAAGAAGAAGAAGAAGAAGAAGAAGAAGAAGAAGAAGAAGAGGAGGAGGAGGAGGAGGAGGAGGAAGAGGAGGAGGAGGAGGAGGAGGAGGAGGAGGAGGAGGAGGAGGAGGAGAAGAAATATTTCCTGGGGAGTATAATCCATAACCTTGCCTAGTCCACATCCTTTTTGCTTTCTTTTGGCCAGCACTTTGGTCACTGTAATTGTGAATGCCAATAAAATAAACTTTGTTGCATCTAATTCCAAACCCTCTGTTTTTGTTTTTGTTTTTAAATGTAAGTGGGCATTTACTCCATACCACGTGTTTTCTTGTTCCTATTCAGAGCACCATTCCTTTAAGAGTAATCTGTAATCTAAAAACATGTGTATCATTGATGTATGGAAATTCAGCAAGTAGGGATGGGACAAGAAAAAAACTGCAGCCACTTCTTTTGCCCTTCTGACATTCAATTTATTTGAATAGATCACTTTTGCAACACTTCTGACCTGATGAGTAAAGAATGGGCTGTGGGACACACATGAAGTCAAAACCATAGGGACGTGCAGACAAGAGGGGTGAGGAACAATAAGGGTGCAACCATGGAGAGCCCTGACTGCAAACCCTATTTCTCACCCCATGCTCTAATAACCCCTGGACAAGGTTTCTCTTTTCACCAAAGACCAATGCTACCTGGGCCAAAACAATGACAATATCATACACCTCCATGCCAAAGACCAAGGCAATATTTTGTTGTTGGCTTGAGCAAAAGAAAGAAGGGGGAGAAATATTCCATTCTACCCTTTTTGTAATCCTCTCCACCATCACCAATTCTTTAAATAAAAGACATAAATAGGGCAGGACTGCTAAGTACAACAGTCCCAGTCAGAGACAAATTACTCAGGCATAATTAAGTTACAGTAGAAGAATGGATTAATATTCTTTAGCAAATACTGTATCACTTAAATCAGACATGTCAAACACAAGGCCCGGGGGCCAGATCCGGCC
This sequence comes from Vipera berus, assembly GCF_964194415.1. Taxonomy (NCBI): domain Eukaryota; kingdom Metazoa; phylum Chordata; class Lepidosauria; order Squamata; family Viperidae; genus Vipera; species Vipera berus. Next base: position 77,379,193 of record NC_138204.1, read on the forward strand.
TGTGAAGTGGTTTCATGCGGCCCACGAAGCCATCCTGGAAACAGTGAGGGAACAGCCCCCACTGCCTTGGCCCTGGCCCAGAGACCCTTCTCCTGCCAGAGACCCTCAGATCTGTCCCACTCCTGCCCCGGCCCCCATAGGCACCCTTGAACGATGTATTGCTGGACATGCCCACCCAGTAGTCCATACACACTTTAGCCATGCCCACCCAGTAGGCCACACCCACCCAGGCCACACCCACCCGGCCCCCTGAGGGCAACTGCAATGCTGATGCGGCCCTCAATGCAATTGAGTTTGACACCCCTGACTTAAATGAATCCTTTAAATAAAAGTCTAATATAGTCATTTCTCTTCTGTATTCAGACCTTTTCCATGATAAAGATCTTGTAGAAAGTGACTGTCAGCAACCAAATGATTCCATATTGTTACATTCTACTTCCAACTTGGCATAAATCCCAACATTAATAAAACCATATTATTTTCCTTCCAGTAATTAAAACAAGGTGATCATTTTTACACTAATAAAGATTTCAGGCAACTAGAAGCTAAAAAATGGGAGGGACAATTCTCACTTTAGTAAGGTGATACTTTGATCAATAAAGAACAGATTGCTTTCAAATGACGAACTGGTGGTGCTAGTTCTTTCAGTCAAAATAATGAACTTTGAGAACAAATTGCAACTCATTTTGTGAGTCAGAAAAAGAAAATTCAGACAGGCTATTTATTTTTTAGGGATTTTTACGGGATTTTAAAGAAATGATGTCTATCAACACAGTGCATGAAGCATTGAGGCTAAATAATTATTAGTTTTCTCTTTTTCTTCAGACTTCTGAAGCTTATATTGAGAAATATTGAGAATATTTGAGAAGCTGGATCATTTAGCAGTATGCCCTTAAATCTAACACAAGATCGGATTGGATTGCATTGTATTTGAACTGCATTTGGGGCCGATTGGATCTGCATTGCTTTTCAGCAGTATTTCAACTGCTCAGAGCTGCTGGGAAGTGCTACATTATAATTATATAACTAAAAATTGAAAACAGCAGTGGTACATTCAGGGCAAGTGTGTCTGAGATTTCTTGTATCTAAGAATGTCTGGCTTCATTCAGTGCAACAATGCAGCTGTCTTTCGCAGTACCCTTTGCAAACTTGGAAACTGTCCTATCTGTAAACAAATCACTAGTTTACAAGGACAGATTATTTATCTAGGGTCTGTAATCTGTGCCCTTCAGGCAGAAATTAGGTGTCCAGTTCAGCCCTTCTACCCTATTGAGCCTCCGTGCCATCAGCCCCCTCTACCACAAAGATCCTGCAGGAGAAGGGCAGTGTGGACAACCGTGGGATCTAGCATGGTGAGATCTGTGAACCATAAACCCAAAGCTTTCGCTATGTCCCTGCACAACAGATACAGTGCCTTTTCTGACCTTAATAGGGACATTAAGGAGATAGGTAAAGGTATCTGTGATAATAACTCAAATAAGCAGGGGATCATGGTCCAAGATGAAAAACTTGTTTTTGACAGGGAGAAGTGCGAATCTGGTATTACAGACCAGTCATGCAAGAACAGAAAGGCATCCAAAAAGAGAAGCCACCTTCTCGTTGGTGATTCAATTATAAGGGATGCAAATTTAGGAAAGGACAGAGGTTTCGAAAGAGGTCAGGTGTCTTCCAGGTGCTACTGCCAGTAGGGACAAGAAGCGTATTTCTAAAATAATTAAGAATGCCAGCAAGGACTGTGATGTGGACGCTATTGTACCTCTTGGCACTAATGATCTGTCCCCAAAAGATGTACTCTCTGTGCAGAATGATTTCCAGAGCTTGGGGCAGGAACTTAGCAGAATAGGCTGTAGGCTTACTTTTTCAGAGGTTTTATCAGTGTATAAGGAGCAAAATGGAAAAGGCCAGCATATAGCAGAATTTAATATATGGCTAAAGAAGTGGTGTAAAGGAGAAGGCTTTGGTTATATTAGTCACGATGTCTATAGCTGGTCCAATGAAAAAATGTACAAAAGAGATGGTCTGCATCCATCCAAGAAAGGGACTGAGTTACTTGGCAATAAATTCACAGCTTTTCTGGAGGAACATTTAAACTAAACAATGGGGACAGTGAGTTAATTGATACAGAACATCACTGTCCCTGACAATCTAAGAAAATAGGGGAAGTCAGGCACCACACAAGTTATGTAGCAAGTAAACACTGGGTCAGTCATAAAGGACTCAAATGTCTATACACCAATGCACAGAGTATGAACAGTAAGCAGGGTGAACTAGAAATTAAGGTAAATGAGAGTGGATATGATATTGTTGCCATTACGGAAACATGATGGGATGAAACCCACAAATGGAACACACAGCTAGAGGGATTTAAACTATTTAAAAGAAACAGATTAAACAAAAGAGGAGTTGGAGTTGCACTCTATATAAGAAATAAATTTATCTCTGCAGAAATAGAGCACAACAATGATGAAAACTGTAAACTTGAATGCATTTGGGTCAATATAAAAGGGGGGAAAATAACATTGCCATAGGTGTATACTATAGACTGCCCAACCAAGCAGAGGAAATAGATGAACTTTTTGCTAGTCAGCTAACTAAGGTATGTAGGAAGCACATCACAATAGTAATGGGGGACTTTAATTACCCTGATATCAACTGGGAGACAAACTCTGCACCAAGTGGAAGATCAAACAGATTCCTGACAAACCTAGTAGACAACTTTCTTTCCCAAAAAGTAGAGAAGGGAACTAGGGGATTAGCTATATTGGATTTAATTCTCACTAAAAGAAATGAAATGATAGAAGGTGTCAAAGCCACAGGAACCTTGGGGGGAAGTGATCATGCAATATTGGAATTCAACATTCTGGAAGCACAAGCATTAGAACACAGTCAAACTAGAGTCTTGGACTTTAAAAGAGCTAATTTCAATAAACTTAGAGAGACCTTGGGGAGAATTCCATGGATGAGAATCCTAAAGGGGAAAACAACTCAAGAAGCTTGGGAAATTTTGAAAAGTGAGATAATAAAGGCCCAGTCTAGCACAATACCAACAAAGAAGAAAAAATAACAGCTCTCAAAAGAAACCAGCATGGCTGCATAAAGAACTCTCTGATAAATTGAAAGATAAAAGGGACAAGTATAAGAAGTGGAAAGAGGGGCACATAACTAAGGTAGAATATCACCAAATAGCCCGTGCCTGCAAAGATGAAGTGAGGGAAGCTAAGGCTCAAAATGAACTAAGGCTTGCGACCACAGTCAAAAATAACAAAAAAGCTTATTTCAATATATAAAAAAAACAAGAAAAAAGTTAAGGAAATGATTGGTACATTAGTGGGGGAAAGTGACAAGAAGGTGACAAGCAACAGGGAGAAAGCAGAACTATTTAACTTGTTTTTTTGCATTTGTCTTTACACAAAGGGAAAAAAAACAGTCCAACCTACCAAAACCAGTGCCATAAAAAACAGAATAGAAACGCAAGTTAAGATAGGCAAGAAAATGGTAAGTGAACACGTGTCCAGCCTAGACGAGTTCAAATCACCAGGACCAGATGGATTACACCCCAAAGTTCTCAAGGAACTGGCAGACGTGATCTCAGAACCACTGAACTATATTTTTCCAAGATCCTGGAGCACTGGGGAACTACCAGAGGACTGGAAGAGAGCTGATGTAGTTCCCATCTTCAAAAAAGGGAAAAAAATAGATCCAGGAAACTACAGACCTATCAGCCTGACCTCAATACCTGGGAAGATTCTGGAAAAGATAATCAAACAACAAATCAGCGAACACCTTGATGCAAACAAGGTCATCACTAAAAGTCAACATGGGTTTGTCAAAAACAGATCATGCCAGACAAACCTTATTACATTCTTTGACCAAGTGACAAAATTAGTGGACCAGAGGAACGCTGTAGATATAATTTACTTGGACTTCAGTAAGGCATTTGATAAAGTAGATCACAACCTACTACTTGATAAGATAGAAAAATGTGGGTTAGATAGTATTACCAACAGATGAATTCCTAGCTGGCTGACAGGCAGTAGTGAGCATGTGGTCCTCAATGGAACTGCATCTACATGGAAAGAAGTGTGTAATGGGGTGCCCCAGGGCTCTGTTCTGGGCCCAGTGCTCTTCAACATTTTCATCAACGATTTGGATGAGGGAATAGATGGGGAACTCATTAAATTTGCAGATGACACCAAGCTGGCAGGAATAGCCAATACTCCAGAAGATAGGCTGAAAATACAGGAGGATCTGGACAGACTCGAACACTGGGCACTATCTAACAAAATGAAATTCAATGGTGAAAAAAGTAAGGTTCTACATTTAGGCAGGAAAATCAAATGCACAGGTATAGTATAGGTGGTACCTTGCTCAATAGTAGTAACTGTGAGAGGGATCTCGGAGTCCTAGTAGGCAATCACTTAAATATGAGCCAGCAGTGTGCTGCAGCTGCCAAAAAAGCCAACGCATTGTAAGGCTGAATTAACAGAGGGATAGAATCAAGATCACGTGAAGTACTAATACCACTTTACAATGCCTTGGTAAGGCCACACCTGGAATAGTGCATCCAGTTTTGGTCACCACGATGTAAAAAAGATGTTGAGACTCTAGAAAGGGTACCGAGAAGAGCAACAAAGATGATTGGGGGACTGGATGCTAAAACATATAGGGAACGGTTGCTTGAATTGGGTATGTGTAGTTTAACTAAGAGAAGGGTGAGGGTGACATGATAGCAGTGTTCCAATATCTCAGGGGCTGCCACAAAGAAGAGGGAGTCAAGCTATTCTCCAAAGCACCTGAAAGCAGGACAAGAAGCAATGGATGAAAACTATTCAAGGAGAGAAGCAACCTAGAACTAAGTAGAAACTTCTTGACAGTTAGAACAATTAACCAGTGGAACAACCTGCCTCCAGAGGTGGTGAATGCTCCAACACTGGAAGGTTTTAAGAAGAGACTGGACAGCCATTTGCCTGAAATGGTATAGGGTTTCCTGCCTGAGCAGGGGGTTGGACTAGATGACCTCCAAGGTCCCCTCCAACTTCTTCTTCTTCTTCTTCTTCTTCTTCTTCTTCTTCTTCTTCTTCTTCTTCTTCTTCTTCTTCTTCTTCTTCTTCTTCTTCTTCTTCTTCTTCTTCTTCTTCTTCTTCTTCTTCTTCTTCTTCTTCTTCTTCTTCTTTTTCTTTTTCTTTTTCTTTTTCTTTTTCTTTTTCTTTTTCTTTTTCTTTTTCTTTTTCTTTTTCTTTTTCTTTTTCTTTTTCTTTTTCTTTTTCTTTTTCTTTTTCTTCTTCTTTTTCTTCTTCTTCTTCTTTTTCTTTTTCTTTTTCTTTTTCTTTTTCTTTTTCTTTTTCTTTTTCTTTTTCTTTTTCTTTTTCTTTTTCTTTTTCTTTTTCTTTTTCTTTTTCTTTTTCTTTTTCTTTTTCTTTTTCTTCTTCTTCTTCTTCTTCTTCTTCTTCTTCTTCTTCTTCTTCTTCTTCTTCCTATTATTATTATTATTATTATTATTATTATTATTATTATTATTATTATTATTATTATTATTATTATTATTATTATTATTATTATCAATTTCAAATGGCATACCACATGCAGATATCTGAGAGTTAGTCCAATGAACTCCCTTGAGTTATTTGAAAAGATATAATCCAATCAGTCTCATTTTAAATTCCATTATTTACATAATACTCTTTCATAGCCTGATACCAAACATATGTGTTGGACCACAGGTTATCCTGTGTTCTGCCAGACTGATCTTCAGATCTACTGATCTGAATGTGATCTACTCAGGCACATGTGTATACATAAAAAGTTCACTGTGGACTACCATATTTTCCAGCGTATAAGACAACTTTTTAACCCATGAAAATCTTCTCAAAAGTCAGGGGTCGTCTTATATGCCGGGTGCTGAAACTTTAGGGACAGGGCTGGCTGGAAAACCTGGAGCGGATCTCCCATTTAGTCTGCGCAGGGAAAGTGGGACCAATTGGAGAAGAAGCTGCAGTCTGTGATTTTTTACAGGCTGGGGTCTGGGCATCTTTCCTTCTAAAGTAGAAGAGCAGCTGTAGTCTATCCCAACTTGAAAGGCAGGTGGGGAATGCAGCAGTCAGAGCAGCTGCTTAGCTCTAAGGACACATTTGACTCAGGAACTGGGCGGGCTGGCTGGAAAACCTGGAGCGGATCGCCCATTTGGTCTTTTTTTTTTTAAAAAAAAATCCCATTTATAACCCGCCCTTCTCCGAAGACTCAGGGCGGCTTACAATTTAAAGCACAAATCAATGTGCTTAGCAATAGCCTTCATTCTATGTATATGCCTGCTTATTAGGGCTTTCACCCCCCCCAAGCAGCATTATTATTTTTTTTTTTGCCGGCTCCAAAGATGGCGGACGTGCTGGGGAGAGCTCCGTAACCCCCCAGTGGTAAGGCGTCCCCCCAGGAGCCCCCAGGGATGTCATCAGACCCCTGGGGTGGGGTCAGAAGTTTGGGCAGCTGAATTGGGCAATGTGCCGCCCGCTGCCTCCACGAATCAGCTGTAGGGGTGCCGGGACATCTCCCCCCCACCGCCTGGGCCGTTGGCGGCCGTTTTAAACGGGGCCAACATCTTCGCTCTGCCTCAGCCGCCTGATCTACTCCGGGCGGCGGCGGCGTCTCCGAAGGATCAAAGGAGACGCCGCAGATCATCTGTGAGGCGGAGGCGGCGACAGCGAGGACAACAGCGGCGGTGAGAGCGAGAGAGAGATCATCTTCCCCAGGGGGCTTAAAACAGCGGTGGCGGTGGCGGTGGCGGCGCGGCATCTCCGGCCCGCCCCCTGAGCCGCTGCAGCTGTACAGCCATCTGAAGTGAGGCCAACGCCTCCGCACTACCACGGCTCCCTGATCCACTCCCGGGCAGCGGCGGCGTCTCCGAGGATCAGAGGAGGCGCCGCGGATCAGCTGGGTGGCGGAAACGGCGGCAACGGAGACGACGGCGGCCGGGACTGCTTCTCCAGGCCCAGTCGATCACCTTCCCAGGGGCCTTGACAGCGGCGGTAGCGCTCGCGGCGTGGCGTCTCCGGCCCGCCCCCTGAGCCGCTGCTGCCGTTGCAACCATCCTGAGCGGGGCCGGAGTTGCTGTTCTGCCTCGGCCGCCTAATCTGCTCCTGGATAGCAGCGGCGTCTCCGAGGGATCAAAGGAGACGCCGCAGACCAGCTGTACGACGGAAGCGGCAGCGAGCGGTGAGACAGCTTCTCTGGGCCCCGGTCGACCGTCCTCCGAGGGGCCTTGACAGCGGCGCTAGCAGCAGCAGTATGGCGTCTCCGGCCCGCCCCCTGAACCACTGCAGTCATCTTGAGTGGGGCCGGTGCCTTGTTCTTCCTCGACCACCTTGGGCTGCTCCTAGGCGGCGGTGCCTCCGAAAGACCCACACCAAAGGAGACGCTGGGCAATGGACGTGGCGTAGCGTCTCCGGCCTGCACCCTGAGGGATCAAAGGAGGCGCCGCGGACCAACTGCGCGGCGGCAACGAAGGCGAGGGCGGCGGTGACAGCCTCTCCGGGCCCCGGTCGACCGTTTTTGCCCAAGCGCCTTTGACAGCGGCGGTAGCGGCGGCGGCGAGGCATCTACGGCCCACACCCTGAGCCACCTTCTACGAGGCACCTTGAACGGAGATGGCAACAGCAGCGACATGACACCAGGGACTCCCATACCTCTGGGAGGTCACGCTCCGGACGGTCCCCAACCAATAGGGGCCTATGGAGCTGCGGCCGGGAACAACGCCCAGAGTATCAGGGAAAAATCTGTTTGGGCGGCTGAACCACCAAAGCCGACGCCAGTTAATGAATCCCTCCACCTTGCCTTCTGCCCACTCTCAACCATCCTTGCCCACTCTCTCCCCACAGGACATGACGGGCCTGGGTGCAAGCCACGGTGGCAGAGTGGCTTGGCCTTACACCTGCAACCCCATAGAGGTAGGAGCTCTATGGGGTATGCTTCACCCAGAGTACGTTCTGGACCACCTCCGGAAGCAGAGTCACAACCCATCGTGAGAGGATGAGGAGTGGCCTGCTTCTGGGGTTCGCCCGGCCAAGTGGCAGTGGCAGGGTGACGGTCCAGAAACCCACCTACCCGGCTCGACCCTCCTGCAAATTCACCATCCAGGGGACTGCCTTCCCGGAACCCCTTATGACTATGCTCCTTCAATACTCCAGCACAGTACTGCACGCCCTCAGGGGTTCCCCCCTCTCCTGGGTGCGACCCACCTGCACTACATCCAATCTCGATGACGGGCCCGACCACTGGGCCTCTGAGAGATGGCCGGGCAGGGTCAGGGGCCTCCAGCATAAGCCCAACAAGAGGCCCCTGATTAAGTTCTTAGTTAAGTTTCT